>NC_056739.1:239975851-240068803 GCF_019279795.1 Protopterus annectens
TCCTGATAAAGGAAGCTAGAGAGATATAAAGGGGTAAAAGAATTGAATTTAAGGAGGGTAAGGAGAGAATAAAGGGGAATTACTTTTGAAAGCTAAGATGGATTAAAAGATTCTTTGAGTAATGCTGGGTTTGATAGGGACTAGATAAGAGTGAGACAAACTTTTTGTCATGACTCAGTCTGAATATTGTGTGGGGTAGTCAGGGTTTAGACATGGACATAGCCAGTCATTGTGCATGCGTGTCTTGAGATATTTTGAAATGAGGCAAGGAGGAATTGGTGGTTAGTTCAGCAGGAAGGGAGTTCCATTTTTTTCCAGCAGAGATGGAGAATAGGGAATCTCCGGCTGAGTTGTTGGCTTTGGTCGTTTGTACTAACATCCTACTTGATGAGCGGAGGGATACTAGGTTGCAATATGGGGTAATAATATTAGCTAGACTGGAGGTGTGTGTAGGTTGGTGGAGGATTTTATGAATTACTATGAGTTGGTTATAGTATATTTGGTTGGGTAGTTCTAGCCAGCCTAATTTGTGAAGATTATGACAGTGGTGCGTTCTGTATGCTGAGCCTGTGGCGAATCTTGCTATATTGTTGTAGCAGCTAGTGATTTTGTTGAGATTTGATTTGGATAGATTAGTGAGGATGGGTGAGGCATAGAGAAGGGATGACAGAAGATGTGTGCGAGCTATGGCAGTTCTGGCAGTCGGGGTTAGAAATTTCTTAATCCTATACATGGAGCCTATTTTTTATTTTACTATTTTAATGGTTTTGTCTATATGGGCATTGTAGTTTAGATAGTTATCAATGATTATACCTAGCAGTTTAGTGCATGGTTCTGTAGAAATTATGGTGCAATTATGAGAAGAGACTGAAAATATTGGTGGTGTTAGCTTACGGGTGAGGGAGAAAAGTAGAAGTTTGGTTTTGTTTGGGTTCAATAAGAGCTAATGATTATTAAGCCAGTTCTCTACTTTGTTGAAAGTGGTTTGGGATAGGGATTGTAATTCTGTGGGAGTTGAGGCAGTGCAGATTAGCGTAGAGTCATCTGCGTATTGTATAGAAGTAGCATGAGGGATAACTTTGGGCAAGTCACTGATGAGAATAGAGAAAAAGGGGGGACCTAAAATAGAACCTTGTGGTGCTCCTAGGGTGACAGGTAAAAGGGGAGATTGATGCTCTTTCCACAGGACTGTTTATTGTCTACCTTGCAGGTAAGAGTGGAACCATTTGATTTCTGGGTTTTCTATGGACAGAGATTTGAGAGAGTCTAAGAGTAGGCTGTGGTTTACTATATTGAATGCTTTTGACAAATCAAGGAAGAGGGCAGAGGATAGCAGGTTTTGATTGCAGTTGTGATTTATTGTGTGGGAGAAGGACAGAAGGGCAGTGGTAGTACTGTGGACTGGTCTGAAACCATGCTGGGATGAGATAGGAGATTATTGTGAGTGAGGTGGTTTAAAAGTTGCTTTTGTATGCATTCCTCCATTATTTTGGCTAGTGGAGATAGTATGGTGATAGGTCTGTAATTAGAAAGTTCAGTGGAGTTTCCACCTTTATGAAGTGGAATAGTATGAGCGATTTTCCAAATGTGGGGAATGTAGGATTCCTGGATAGATCGATTGATTAAGATGGAGATCGGATAAGCTATTACATTAGCAGCCTTTGGCAGAAACTCTGCGGGAAGTAGGTCTGCTGCCAGGGAGGTAGGTTTTAATTTCTTTAGTAAGGATTTGATATAGTCTGTAGGGATACCCTTGAATTTTTAAGGGGGGGGTTACCTGATTAGGTGTAATTGTAGAAGAGGAGGAAGGAGATAGATTATTAGCTAGGGATTTGACAGTTTCGGTGAAGAAAGTGTTGAAGCTATTTGCTACAGGGGGGGGGGGTAGGTGTAAGATAGTTGAGGGCTGGGGGTAGAAGATTTACCTGGGTGTAGTAGTTTATTCAAACCTGACCAAAATGTTTGAGGTTGATTTTGGTGCTTTTGTTGTAAGTTGAAATAGTAGCTTTGCTTGTCTAGCAGAATGGATCTTTTTGCTTTGTTTCTTAATTGTTTGAATAATATGTGGGCTTGAGGGGATTTGGTGGTTCTCTATGAGGTCCATGCTGTATTTCTGGATGTAAGTTTTTGTCTAGTAGTATTGATTAGCCATGGAGCTATTTTGTTTTTGGTTCTGATTCTACGTGTGGGAGCATAACTGTCTAGGATGGCCAGGAACCTGGTGTTGAAATTTGAGACTGCTTAGTCAAGAGGGAGTAGTTTAAGAGTGGCCCATCTGCATGACCTTAAATCAGATATGAAACTATTTAGGTTAAAGTTCTTTGTATACCCAAGAGTTCTAAAGGTGGTTTGCTGGGGCAAGTCATCTCTTTTTCTCATTATGTAGGTTAGCAGGTGATCGCTCATGACTTCAGGTTGCGTGCCTGATTTGTATAACTGAGGTTTGTTATTTATTAAGATCCAGTCTAATTCAGTAGTTAGTTAATCTTTAGTTAGAAATTTGATTTGTATTTATTTCAGTTTTATTTTATACCAGTTTAGAAGCTAGACCTTATTTAATTTGTATTTATTTAAATTTTGTTGTAGTCATCAGAACAAATTAATTTGATTGCAATGTTTACAAATATTGCATTTATTTTAATTTTATATGTGCAGTAGACTAGTACTGGTTAATTTTATTTTTATATACGATAATTGTATTTTAGTTTTATAAAATTTCAAAATTTTATATACAAGTTCAAATGTTAATATAAATAAAACAGTTTTGTTCTGGTTATATTTTGTGCTATTTAATATTAATGAAGAAGGCTGAAGAGCAGTTAATTTTATTTTTATAAAAGAACATTGTATTTTAGTTTTGCACAAGTTCAAATATTAATATAAAAACACAATTGTTCTGCTTATTTTGTGTTTCATGATTATATTTTGTATGTTCTTCAGTTTGCGTTTAAATGTTGGTATCCCACAATTCCACTGGAGAGGGTGGGGTTACATAATTATGCATGCAAATTGTATGTTAATCAGCACACAGATTTTTGGCCAGTTCTACCTATTTTTCTTGGGCCTTTGTCCAGATTTTTGATGTTTCCAGTTTGAGAGGTATTCCAGGAAGACAACCAGTCTGCTGCTGGAGATGTGTAGCCTTCAGAAACAGAAGAGTTTACCTTTTCCTCAGAGGACTTAAAAATCTGTCTGGAGTTAAAGAGACTTGAACTGTAGGTTGAAGAAAAGGAGAAGCAGCACCAGCATGAACTGCTACATTAGGAGACCGAAGAGAGGCTGCAACATTTGGAGGATGACGAAAAGGAGAAACAGTGTCAGCATGCACTGGAGGCCAAACATTTAGAGATCAAAGAAAATGAGAAACTGCAGCATTTGGAGATCGAAGAAAATGAGAGACTGCTGCGAGTGGAGGCTGAAGAAAAAGAGAAGCAGTGAGAACATGAGAGGGAGATGTTGACTCTTTGCCAGGGTCATGGAGGTAATGGAGAATGGAGGGGAATAACTTGACCCCAGAAGCAATAAAGGTCAGTAAATTTCTTTCACAATTTCCAGAGGGGGGGTGACTTTGATAGTTGTAATCATATATTTGAAAGAGTATGCAAACAGTTTAATCTTGAGATAGAGATCTGGGTATGGTTTGTGACCCCCATACTCCATGGTAAATCTGTAAATGCTGTTTCTAAATTGTCTCATACTGATTGTTTAAACATTGATAAAGTGAAACAATGTTTATTGAACTGTTATGTTAACACATGAAGCTTACAGAAAAGATTTTCATGAGCATAGATGCAAGGTAGATGAAAGTATATGTGATTATATTGCTGGGTTAAACACTTAATGTGAAGTTATTTAATCTCGCTGTTTGTTCTTTACACGTGGGTTTGGAGCTGATCCATTGACTCTGAGTCGGCTGCTTTCCAAGCTCAAGATCTTTGAGTTAGCTCGAGGCACAGTCCCTATCCCATGATGCTCTCCTACCAACCCCAGATCTAGTTTGCCGCTGCAATGGATCACACAATCTTCGGAGGAAGCTCTGGCCAGTAACCTTATTTATTATATTAAAAGAATTTAAAATTTCTTATTAGACTATCAGGGATCTGATATTTGTGAGACTTTTCATATTTCTTGCAATTGTTGTTCAGTGAGTTGATTGAAAGTTATATTTTTGTCTTCTAATTCAGAGCGGTTGCTCCTAGGCCTTTAGCCTTTCCTGAGTTGCATTTACTTGACAGGGCTCTGTCAAATTTAATTCCCTATCCCCTTATTTTTCTTAGAATTATTGTATTTGAACATTTTTGTGTCACATTTTTCTCATAGTCTTTGCAGTTCAGGGATCTAAACTTTCTAAGGAGTTCTGTGGTTTCAATTTTTTTGATAGTGTTATCAGGGATCTGATATTTGTGTGTAATTTCTGTTTATAATGTTGGAGAAACAAAAATCTGGTTTTAAAAGGTGTGACTGTGGACAGAAGATGTCCATCACTGATAACCATGTTTCTTGTGTGTACTGCTTGGGTCCACTACATTTACAAGAAGATTGCTCTAGCTGCCATTCCTTCAGTGGCATGGTTTTATTAGAGAGGCGAAGGAAACTGGTTGATAGACGGCTGTTGAAGCCAGATTTCCAAGAAGCATTAGACAAGACTGACCAGACCTCCAAGCCCTCGAAGGGGTCGACGTCTTCTAAGGTGTCATCAGAGCACAAGTCTAATGTTTCGAGCACCTCTGGGAAGACTCGGTCACTGGCTCAACAGCCTTCGGAGCAGTGCACCGAAATCTTACCTTGGAGCCAAATCATTGTGTTGGAGCCAGTGTCAGAAGTTTTAAAGTCCCTGATCCTTAAGTCGGTGGCTTCTTTGGCTCCTTCAACCCATTCTTCCAGTACCCTTTCCAACATCAATGTGGACCGTGTGGTGCAGAGACTTTTGGTGAACCTGGCCCTGGCCAAATTGCTTTCAGCTTCGACCCAGTTGGCTTTGAAGCCTAAAACCCCCCCACCATGATTTCTGCTCCTCCTCCAAGGCCAGTTGAGCCTTCAGAGCTGGAAAGAGAGGATCTGATAGTGGTAGAACCCTCAGAACCGAGGCCTGTCCCAGTGATCTTGGCCCTGTCGACCTTGACTTCTTCGATTCTGATCAAAGAGTCTGGGAGCCGACACTCTCATGCTGGTTCTGGGGGAGAGAGTCAAACCAAAGCTTCGGTTTGACTCTCCCTCTCAGGGCTTCAGCGCAGATGAGCTGGGTTCCGTCCTCTGGTTCGCAGCCTGTGGTCTTAGCCCCTGGGAGGTTGACGTCTTCTTCGGAACTGGCGGACTCCTTGGGTCAAGAAACCAGTGCCTTCAATGCCATGAGGATGGTCATGTCTTCTAAGACCCTTACCTCTTCGAATCTTTCCTCTTCATCCCCTAAAGGGCTGCATTCTGTCCCTACACCACAGGTCCCCACCAAGCATTGAGACCCAGAGCCTCAGGTAACCCCATTGGGTGACCCCTGCTTGACTGAGACTTCACCGGACTGATGAAGTCCCCGGAAAAAGATTGTGAAAGAGGAGGCATTTAGATTCCCCACAGGAATCCTTAACATCAGACACCGACTTAGAGGAATCAGAAGGGTCCCCACGGTCCTCCTCTGAGGATGTCTCATTTGCAGACATCCTGGAAATTTTAAGGCAGAGGGGTGACTGGCAGTCCCTTACCCCAACTGAGGATGAGTCAGTGCTCCTGAAGGCCTTTAGGTCTCAAACTTCCACCTCCTCGCTCGAAGGGCGTGGGAGTCTCTTGTTTCCATGGAACCGGTCCCTCAGTGGCCCAACAAATTTATCACCTCCCCTCAAGACAGGTCTTTTGTTATGAAAGGAGTACCCATTGATGCCATGGTGGTGGCAACGGCCACCAAGAAGAGATGTCAGAAACTGCTTCTTCTGTTCATCCTCCTAATAAAGACTCTAGGACTATGGACAGATACGGGAAATGCATATTTAGTTCTGTGACATTTGCAATGAGATCGCTCAACTATTTGACCCACTTTACCCATCTTCAAATAGATCTCCTCAAAGAGCTTTGAGATACTCTGCAGGGAAAAATAGATGATGCTGTTTTGGAGAAAGTAATGGCACAGCTTAACACCCTTAATTCTATTGTGAACTCATCCATGCAGCCGATAGATCGAGCCGGGCAGCAGGTTGAGTGATAGCTCTGTGGAGACAATCCTGGATGTGCTTATGCTCCTTTATGAAAGCCTTCAAGTCTTCCTTTGTTAATACCCCATTTGATGGCTCTTCCTTGTTTGGGCCTAAAGTCAAGGAGACACTCACTAGGTGTGAGCAGGAAGGAAAGACTCTATCTGCTGTAGGAGTCCATTTTTCCACCCCACTAGACCATACCCCAAAGGGCAGAAAGGTGGAAAAATGTGGTTCCGAAAGTCTCAAGGAGCTTTCCAGAACACAAGTAGTGAACCCCCCTCCAGGAGCAGAGGATGGGGGTATAATGGTAGATGCTGCCCAGGCAGCAGAGGGGGTCCGCAGAACCAGGGTGACAGGGAGCAATACCTTGGCAAGCCCTATCAGCGCTCCTGAGAGGAGGCCCGACCATCCTGCTCTGGAGGCAGTCGGGGGTCGCTTAGCTTTATACCCAGATGCCTGGCTAGGAATTACATCAGATTATTGGGTACAAAGCATAATTACCAGAGGTTACATCAACTAATTTGTGCCAGAGATTACACTATCAGCCTGTGTTCCAGGTTGGGCATAACCTTAAATTTCGAAACATCTGCTTTACTGCCATTGCAGCATATTTCCTTTATAGGAGCAGATCTAGACACCACCACCTCCCTGGTCAGATTGCCTCAAGAAGGAGTAATATCTTTGCAAAGTCAAGTTTCCCAGTTGTTAATGGAAAGGAGAGTTCAGGCATTCCAGGTTCTGAAGCTGTTAGGCACCATAGCAGCTACTCTCATAGCGGTTCCTCTGGGATGAATGCACATGAGGATACTCCAATGGTTACTATTCACACAGTGGTCTTATCAATAGCTTCCAATTTCACACAAGATTATTCTGACAGATGCTTGCAAAAATGACCTTCTTTGGTGGTTGAACAGCCACCAAGTTACTGTAGGTTGCCTATTTGTACTTCCCCCTCCCACAGCCACAGTGACCACGGATGCTTCCCTAATAGGGTGAGGGGGACTATTTCAGGGAAGAACTATCCAAGGCACTTAGTCAGACATTATTATGACTTATTTAAGGCCAGTGACCTTATATTTTGACATAACTGTGTATTAATGCTTTGGCCTGCCTAAAGTCAGCGGCTTTATATCTTGACAAATCCAGTTTGTTGTCATGTATTTGAACATTGATTGAATATTTTCTCTTGATGTTCATATAGATTTATAAGGGACTATTTTTATATATATTAATTATGCTTGTGATCACAATACCCGGATAAGATATTTGGCTTACACCGGGAAGTTGAGTTATCAGCCCTGGCATATTTTTATGGGGGGTGAACTTTTTGATAAACCAAGCAACGGCCGAAGTCTTATATTTACCTTCTGCACGCTTTATAAGATAGATTTTGACCTTGAATGAGGCTATATGCACAGCCAAAAGTATGATATATGGTTAATATTGAATAATTATGTTTAATGTTGTATATACTTTTTCATCAAAGCGATGCTTATAACTAAAACAAGCATGCCTTTTTTGCTTCTCTCCGTAAGCGTAAGTTTCATAAATAAGGCTGAACACAATTTCATATAGATCTCGGCATACATATAGAATTCTGGAGATTCATCCATGACTGTATTTTTGTCTCATAATATTAACTGAGTCATTAAATTAGAGCGTGAAAGACTCATGTTGATTTTGTTCTATATTTTGGAAATATAGTATGTATTATTACAAGAGTGACCTCTGCGTAATCAGTTGGTACATATCTTTTTTTCTCTACTCGTGCATCATGTAGGAGCATAGTAGGGCATTATCTATGCTCTACTAGTTATAGAACATTTCTCACTTTGCACAGTATAAGGCATATTATGAGACTCCTACCATACAAATAGTATCGGTTTTTGCCTTTGGCATATCATGTCATTGTTTTTAATATAGACATAAATATTTGTTTTTATACTCCTCAAACAAACGGCATGCATTTTTAAAAAATTTTAGCCTTATCATTATTATGATCTTGATGCAGCCACACGAGAATATAGGAATAGTACTTAATGGCATTAGCATCAGCTAGAAAAGCTCATAGGTTGTTTTTAATCATTGTTTGATAATATATTATGATTGCTGATGATTTTTATGGTAAGCGTCACACTAAGATGTGACTAAGATATAATTAATACAGTCTCTATATGATATAGCCATATCGGCGTTTTTTAATGCTTCTTGTCCTTTATGGATCCAATCAGTTGTACAAAGAATAACTGTAGTAACAACTATTAGTTGTCCTGTCCTGACTCACCTTTGATAATAGGTTTAGGTTGTTTCATATATTTGGAACAGCACTGATATGTTTTGATCTACTTTCACAATAAGTTTAGGGTGTTGTATTCAGATCAGTATGGATAGCTAATGTTTCCTATAACAAGCGTCACATTAAGAGGTGACTGAGATATGAATAATGCAGTCTATTATATGCCACAGCATTATCGGCGTTTCTAAATTTGTTTGTTCATTATGGGCCTAATTAATTGTATAAAGCAAAATTGAAACAATCATTAGTTGTTCTGATTTAGATTTGGCAACAAATTCAGGTAGTCTTATTTAGAACAACGCAATGTGCATCACTCAGAAGATGCATTTTTTACTAATTTCTGACAGCTAATTTAGATTGTTTTATTTAAAATAATACAATGTGCATTATCTAGAACATGCAGCTGTATAATTCAAATTTGATATGTCATATTAAATGGTTATGAACTATAGTAAAGATAGGTGCTATCGGCTTTATAAATTATGAAGCTTTATCATTGCATATATAGAACTGTTGCAGAATGATGAAAAATGCTTTCTTATACTTGTAACTCAGTGTTTAACTTGTTGACTGAGATGATGCCGAAAATGGGTGTTTCCCCTTTAGCAATTATGTTTTAATTAATGGGAAAATTTGATAATTGTTTTCTTAATTGAAGCTGGTTTTACTATATAAAGGGAATTCATTTTTGTATAATTTGTAACCTGATGAAGCGCATAGTAATGCGTGAAAGCGCTTGTTTGTCTTAAATAAAATTCATCTTTATTTATCGTGGTGGTTCCTGGCAGTATTTTCTTCACTTAGTCAGACATGGAAACTCATTTGCACATGAGTGTCTTAGAGTTGAGAGCGGTGTTTCTGGTGTTGCAACACTTTCACAACTCTCTACCTCGAGAGATGATTGCAATACAGACAGACAACATGTCGCTAGTCTGGTATATCAACAAGCAAGGGGGAACCATGTCTTACCCCTTATGCCGAGAGGCCCTGAGATTTTGGCAGTGGATTGTATCCACCAGGTGCTTTTCGATAGCAGCATACATACCCGGGTCCTCCAACGTGATAGCTGACAAACTGAGCAGAGCCATTCTGTTGCCCCACGAGTGGTCCCTCAAAGAACGAGTGGTGAAAAGGATATTCCGCAGATGGGGCCAGCCTTGATGTGACCTTTTTGCATCCTCAATGAAGGCCAAATGCAGAAGCTACTTTGCCCTGTACCCCCCATCGGGGGACAGCCCAAGGGACTCACTTGTACATGATTGGCCCTCAGGTCTCCTATATGACTTCCCTCCAATCCCTCTGATTCCAGGAATTCTTACAGGAAGCCAAAAGCTTGGGAAGGACTGTTATTCTAATAGCCCCATTTTGGCCTCGGCAGATATGGTTTCCCTTCCTACAGCAATACCAAGTGGAAGAACCTTGGGTTCTGGGCCCAGTGCAAGACCTTCTGAATCATTCGTTGGGATTGGGTAAATGGTCATAGAAGGAAGCAGACTGAGATGACACCCGATGTTTGCAGTGAAATAGATAGTGCAGAAGAAGCTATCAATGAGAATAGAGTCCAATTAGGCATTCCTTGACTTGAAGAAAGCATATAAAAAGGTGCCTAGCAAGCTGGTTTGGACAGTTCTGTGATGGTTCAGTGTGCCAGAAACATGGGTAGAATTAGTGCAGGCTATGTAAAAGGTCCAGTGGTACAAATACAGACAGCAGGGTTTCCAGTGGGAGTGGATGTGCATCGGGGATCAGCTGCGAGCCTACTGTTGTTCATACTGGTAATGGCTTACATTAGCAAAGTGGTTGGAGGGAACAGATCAACAAAGCTGCTGTATGCAGATGGTGTGACATTACAGGAAGTCTCTAAGCAAGAACTTAATCAAATGTCAACAGAATGGAATGCAAAAATGAATTCCCATGAGATGAAACCAAATACAGATAACGCAGTTGTTATGGCAGCAAATACAGGAAGTCAGAAGAAGCTGAAAACTGAAATAGCAGGGAAAATAGTAGGACAGGTTAACAGCGTCACATATCTGGGAGAGGCTGTTAAAGAGAAGGGAGGTATAAATAAGCAGGTCAAAGCAAGAATCAGAGGATTTGCATCAAACTGACAGCATCAGATGTAGTGTGTGACAGAAGAATGTGAAATGGGCTGAAAAGAAAGGTGTATAAAACAGTGGTGTGACCAGTGCTACTGTATGGTACAGAAACCTGGGCAATGAAAGGACAGGTAGAGGAAGCTAGAGGTGATGGAGATGAAGTGCCTGGGATAGGTGGAAGTATTTTCACTGTCGGACAGATGAAGAAATGAGGACATCAGAGCTGATGCTTAAGTAGTTTCAATTGCAGAGAAAGTCAAAGTGAACAGATTATTGTGGTCCAGGCACATGTGCAGGAAAGAGGAAGACAATTTATTGAAGAAAATTTGTGACAGACAAGAAGAAGGTAAGTGGAAATAAAGGTATCCAGCAAAGAGGTAGACTGATTGTGTGACAGAAGATTTATGACAGTCAGCATGACTGTTGAAGCAGGTAGGCGAGTGGCACTAAATACAGACAGATAAAGTGAGAGAGAGAGGGATGGTTAGAAGTGACATGACACCCCAGTCACATATAGATAATGAGAAAAAATGGATTGATGATATGGGTACATGGTTTGTGGTGGGCAAGGGGGCTAACATGTTCCCTCCAAAAACACAGATTTTTTAATTTGCATACTCTAAGGTTAAGTCTCAGCATATCCTATTGTATTTGTAGCCAGTGAATGAAATTCATCTAGGACACAAGGGAGATTTGTCTATTCATTTATAATTTCTATGACTAGTGTGCAATGGAGGATATGAGTTAAAGAGCAGTGCTGAAATGTGCAGTTACATGCATGGATGACTCTTCTTGATACAAAGATTGTTGCAATTAAAAATAGGCTTGGAACAGCCAGAATTAAAAATGGTGATGAACAGTGGATTGTGAGACGAAGATGATAAGGTTGATGAAATCAATGAGGGCTGGTTCTCAGTTACCACTTTAAAGATTGCAGTCATATTTCCAATTACCTTCTACATAGAAGCATACTACTTCATAACAAATACCAAAATAGCCATTGCCCAAACCCACATACTCGCCACCTTACTATATGCAGCCACCATTCTCACTAACCTTAAGAAATCTGAATTACAAAAACCTGAAACATGCTATAATAAAATAAGATTTGCCACAAATTCACCAGCTAAAACTCATCACTGCCTAGCATTCAATCAGCTTAACTGGTTAGAACTTACCCAACTCCTACACTACACACGACTCTCAACGGCCCACAAAATCCTCTATGAGCCTGAAAAAATACCTGCCCTACAAACTCTTCTGAAACGCTAAACTATTGCTAGACCACTCTGATCCACCAACAGAAACCACAGAAAAACTCATATATCCAAAACTCAGGCAGGAGATGTCCGCTTTTCAAACTACATAGGTAAACTCTGGAATGTCTTCCCAACCAGTCTTACCTCCTCAACATCCCTAACAATATTTAAACCAGTCTTAAAAAGCTATGTCCTTAGCAAATGGATCTGCCCTTGCACTACCCCCGGCTGATAACTAAATATTCTATCACCACATACATCTCTAAAATCCCTTCTTTAACATCTTTGTAAATACAAAACTTGCTTTAATGCCTCCATATAGCACAAAATAAACTAGGTGATATCTGCTACTGCTGTGCTATACAACCTCCTTCTATGAGTCGTATTCTAAACATTTATAAATTGCCACTAAAGGTCTACTGTTGAGATAACATCATCAGATTGATATTGTCATATACATTATTGGTGCTTAGCCTTTAGTATTAGTACAGGGTACATCTATGTAATAGCTTAAAATATTACTACCTAACATTTCTTGACTTGTATTTTAAATGTTGTTATTGTGCCGTATCTGTGTACATTTGTGATGTTTATTTTGTATTTTTGTATTTTTATTGTAACTAGAGCTTTTTTTCTCCGAGCCTCCGCTGAAAAAGGACATGTGTCCAGTCAGACTTTCCTGGTAAACAAATGTAAAATAAATGTAAAATAAATAAAAATAAATATACATGCTTGAAGAACTTCATCTCTGCTATTAAAGTAAAGCAACCATGCAGACCAGTGTTTTAGATGCAGCAAATCACAGAGTGACGTAGGTAGGTAATGGAATGCTTGTTCTCTAATCATCTGCAGATGCATTGCTGTACTTGGATGGAAAAATAGTATATGTGAATGGATGTCATGATCATGGAGAGAAGCCAACAAATATCTTGAAGAATTCAAACTGTTAGAGGCCATGTGTCAGGGAGGTTTTGTGTGTAGTAATATTGTATAGCAGACTTCTTTTGTTTTATTTGGATCAGCTGCCGAAGGGGAAAAAGATGAGAGTGAAAAGACAGATAACAGACAGTCTTTACTCAATGGTACAAAGAAGATTTAGAATCTTTTCTAACAGGTAATTCTATTCATTTTTGAATTGCTAGCTATCAACTCATTCAGGTGTAAGCATAAATACCGAATTCAAAGAAAACTTAAAAGTAGTGTTAAATCATCTCTATTATTGAAGTGTGGAAAATATTTGGAGTATAATTTAACATTGTTAGACTTCTCTTGTTTTTCTCCAATACCATGCTTGTTTGTTAGGAAGATTATATTACATTTTGAATAACTCAGCGACTACGAATAAGACATCTATCTGATCTACCCTCTTATAAAATGTAATCTCTGTTTACCTGTAGTTTAACAACTAGACTGATCAGCCTGGTATAATGTACATTCATTGAAGTGCTCCTCTCTACAGGTGCTAAGAGCACCTTTACTATCTAAATGACTTCTTGTCAACACTACACTTGCCAATACCTCACACCTATGCACACGTGTTGGTGTAAGACAGTTTTCATTCAGTATTTGTGCAACAGAAATGTAGCAAGCAACACTTTGCTTAAGTGTTTCTGAAAAAAAAATCATTGTAATATCCACATATTTTTTATTTAAAGGTGCTTATTATGCATTTATGTTTAAATGCTACAGTTACATAGGCCCAAAACTGTAGAGTAAATATTTAAATTGATAGGTATAGATTGGATGACTTTGCAAAGGACTTCTGAAGGATACCAAATGCTTTAATTCTAGTCAACTTCTATGCCCAAATACTATAATTTCTTAATGCATTAATTCAGCCAGACAATTTAAATACATATTTGCAACCTTAAAGAGCTAGTAGTAAGATTAATCTTAATGTACTTTTCATTCAAATGCATTGACTAGTAATGCCAGACAGAATGGTTTTAAGCTTTAGATTTAATTTAACCAATATACTTTAGTTTGATCTCCGTGAAACTGACTCTTTAATGTTTAGATTAGGTCTCAGTAAAATTATATAGCATTTAGGAAAGAAAATACAACTCATTAATCCAAACCCCGAGGAAAGAACTGCAAATATTTCAACAGTAACAACATATTTTCCTTTGGTGCTCAAGTATGCTGGTATGAATGTCAGCCAAACACTGACAAAGATCAACATGCTAAATGTGATGAATTTTGCCTCATTATATCTGTCTGGTAATTTCCGTACTAAAAATGCAGCCACAAGACATACACTTGACAACAGACCGAGGTATCCCAGCATGAGATAAAACATGGTGATTGAACCTTCATTGCACTCTATGATTATTTTATCATTAAACAAGTTCATGTTTTCTTCTGGGAAAGGTGGTGAAAGTCCAAGCCAGACTGTGCAAATAATGACCTGTAGACCAGAACAAAAACAGCCAATAAAACTTGGTGTCCTAGAGCCAAACCACTTCTGTTGCAAACCTCCTGGCCTTGTTGCACCAAAAACAATAACTACAGTGATGGTTTTTGCAAAGATGAAAGAGACGCAAACAGAAAATGTAACACCAAATGCAGCCTGTCGAAGTAAGCAGCTTGCAGTACTTGGTTTTCCAATAAACATCAGGGAGCAGAGGAAGCAAAGAATAAGAGCAACCAGGAGGAAGTAGCTGAGACTGCGATTGTTTGCCTTCACTATCGGTGTATCACGATATTTAATAAAAGTCATTAGTACAAATGTAGGGATGGCAGAAAGAATAATAGCCAGACCAGTCAATGCTGTGCCTAGTGGGTCATCAAAGGACAGGTACTCTACAGCCTTCAGCTTGCAAATGATCTTCTTCTCATCTGGCCAGGAATCATCTGGACAATTAATACAGGAATCAGTATCTGAAGGAGGAAAATCATTTATAATAATGAAAGATAAGTATATAAGCACCATAACTAAAAGCATCGCTAGTTTATAAAATCTCTGTTTCACCACTTGCTGGATAATGAGAGCTTGTGAAAAGAAGTCTAATCATGGAGGTTACCCAATAAGTCAGTAGATCTGTTAATTGTGTTTCTGATATCTAGTACTCGTGATAAGCTAAGAATTCCTCTGTGGCACTTGTCTGACAATTACTTTTTATTACTGTGAATGTATTTGAGAGTATGTGTATCACAGTATCACTTTCAGAAAACTACAAAATTATTTTATTTAAATGTTAAATGTGTGTATATCTATCTAAATATCTGTATACATACAGATATGTAGATGGATACACACACACACACACACACACACACACACACACACACACACACACACACATATATGTGTATATTGATAGATAAAGATATATACATATGTATATACAGTCGTACACATGGATATAGAAATAATGCATGTATGTGTATGGAGAGAGAATGTGCACTGTCTTGTTGCACATGTCAGACCAAAACAACACCACAGTGTATGAATATGTGTATAAATACCTCTCTAGCTATCTGTCTGTATTTATATATAGAATCTAAATATAGGGTGTGTATCAGCTCATTGACTCATTGAACTACACCTCAATGGAAAAATGCAAACAAATACATGAACAAGCAAACAAGTTTTAAACATTCTGTGAATCTCTTGTTCATGCAAGTGGGAAGCAATCACTGCCTTAAGCCGGGGTTGTGGGGGGGGGGCGGGGAGTGGCATCCATTAGCATTTTTGTCTCAGATGCAGCATCCATTAAATGCTTTCAAGTCATCAAGTTACAAGTTCAATGTGCTGTCACTCAGTGAACTGAATGACTGTATATGGATGCATAGATAGATAGAAGCTTCACTTAAAGAATTGACATGGGCTTATTTTTAGTTACAACATTCAGCCTACATAGTAAGTCTTGATCTGACTGACAGATCCATTAGCTTAGCAGTTTTGCCTGCTATTCTCTTGTTAGACACTCCATCCTATACAAACCTATTGCTTGCCCCTCCCTCTCTACACTAGTTTCTTTCTACAACCCCACCAGATCTCTTAGAAGGTCTGACCTACAACTCCTTGACATACATAAACCCAACAGAAATATAGGTAAACGTCTGTACAACTACAATGTGTCTCTAGCCTTGAACAAATTTCCTTATTTCATTAGCAACACCTCAAACAATACTCAGTTCAAAAAGCAACTAAAGCTATTCCTCTTAAGCTCACGGAAATTTCCTTGCCAGGAACCTATTTAAACCCTCCCATCCTTCTGATCTTACCTCACATCATTGAACTCACTTCTATCCCCCCTCTAGCAACTTCATGGCTACTAGTCCTTTTAATTTTAAACCATCATTATAGGTAGCTTCACAAAACTAGTAATGTCACTACTAGGTATCCACTGCTTTCTATTAATAACCTTGTATGTAATGTATACTATTTGTTTGTTTCTACTGAAACTCTTAAAGGTCTCAGACTCCTTTCTGCCTCTATCTTGTACTTTGCTTGACTCATCTGTAAATACATACTATATACATTCAAAGATGCCACTTTCTTTCAAAAGTAATTTTCTGAAACTGTATTTTTGTGCTCAGTCTTTTTGTATTGCATTATTCAATTTACTAAGTATAACTTTAGAATTATCATTCTATGTTACTGTGAACTTATGTATGCAAAATCTGGGAGCTTTTCTTCTGGTGTCTCCACTGATAATGGGCTTCTAGCTCAGTTGGACCAACTTGTTTAACAAATGTCAAATAAATAAAATAAAATAAAATATAGCCTTAAGTCAGAGCCATGCAGCAAAGTTGTAGTATGAAGCTACGTTACTGCCTTCTCTTCATTTGTGGGATAAAGTATGAAGGCTCATTACTTAGATTCCATGAGTATGAATGTTTGTGTGTGTGTGTGTGTGTGTGTGTGTGTGTGTGTGTGTGTGTGTGTGTGTGTGTGTGTGTGTGTGTGCATATATATATATATATATATATATACATATATATATATATATGTATATATGCACACACACACACACACACACACACACACACACACACACACACATATATATATATATATATATATATATATATATATATATATATATATATATCAAAGGGATTGATGTCAAAAACTAGAAATCAACACATATATAAAGAGATCCCAGGTTGCTGCCATTTGCCAGTATTTGTCATAGACTTTTGATAGGATATTGGTCTTTGGTGTTGGATGTTGTGATGATGTGAGGTATTGTGGCTGGTCTTTTAGAGAATACTTTTAATGTGTTGAGAGTACATGTGCTTATTTTAGTGGCACCTAGGCCACTCCAAAAGTATGGCTGCTTTGATTACACTCTACCATTTGTGTTAGTATTGATTTTAACTATATAATTGGATACACTTGTAAAAGCCTGAGAGTGATTGATTGTTGGTGGCATGGTTAACTTATAGTCTGGGCAGAAGGGGCACAGCTAATAAATCTGTACAAGCCTTTTCCAGGTGTATGTGTGTGTGAAAATCAAATACCAGGTGTGAGTGTGTCCGCTAATTATGAAATTATGCTTGATGCAGAGAACTACATCTTAAAATACTTTGTAAATCCATTCCTTTTCTTAGTGACCATCTCTCACCAGTGTCAGTGGTGAGGACTGAGGCTCCTTGATTACTGGCCTGGGCTATAGAGGCTGTCACATATTGGTGGCAGACTGGTGGTATATTTATTGAACTTCAGTAGCCTGTGGGCAGTTGTCACTGAAGGTGCATGTACTCTCAACAGCCACAAGGTAAACATTCAGATGTTCATTTTCACAACAGTTTTATTTAGTTTGGTTAGTTTAGTTTAGTCAGGGAAAGCAGGCAAAGATATTAGTAGAAGATTATGGAAAGCTGACAAAGAACAAGTTGGCCAAGGTTTGCAAAGCCTAAGGACTGGTGCATGCTAACCAGACAAAAAATGAAATGATTTCAGCCTTAATCACAGCTGCAGTGCTGACCAGGAAGCATACCTCTCAACTGCACCAAATTCCTCGTATTTACCGGTTTTGAGGTCAAAATAATGTGGTGCCATGAATTCCCAAGTGGCCCCTTTAATTTCCAAATTTCCCCATTTTTTTCTTGATGAATTGTTAGCTGATGTCATCACATGCAGGGAGTGCGCAATGACATCAGCTTCGTGAGCAGGCTGCCAGCATGTCAGAAAATGGCTGCGGGCTTGAGGGGTGTGTACTACTGTGTTTCTGTACATCTTTACCAAGCAACACGTGTTGCAGGCAAGCTGTTCATGGTTCATTAATCTAGTAGTAATATCTAGTTTAAGTGCAGAGAGACAGTGCACGTAGTCCAGCACCAGTACAGCAGCAGTCGTTGGACTAGGACTGGTCTCTCTTTCAAATTCAGTGATGAGAAAATATATCACCACCAGACCCAGTTCTTCCCCTGGCTCATTCAGGTAAAACAAAGAATTAAGAAAAAAGAAATGCAGCTGTTAGTTTTTTTTTTGTTTTCGTTTTTTTGCGGTTGAGTCTTTGAGTGCTGTGAGAATTGAGATTTGATACAGAGTGACTATTACAAATTGAAAAAGCAGATGAGACAAGGCAGCAATGTATCTTTACCAACTTTAAGCTATACCAGCGCCAGCTAGCATTTTTTTTTTTTCAGTTGCTTGGTGTTGTGCTTCTAGTTCAAGTGATGATGAGCAGTTTTTGTGATTGTGAAACTTCAGTTGACTTGTACGTGCTGTTTTGCACATTATTGGTGCATACATGGTCTTTTTTGCAGTTTACACTCGTACTTCAATTGGACTTAATGTTCTAACATTATTATATTTGAAAATAAATTTCAAACTACTGTTTATGCAACTTTATTATGGAAAGCAAAAAAGAGTTAAGTGCTTTTGTTCCTTACATTTACAAATGGAACTTCTTCAGAACAATTTCCTTTTGTAAGTATAAGGATTGAATGAAAGCACTTAACACTTTTTTGTTTTCTGTAATAAAGTTGTATAAACAGCAGTTTTAAGTTTATTTCCAAATATAAGAACGTTAGAACATTAAGTCCAATTGGAGTATGCCCTGAGGTGTTTGCGGTTATCTAGACTAATTTTTCATTCCTGTGGATAGTTTACACTTGTCTTTCTTGGTTGGTTCGGTGCCTTGGTGGCACTGTTGTTGCATTAGCACTATAATTTTCCCTGCAAACTCGCAGAGTTAGGCTTGCTCGAGGAATGGATCATGGATCCGATTGCTGGGGCTCAGATTTAGCTTGTACTACACAGACAGAACACTGGTCATTGTTTCACTGAAGCCCAGCAGTTACATTAAGTACATTACTTTAACAGGAATCAGCCTTAATAGTGACTGAGTCATCATTATTTGAGACAAAAATGTTCCCGATTTTAAATATTACACAGCTGCTGAGTTGAAGACGCACACTGTCTAGGAAATATGTCTGTGGGAACTTCTGACACTGCTCCCTTGATCATAGTTTTTTTGGTATTGTTGGCTAATCTGTTCTGCACTCAAGAGACACAGGGCAAGGGCAACACAAGACAAAACCAAAACAAAATTCTAAATATCACACTATCCAAGGCAGAGGTATGCAAAATGCTTAAGTAAAGGTGTATAAACAGAGAGAGACTACATTAAAGTTTAGTTTACATTGGGAATTAAGGAGAAACTGATCAACACTGAGCCTGGGAGAAATGTTTCATTTTGGTGCTTTTGCATACTTGAAACTACTGAAGGGGATTATGCATTTGGCTTTTTGCTATGGGCCCGTTTCTCATAAAATTGTATTTTTTATTTGGTTGTCATTTTTATTTCATTTTAACTTTGAGAGCTGTGACTGAGTTTACTTTGCATTAATTCAGTAGTTAGTTAATCTTTAGTTAAACATTTGATTTGTATTTATTTCAGTTTTATTTTATACCAGTTTAGAAGCCAGACCTTATTTAATCTGTATTTATTTAAATTTTGTAGTAGTCATTAGAAAGAATTAATTTAATTGTAATGTTTACACATATTGCATTTATTTTAATTTTATATGTGCGGTAGACTAGTACTGGTTAATTTTATTTTTATATAAGATAATTGTATTTTAGTTTTAGAAAATTTCAAAGTTTTATATACAAGTTCAGATGTTAATATAAATAAAACAGTTTTGTTCTGGTTATATTTTGTGCTATTTAATATTAGTGCAGAAGGCTGAAGAGCAGTTAATTTTATTTTTATAAAAGAAAATTGTATTTTAGTTTTCTACAAGTTCAAATATTAATATAAAAACACAATTGTTCTGCTTATTTTGTGTTTCATGATTATATTTTGTATGTTCTTCCGAAATCTTATTTTGGAGTCAAATCATTGTGTTGGATCCAGTGTCGGAAGTTTTAAAGTCCCCGATCTTTAAGTCAGTGGCTTCTTCAGCTCTTTCGACCTGTTCATCCGGTACCCTTTCCGACATTGATGTGGACCGTGTGGTGCAGAGACTTTTGGTTAACCTGGCCCTGGCCAAATTGCTTTCAGCTTCAACCCAGTTGGCTTCAAAGCCTACAACCCCCCCCCCACCATGATTTCTGCTCCTCCTTTGAGGCCAGCTGAGCTTTCGGACCTGGAAAGAGAGGATCTGATAGAGGTGGAACCCTCTGAGCTGAGGCCTGTTCCAGTGTCCTCGGCCCCATCGACCTTGACTTCTCCAGTTCCGATCGAAGAGTCTCGGAGCTGACACTCTCTCGCTGGTTCCGAGGGAGAGAGTCGAACCGATGCTTCAGTTCTGACTCTCCATCTTGGGGCTTCAGCGCGGATCAGCTCAGTTCCGTCCTCTGATTCAGAGCCTGTGGTCTCGGCCCCTGGGATGTTGCCATCTTCTTTGGAACTGGCGGACTCCTTGGGTGAGGAAACTGGTGCCTTCGATGCTATGAGGAGGGTTATGTCTGCTAAGACCCTTACCTTTTCGGATCTTTCCTCTTCCTCCCCTAAAGGGTCGCATTCTGTCCGTACACCACAGATCTCCACCAAGCATCAAGGCCCAGAGCCTCAGGTAACTCATTGGGTGACCCCTGCTTGACTAAGACTTCACCAGACACCCCCACTGATGAAGTCCCCCAAAAAAGACTGCGCAAGAGGAGACACCGACTTAGAGGAATCAGAAGGGTCCCCAATGTCCTCCTCTGAGGATGTCTCATTTGCAGACATCCTGGAAATATTAAGGCAGAGGGGTGACTGGCAGTCCCTTACCCCAACTGAGGATGAGTCAGTGCTCCTGAAGGCCTTTGAGTCTCAACCTTCCACCTCCTGGGTTACTCTGCCCTTTGATGAATTAATGGACTTGGTCGCTCGAAGGCCATGGGAGTCTCCTGATTCCATGTAACTGGTCCCTCGGAGGCCCAACAAATTTATCACCTCCCCTCAAGACAGGTCTTTTCTTATGAAGGGAGTCCCCCATTGATGAATTGGTGGTGGCGGCGGCCACCAAGAAAGAGATGTCAGAAACCTTTTTCTGTTCATACTCCTAATAAAGACTCTAGGACTATGGACAGATACAGGAAACGCATCTTTAGTTCTGCGACGTTTGCAATGAGATCGCTCAACTATTTGACCCACTTTACCCGTCTTCAACGAGATCTCCTCAAAGAGCTTGGAGATACTCTACAGGGCAATATAGATGATGCTGTTTCGGAGAAAGCAACAGCACAGCTTAACACCCTTAATTCCATTGTGAGCTCATCCATGCAACTTATTTCTTATGCAGCCGATGGATCGAGCCGGGCAGCAGGTTCAGCGATAGCTCTGTGGAGACAATCCTGGATGCACTTATGCTCCTTTGTGGAAGCCAGAAAGTCTTCCTTTGTTAATACCCCATTTGATGGCTTTTCCTTGTTTGGGCCTAAAGTCAAGGAGACACTCACTAGGTGTGAGCAGGAAGGAAAGCCTCTATCTGCCATAGGAGTCCGTTTTTCCACCCCCACTAGACCATACCCCAAAGGGCAGAAAGGTGGAAAAATGTGGTTCTGGATGTCCCAAGGAGCTTTCCAGAACACACATAGTGAACCCCCCTCCAGGGGCAGAGGAGGGGGGGTATAATGGTAGATGCCACAAAGACAGCAGAGGGGTTCCGCAGAACCAGGTGATAGGGAGCAGTTCCTTGGCAAGCCCTATCAGTGCTCCTGAGAGGAGGCATGACCATACTGCTCTGGAGGCAGTTGGGGGTTGCTTAGCTTTATACCTAGATGCCTGGCTAGGAATTACATCAGATTCTTGGGTAAAAAGCATAATTACCAGAGGTTATATCAACTAATTTGCGCCAGAGATTAAACAGCTATATACCCAAGCAGAGCTCCACGTGGTCCTGCAGAGGGGTCCTGGCAACAGAGAACTGAAAGAAGCGACCACTTTCCAGATTTAAGTATTTTTTGGCTTTTTTTATCTGCATTGTCCTCTCTGGCTTTCATTTAACTAGATATAACTGTTTTTGTGTCTATCTGCTGATTTCTGAAGTATCTGCACTTAAAAGTAGCATTTTGGTCGACTCTGGTCGATTAATACTGTTTTTTTGTTAATTTAACTGCTGAGGCTGCCCACTAAATTGTGCTAGCCTGTGTAAATCGATTTTACTGTTTGCTTAATTGCATTTCTGTGTGCTTTCCTGAAAAAAAAAAAAAAAAAAAATACTCCTTGTTTTCCCGCCTTTGCTCGACTAGTTAAGACCAGTATACAGGCTTTGCTGTATTCTGGGCTGTGTGTAGTTCCTGTGTTGGCCATTGCCTTACTTGTATAGAAGGAAGTTTCTGAGCTCACCAGTGGGAGTGGGGAGCCTTGAGCAGCCTATCTGTCCCTGGGGGAAGTGACCTCAGCACTTGAGCTGTAAATCATTGGTTGCTTTGGACCATTTCTAGTTCTTTTCAAGTTCCCTGTATAAAAATCCGCCTCAGGGCATTTTTTCTGGCTATATACCCAAGCAGAGCTCCACGTGGTCCTGCAGAGGGGTCCTGGCAACAGAGAACTGAAAGAAGCGACCACTTTCCAGATTTAAGTATTTTTTGGCTTTTTTTATCTGCATTGTCCTCTCTGGCTTTCATTTAACTAGATATAACTGTTTTTGTGTCTATCTGCTGATTTCTGAAGTATCTGCACTTAAAAGTAGCATTTTGGTCGACTCTGGTCGATTAATACTGTTTTGTTAATTTAACTGCTGAGGCTGCCCACTAAAGTGTGCTAGCCTGTGTAAATCGATTTTACTGTTTGCTTAATTGCATTTCTGTGTGCTTTCCTGAAAAACAAACAAAAAAAAATACTCCTTGTTTTCCCGCCTTTGCTTGACTAGTTAAGACCAGTATACAGGCTTTGCTGTATTCTGGGCTGTGTGTAGTTCCTGTGTTGGCCATTGCCTTACTTGGATAGAAGGAAGTTTCTGAGCTCACCAGTGGGAGTGGGGAGCCTTGAGCAGCCTATCTGTCCCTGAAGGGAAGTGACCTCAGCACTTGAGCTGTAAATCATTGGTTGCTTTGGACCATTTCTAGCTCTTTTCAAGTTCCCTGTATAAAAATCCACCTCAGGGCGTTTTTTTCTAGCTATATACCCAAGCAGAGCTCCACGTGGTCCTGCAGAGGGGTCCTGGCAACAGAGAACTGAAAGAAGCGACCACTTTCCAGATTTAAGTATTTTTTGGCTTTTTTATCTGCATTGTCCTCTCTGGCTTTCATTTAACTAGATATAATTGTTTTTGTGTCTATCTGCTGATTTCTGAAGTATCTGCACTTAAAAGTAGCATTTTGGTCAACTCTGGTCGATTAATACTGTTTTTTTGTTAATTTAACTGCTGAGGCTGCCCACTAAAGTGTGCTAGCCTGTGTAAATCGATTTTACTGTTTGCTTAATTGCATTTCTGTGTGCTTTCCTGAAAAACAAAAACAAAAAAAAATACTCCTTGTTTTCCGCCTTTGCTTTCGACTAGTTAAGACCAGTATACAGGCTTTGCTGTATTCTGGGCTGTGTGTAGTTCCTGTGTTGGCCATTGCCTTACTTGGATAGAAGGAAGTTTCTGAGCTCACCAGTGGGAGTGGGGAGCCTTGAGCAGCCTATTTGTCCCTGGGGGAAGTGACCTCAGCACTTGAGCTGTAAATCATTGGTTGCTTTGGACCATTTCTAGCTCTTTTCAAGTTCCCTGTATAAAAATCCGCCTCAGGGCGTTTTTGTGATTGGCGCATAAGCGCAGCGGTTATACAGGTTTAAACTATTTCTGGCTCCGCCAAGTCTGCTCTTCAATTTTTCCCTTAGAAGCTCTACTCAGTCTATTTAGCTGTATATATTAGCACTTGTTTTCGGAACTTCTATCTTTAGCAAGCACTCATAATAAAATAAGCACTCTTACCCTAAAGTAAGCACTACAGGCATCCACTACCCCCTGTGAATACCCACTTCCCTTAAAGGCACAGCACTCCTTATAATATTCTAGTATGTCGAGTGGTAGACCACTAGTATCCTTTCTTGTTCAGCTGGTTAATCTGGGAATCTTAAGACAATGTTACAATTGTCTCATGTACACAGACAACCCTCTCCTCCTTCCTACTAACACATATACTTGTGAGAGATGCAACTATATAGCCAGACTGGAGGCTGAACTCTCTCAACTCAGGACTGGCAAGATCAGACAGGAGGAGAAGGTACCCACACCCAAAGCAAAACCGGTCACACATAAAACCACCACTACTACAAACCAAACACATAAGAACACAAAGACATACTCGGAGGATCTTATAAAAAACTTACCAAAACAACAGAGGCCTCCAAAGCAGACACCCAGAAATACACCCCCACAAAACGCAACACCTACAACACATACCTCAAGCAACAGGTGTGTCACACAATCACAGCCCCTAAGGCAAAATACTATGCCAGAGACATTAGTAATATGTGACTCTATAGTCAGACACACCGACGTTCCACTTACCAGGCTGAATAAGGAGAGGGTAACGGTGAGCTGCCTATTGGGAGCAAGGATCCGCCACATTACACACGCACTCAGGTCACTCCAAAGCAAGTACAAGTATGATGCAGTCATTGTCCATGCTGGTGTGAATGACCTGAGACGTACCTCCCTGGACTACATGAAAAGAGACATTGAGGAGCTCTCCGATTATGTAGCCCAGACTGGTATGACCCTGACCCTGAGCAGCATCCTGCCTTCACCAAGAATGATGACTCAGTACAAAGACAAAATGATCAGTTTTAACAATTGGCTTAATCACTGGTGTCATTCTAGGGGGATCCAATGTCTGTCAGCCTGGGATGACATGCTGGACAGGCCACGTTGCTTCGCAAGGGATGGCTTGCACCTGTCACCACTGGGCTTCCGGATACTGGCCAAGGCTTTTGCCACCCCCATAGTGCCTTTTTTAGGCAATGCTCAAAAGACAAATCAACCTCCATAAAAAACAAAAATGGAAAAAAAATTAAGGGTAATGCTGCTCAACGCCAGAAGTCTAAATCTCAAGATGCAGGCACTCGAAGCACTTCTCAGTATGGAGAACATCGATGTCTGTGCAGTAACTGAAACCTGGTCCAAGGCTCCTGAGAGCACTCCAGCGCTACCAGGCTATACCTCATATCATGCGTTTCGGCCTCAAGTTCCAGGCCGAACCACAAAGGGAGGGGGAGTGTCCATTTTCATAAAGGACACCAACACCTCTCGATTGGTGGCTACCCATGAAGCATTAGAAACCATACAAGTTTTACTCACCATAGGCAAAACTGCCATACAACTGGTCGCATGTTATAGAACACCCTCCCAATCCCAGGAATCCCATCAAGCATTCCTGAAAACACTGGAGGATATGAATGTCACACCAAACACCATCATATTGGGTGACTTCAACTACCCCAACATAGACTGGGCCCACTATTGTAGCCCTAACACCCTAGCCCAAAGATTCCTGGAATTCATTAACTCAAATGCTATGGAGCAACTGGTCACTTCTCCTACGAGGAGAGATGATATACTTGACCTGATTATCACAAACATGGGGTCCAAATGCTCCACACTGGATATAAACCCCTCACTAGTAAGATCTGATCATAAACTGATCACGTTGGATGTACATATCCCACCCCCACCCCCAGAACAAAAGACTACAGTGAAAAACTTTTCAAAAGCTGACTTTGCGCTCCTTAAGTCAGAAATGATATCCTTTAAGCCTACTGGGTTAATGGAAACCACATCCCAAAATGCTGAATCCTTCACAATAGCCTTCTACGGACATCTCCAAGAATGCATGGATCAAGCAATCCCAACTAAAACCAAGACCCTCTCCACCAAGGAAAACGCCCGGTTTGGTGGACCCGGCTATAAACAAACTGTACAACAAAGAAGGAAGCTACTGCAGGACAAAGCCAAATCCCACAAGGGAAAGGCTTCCCTGATCAGCACAAGTAAAAAACTACGTTCTCTCATAAAAACATCTAAAGCAAACTTTGAGAAAAAGATTGCCAAGGATACCAAAGACAATCACAAGGCCTTCTTCAATTATGTCAGAACCCTGGGAGGAAATTCTCAGATATGCTCTGAGTTAGTACACAACGACAAAAAATTCACTGACCCTACCGACATTGCCAATATTCTGGCAGATAGGTTCAGTGCAAATTTCTCCCCTCCCTCACCCCTAAAGATGAAGTAATTATCCCTGCTGAATGTAACCTACCTGTCATCACAGACATACAGGTGAAATCAGCACTCAACAAAGCAAAAAACACAGCATCTATGGGACCCGATGGTATCCGCGGTTGCGTGTTACGTGAACTTCAAGATGAACTAAACCCGCACCTAAGAACGCTATTCAATCTTAGCCTCACTACAGGATATGTACCTGAACACTGGCGCACAGCAACAGTGGTCCCACTCCACAAAGGGGGAAATTCTACTGACCCTGGTAACTACCGCCCCATAAGTTTGACCAGCCTGGTCTGCAAGGCTATGGAAAGAATCATCATGGAACTCATAAATGGCGACACTGGGGATCTGCAGACCCTTGATCCCACCCAGTTCGGTTTTGTAAAAGGCAGATCCTGCCTCTTAAACCTGGTTGACTTCTTCGAGACAGTCACTAGTGCCATCGATGAGGGCAAGGCTGGCCACACTGCCTACTTGGACTTGGCTAAAGCCTTTGACACGATACCACACTCTGGCATCATAGACAAGCTCAGCAGCCTAAATGTAAATCTATATGTCACAAGATGGGTAGCAAACTGGCTAAAAAACAGAACCCATAAGGTCAAAATTGCTGGAGCCATGTCAGACTCAAAACCAGTCACGAGTGGTGTCCCACAGGGATCAGTCTTGGGACCACTCTTATTTGGCATTTACTTCTCAGATGTGAAAGCAAATATGGGAGGATTATGGCTGACAAAGTTTGCAGATGACTGCAAACTGGGTGCCATAGTTGACTCACCTGCTGACACACACATCCTACAGAAAGGTCTCACTGAAACGGACAACTGGTGCCGGAATCATGGCCTCAAACTTAACGCCAAAAAATGTATAGTCATCCCTTTGGGAAAAACAAAGTACCCACAAATTATCACATAGACAATAACCCACTGAATACGGAAGAAGTAATCAGAGACCTGGGGACTCAAGTCGATAGTGACCTCTCCTTTGACAACCATGTTGCCAAAGTGGTCAGAAAGACATTCTACCTTGCCCATCTCATCATGAAGGGATTCTCATCCAGATCAAAGGAGGTCATTGTACCTCTATATTCCTCCCTTGTCAGGCCCATGATTGAATATAATGCTCCATTTGGGATGTATCTCACCCGGCACATGCAACAACTGGAAAGACCCCAGAAGTACCTCACCAAGAGGATCATAGGTCTCAAACATGTGCCTTATCCAGCTAGATTAAAGAAACTCCAGCTCTATTCAGTAGCATACCGCCTGCTCAGAGGTGATTTGTGCCTAACATATAGGGCCATGTCCAACCAAGAACTGATGGACATGCTCCATCTCAAAAATCCAAATCCACCAGAACCACCTTGAGCTAAAGATTTCAACCTCTGCACAAATATGAATAGGACATGCTGGAGGGATAGATTCATAACACAGAGGTTACCCATACTCTGGAACAAAATCCCAGTTCATGTGAGACAGAGCCCTTCATTGGCACTGTTCAAGAAAAATCTCGATGCATGGATGGGAGATCGCAAGTTTACCCCGGGAGTCACCTCAGTGTCACTACTAGACAGAGGTATAGTTTACTAAATAATGGGGTCCCACATGTGTCACTACTAGAGAGGCGCAACTATATAATATGGGGTGGCGGAAGCCACATCACTGTTGGCTAGGCTTATAAATGCCCCCGGGCAGATAGCCTAGTACACTACTATGAAACTATGAAACTATCAACCTGTGTTCCAGGTTGGGCATAACCTTACATTTAGAAAAATCTGCTTTATTGCCATAGCAACATATTTCCATTTTAGGAGCAGATCTAGACACCACCAACTCCCTGGTCAGACTGCCTCAAGAAAGAGTAATATCTTTGCAAAGTCAAGTGTTCCATTTGTTAATGGAAAGGAGAGTTCCGGCATTCCAGGTTCTGAAGCTGTTAGGCACCATGGCAGCTACTCTCATAGTGGTTCCTCTGGGACGAATGCACATGAGGATACTCCAATGGCTACTATTCACACAGTGGTCTTATCAACAGCTTCCAATGTCACACAAGATTATTCTGACAAATGCTTGCAAAAAGGACCTTCTTTGGTGGCTGAACAGCCACCAAGTTACTGTAGGTCGCCCATTTGTACTTCCCCCCTCCCACAGCCACAGTGACCATGGCTGCTTCCCTGATAGGTTGGGGGGGCTATTTCAGGGAAGAACTGTCCAAGGCACTTGGTCAGACATGGAATCTCATTTGCACATCAAAGTTTTAGAGTTGGGAGTGGTGTTTCTAGCATTGCAACACTTTCACAACTCTCTACCTTGAGAGACGATTGCAATACAAACAGACAGCATGTTGGTAGTCTGGTACATCAACAAGCAAGGGGGAACCAAGTCTTACCCCTTATGCCAAGAGGCCCTGAGACTTTGGCAGTGGGCTGTATCCACCGGGCACTTTCTGATAGCAATGCACATACCCAGGTCATCCAACGTGATAGCGGACAAACTGAACAGAGCCATTCTGTTGCCCCACGAGTGGTCCCTCAAAGAACGAGTGGCGGAAAGGATATTCCACAGATGGGGCCAGCCTTGATATGACCTTTTTGCATCCGCGATGAATGCCAAATGCAGAAGCTACTTTGCCCTGTACCCCCCCACCAGGGCACAGCCCAAGGAACTCACTTGTACATGATTGGCCCTTGGGTCTCCTATATGCCTTCCCTCCAATCCCTCTGATTCATGGATTCTTACAGGAAGCCAAAAGCCTGGGAAGGACAGTTACTCTAATAGCCCCTTTTTGGCCTCAGCAGATATGGTTCCCCTTCCTACAGCAATACCAAGACCTTCTGACTCATTTGTTGGGAATTCTTCATCCCTCTCTTGTCTCCCTCAGACTGACAGCTTAGCTGCTTCACTTCCCAACCTAGCCAGGTCACATGATTTGTCTCCAGCGGTTCAACATATTTTAGTTTCCTCTCACAAAGTCTCCAACAGGAAACTTTATAACAGCAGATTGAGGCGATTTGTTCATTGGGCTTCTCAGCATGGTATTGATCCCTATGTTGGCCCTGTTCATAGTATTCTGGAATTCTTGTCTTTGCTCTTTCACGATAGTGCTGCAGCTTCTACGATAAGAGTTCAATTAGCTGCCATATCTAACTTCCAGGTGGGATTCAGTGGCTCAAACATTATGTCCCACAGATTATGTAAAGCCTTTTTGAAAGGGATTCATCACCTTAGGCCACCTATCAGGCATCCTGTTACTCTTTAGAATCTGAATTTGGTGCTATCTCAATTCATTCTTCCACCTTTTGAGCCTGCATCATCTTGTCCTTTGAAGTTTCTTTCTTGGAAGATAATTTTCCTAGTGGCTATTACTTTGGCTCATAGAGTTTTTGAACTACAAGCACTTTCTATCAGGCCCCCATATCTAGTCTTTCAGCCCAACAGAGTGTCTTTAAGAACAAATCCTACCTTTCTTCCTAAGGTCTGCTCCGAGGCAAATTTGAACCAGTCTGTTGACCTTCCTACTTTTTTCAGACATCATGCTAATAGAATGGAGTACATGTTACATATGCTTGATGTTCACAGACAATTGAGGTTTTACTTGGACAGAACAAAAGAATTTAGGAGATCTGATCAACTATTTATTTCCTATGCAGACAATAAGAAAGGTTTGTCGGTATCCAAAGTTACATTGTCCAAATGGATTGCTGACTGTATAAAATTGGTATATTCTTCAGCTAAACAACCTTCAGGATGTGAGGTGAAAGCTCATTCTACCAGGGCTGTTTCTACATCTTTAGCCCACACAGCCCATCTACCTTTGGACACCATTTGTGCAGCTGCTACTTGGTCCAAACCTCATATGTTTATGACTCATTACAAAGTGGACAGGGCCTCCAGGGACAGAGCTTCCTTTGGTTCCACTATTCTGAGGAATATACTCCCATGAGCCGCACTGGATTAGGGTGCTTGGGACACTACCCACGTATAAAGAATAAACGGCGAGATTGAACAACTTCACATAAAGAAGTTATGTTCTTACCATAATGTTCCATGTGAGTTGTTCATCTCGCCTTTGTTCTTACACTCCCTCCCACCTTCCCCCTCCAGGTTATGGAAGAACAGGTATGACTGGTGGTCTGGTTGGTCTTGCTAATGTCCTTCTTTCCAACCAGATTATTGTTTAGCTATTGTAAATAGTTATGTACTTTGTACATTGTTTATAATTGGTTGCTTAGTGTGTTTTTTTCTTGCTGGTTCAGCAGATTAGATCTGGGGTTGGTAGGAGAGCATCATGGGATAGAGACTGTGCCTCGAACTAACTCGAATATGTTGAGCTTGGAAAGCAGCTGACTCGGAGCTGATGGAACAGCTCTGAACCTACGTGTAAAGAGCAAAGGCGAGATGAACAACTCATATCGAATGTTATGGTAAGAACATAACTTCTTTTTTCCATAGGTGGCTGTAGGTGTCAGTTCACCACTTTTGAAAGACTGGCAGACCTTTTAGTGAGGGAACATGCCCTTCTTTGCCTGAGGACAGGAGAATCTGGTTGGTAGACTGGGAGTGTAACTCTGCAGATAAATTGGCGAGAAAAAGAGGATCTCTACTTAGCAAACAAGGCATCACTGCACAAAAAGGGGATAAATCACCTCAACTGAGTCTATAAATTACAAGGGAAGCCACTAGTTCAGGTACATGGTCAGGATCAGATGTTTTAAATTTAACCAGAGGGGCCATGTAGCATACAAATATCCACTGAAGCAAGGTGGGGAACAAAAGGTGATGGAGCCATCAGGTGGGAATAACAGCATGCCAGTAGTGAGTTGTCTGGAGACAACAGGGGTACCAAACTATCACCTGAGTTTGTGTCCTATCATAGTAGATGGAAGGCATGCCACTGCTAAGAGAGATACAATCTCTGACATAGCCATTGTAAAGCTTGCAGTAGTTAAAATGGAGCAGTACTTGCTTGCACAGTCCACTCCTATCAGAGCTTTTGGATGGATCACATTCCAAATTCTTTTGGCTAGGGTTCACCTTGACTGGGAGGGTGAAAAAGCAAGAAAACAGGTAACTGTATTTGAGGATATTCCTGAAGATTTCTTGATAGGGAATGATTTTGATAATGCGGTATCTTGTGTGCATGCAGTCACATGCACTCTGGCTTGGAAACAGGCATGTATGTCTGGTAGGCTGGGGGGGACTCAGACAGACCCCACACTAGAAGCTGGGGCTGGTGATATGGCTGTTTCAGGGAAGGAGCTACCTTACAGCAATGAGCCTGAAAGTGGGCCACAGCTGCTGATATGTACTGATTTTTCTGTGGACAGGGTGACTCCAGGGACAGAGGTGAGTGGTAGTTCCCAGGCTGACATTGAGGCACCACTGTCAGAAGATACTAAGCTTCCTGTGGAATGAGAGCTGGGAATGGTTACAAAGATAGAGTTAAGATAGGGTCTGCTTTTGGATGCTATTTTATGAGGCTTGAGGGAGGTAGCTAAGGAAGCAACTGATGCTCAAGGAAAAGGGAGTCTGTATACTGGAACAAAGGGTTACTGTATAGAGAGTGGACCCCTGAAGGAGGGCTAGAAGGTGAGGTAATTCAGCAGTTGGGAGTGCCCATAGCCTACAATGTGGCACTTCTAGCCATATCCCATGACATTCCTTTTGGAGGTCATATGGGCATAAGGGATACCAAAAGACATGTTATGCAGAACTTCTATTGGCCTGGGGTTGCAAAGGATTTAACATGGCACTGCAGCACCTGTGTGCAGTGCCAAAAGGTAGGCAAGGCAGGGACAAGGTCAAAGCTCCATTGATGCCTTTGACTGTGATTGAGTAGCCATTTCTGAGGGTAGCTATGGATACTGTGGGGCCTCTGAGTATACCAAGTTCCACAGGGAAGATGGTTGTAGTAGATTATGCTACTAGATACCCTGAGGCAGTGGCTATGTCCTCCATCAAGGCAGAGAATGCAGCAAGTGCTTTGTTAGAGATTTTCAGCAGGTTACATTTCCCAAGAGAAATGATGACTGACAGAGATGCCAATTTCATCTTAGATCTGCTGGCTTGTTTGTGCAAGTGTTAAGAGAGGAAGCACCTAAAGACCAACCCTACCATCTCCAGACTAATGGTCTTGTGGGGAGGTTAAACACTACATTAAAGACCATGCTACAGGCATTTGCAGAGCAGTTTAAGAGAGAGTGAGACAAATATTTGCCCCATCAATTGTTTGTATACAGAGAGGTACCCCAGGAATTCACAGGTGTTTTCACCGTTTGAGTTGCTGTATGGGCATAGGGTGAGGGGGCCTATAGATCTGATTCTCAATGAGTGGGTGGGTGACTGTGAATCACACATGGAGTCTGTTGTGGCATACATCCTAAAGCTCAGGACAAGGCTTAGGGAGCTCATGGGCTTGGCCCTGTGAAATCTGGCAGGAGCCCAACAGCAGAAAACATTCTGGCATGAAAGGAATACTTGAGCCTGAGAGTATGCTGTGGGACAACAGTTTATGGTGCTCATTCCTGTCGGACACAATAAGCTGCAGGCAGCTTGGAAGGGACCCTTCAAAGTGGTAAGGAGTGTCAATGATGTTAATTCCATGGTAAATCTTCTAGGCAGGAGGCAGGAGCACAAATTGTACTATATTAACATGATGAAGTTTCAGCATGTCAGGAGGGTCCTGGGCAGACTGACAATTAAGCCCAGTAAGTGGCAGGTGGGTATGGCAGAAGTCTCCTACCTAGGACATAGAGTGGAAAGTGGTAAGATTAGGCTAGAACCTGCCAAAGTGGAAGTTATTTGGGTGTGGCCTGCCCCTGTTACCAAAAATCAGGTGAGGGCATTCTTGGGGATAGCTGGCTGCTATAGAAAGGTTGTTCCCAATTATTGTACAATAGCTGCTCCCATTACAGATTTGACAAGGAAGAGCAGGCCAGATAAGGTAGTGTTGACCTCAGCCTGCAAGTAGGCATTCCAAAAGCATAAAGGGGCTTTGGGAGGACCCCTGTGTTAGTGAGTCCAGATTAGAGCAATTCCAATGCAGATGGACTCTGAAGACAAGGTATAGATTAATGTGTTCACATTCAGGCCCATTTCTCTTAAGTGATGTTTTTTCCAGGGTTACTGGAAAAACTAACTTGCTACAGATCCCCCACAATGCCCCAGGATTCCCACTCCTCTTTTCTTGACGTACTGGAAAATATTAGGGTTCAACCAAATACCCTAATAATGGGTGACTTCAACTACCCCACCATTAACTGGGAAAACTACTCGTGTACCAACTCCTTAGCTCAACACTTTCTGGAATTCATAAAATTCAATGCCTTAGATCAACTTATCCATACCCCCACCAGGGGCAACAATATCCTAGACCTAGTCATTACCAACATGAGTGACCGGTGTTCCACACCTGAAGTCAACTCCTCGTTGGTCCCATCCGACCATAAGCTAATCACCCTTGATATCCACATCCCGCCACCACCCCCCATTAAGGAAACCACAGTAAAAAATGTCTCCAAAGCCAACTTCATGCTTCTTAAGACAGAAGTGGTGAACTTCATGACACCCATGCAGATGGACAATACAGTTACAACTGCTGAATCCTACACAGATGCACTCTATAAGCACTTACATGAGTGCATGGATCATGCGATCCCAAACAGAACCAAGATGCTATCCTCCAAAAAAGGAAGCCAATCTGGTGGTCCCCTTACATAAAGAAACTGTACAACAGAAAGAAGAAACTGTTGCAAAAGAGAGTAAAATCCCAAGAGTGGAGGAGCTCCCTGGTCAGCCTCAGTAAGAAGCTGAGATCCCTTATAAGATCCTCCAAAGCTAGCTATGAAAACAAAATCGCCACTAAATCCAAGGACAATCAAAAAACATTCTATAGCTATGTCAAGAATCTAGATGGCAACAACCAGATCTACTCTGAGTTACAGCACAAAGGCACACAAATTACAGAACCAACTAATATTGCCAACATCCTGGCAGATAGGTTCAGTGCTAACTTTACCCCCCTCTCACCCCCTAAAGGGCTCATATCTATACAGGAAGAATGCAGAGCCTCTGTAATCACAACTACGCAGGTAAAAGCTGCACTATCTAAAGCCAAAAACACAGCATCTATGGGACCGGACAACATCCCAGGCTGCGTTTTACACAAACTTCAGAACGAACTGGCTCCCCACTTAACCACCATGTTCAATAATAGGCTCGTATCAGGCTTTGTGCCCTCTGAATGGTGCACAGCAACAGTTATCCCACTCCACAAAGGGGGAGCCACCACTGATCCCAGGAACTATTGACCTATTAGCCTGACAAGCCTGGTCTGCAAGGCCATGAAATGTATCATCATGGAACTCATAAACAAAGACATTGGTAACCTCCAAACTCTGGATCCCACCCAGTTTGGGTTTGTGAAAGGCAGATCATGCCTCCTGAACCTGATCGACTTCTTTGAGGCAGTCACCAATGCTGTGGATGAGGGTAAGGTGGTTCACACAGCCTATCTTGACCTCGCCAAGGCTTTCAATACCATCCCCCATTCTGGAATTATAGCTAAACTCACTAAACTAGGTATAAATCCCTACATCACAAGATGGGTTGCCAACTGCCTGACTGACAGAACACACACTGTAAAAGTTGAAGACTCCAAATCTGACCTCAAAGCAGTGACAAGTGGAGTACCACAGGGTTCTGTCCTGGGAGCTCTCCTGTTTGATATCTACTTCTCTGAAGTACAGGCTAACATGGAAAGCCTCTGGCTAATGAAGTTCGCAGATGACTGCAAACTAGGAGCCAGTCAAGTCCCCATATGATGTAGACATCCTACAGAAGGGCCTCACTAAGACAGATGCCTGGTGTCACAGCCATGGCCTCAAGCTCAATGCTGAAAAGTGCAGTGTCATCCCCTTTGGTAAAAACTCTGTACCCATGAACTACCACATAGGCAGCAATCTACTTAACACTGAATGCGTGATAAGAGACCTTGGGACTCAGGTGGACAGTAATCTCCCCTTTGATAGTCACATCACCACAATAGTCAGGAAGTCCTTCTACGTGGTGCACCTCATCATAAAAGGATTCTCATCCAGGAAAAAAGAGGTCATTGTTCCCCTCTACTCATCACTCATTAGACCCATTATAGAGTACAACACCCCTTTTGGAATGTACCTCACAAGACATCTGCAGCAGCTGGAAAAGCCACAGAAGTACCTCACAAAGAGGATTACTGGCCTCAAACAATGCCCTACATTGACCACCTCAAAAAACTACAGCTTTACTCCATAGCATATCGCCTACTCTGAGGTGATCTCTGCCTAACATATAAAACTATGTCAAACCCAGAGCTGTTGGACATGCTACACCTAAAGAAAATCCCAATCCCTCTGAGCTACATGCTCTAGGGACCTAAACCTTGTCACCACAATAAACAGGACATGCTGGAGGGATAGATTCCTGTCCCAGAAATTTCCTATACTCTGGAACAAGCTAGCCATCTATGTCAAGTAAAGTTCTTCATTAGCACTCTTCAAGAAAAATCTTGATGAGTGGATGGGAAATAGGAAATACACCCCAAGGATCACTTCTGTGTCTCTGCTGGACAGTAGCACAGGAAAATAACTTTCTTGGGTGGGGTAAGCTATAGAACCTTGCTGGCTAGGCTTACGTAGGCCCTTGGGCTTATAGCCTAGTACCTACCTATGAACCTATGAACCTATGAGTCTTCAAAGGTGTGGAGAAATGTGACAATATGAGGTATTACCATCTGTGCCAGGAAGAATAGGACAGTGCATGTGTGACATATGCCAGCAGAGTTAGCTGGACTTTTGTAGATAATTTGGGTCATTTGGCTATCACACTGACATGTACAAATGCTTGTGTTAAAAATGTATCAACAGTCTTATTATAACTGATTAAACGTATACGTTTAAACAAATAATTCTGCAAGGGAAGAATAGAAGTTTTTGAAAGTGTTCTATAATTTTCAAATACTGCAACAATTCTTAGCAAAGCACCGAGTGTGTTGTATCAGAGTCAGGTGATCAAATGTAATGCTACTCCATAAACAGCACTGAGAGGATGGAACTTACACATCAGCTTGTCTTGTTTTGATTTCTTTGAAACCAGATATAAAAATATGTGACAGTTATCATAGTTCAGTTCAGTTGAGTTTATTTCAGTCTGTTTGGAAGCTCATCACCTTGCCTTGTGGAAGTAAGTATCTCAGCATCTAATCTTGCCTTGCTGTATTAATTAAGTTAGCTAGGTGAACAGTTATTCTTTAGACAGTCAGGAAATACAGTGAAATTAGTTGACTGTTGCTTTCCTGCATCTGTTTGAATCTGTCCAACTGTGTTATTTTTATATCTCCTGTGATTGAAACTCTGTTGTTTATTGTAATTAGATATTTAGCATTCTCATGTTTTCTATTTTATTATTTATTATTAAATATTTTTATACCTTTCATTGTGGCAAGTCTTTTAGAGAATACTTTTAACTTGAGAGTACATGTGCTTATTTTAGTGACACCTTGGCCACTCCAAAAAGACTGCCTGCTTTGGTTATACTCTACCATTTATGTTAGCATTTATTTTAACCAATATAATTGGATACCATTGGAACACCCTGATAGTGATTGACTGGTGGCAGCATGTTTTTTTTATAGTCTGGGCAGAAGGGGTACAGCTGGTAAATCTCTACCAACCTTTCCCAGAGGTATGTGTGTTTATGATAATCACATACCCAGGTAAGGATGTGTCAGCTTCTTGAAACTGGGACAAAGTGCTCCAAAGTGAGTTTTGTTTAGGATCTGGAGAGACAGAGAGCCCAGCACAAGGTCAGAAGCATGTTCTCTGTATGCACTTAGGGGAAATTGTGCTTGCTGCAGAGAGCTGCATCTTAAAATACTGTGTAAATCCATTCCTGTCCTTAGTGACTGGCTCTCACCAGTGTCAGTGGTGATGAATTAGGCTCATTGATTACTGGCTGAGGGTATAGAGGACTGCACAGATGTCACATTAAAAAGTGACCCACGTGTATACTTTAATGACTTGGAAATTTATTGGCAAGACAAATTTGAATGACTAATTTTTCAAAAATCAAGTGAGATAAATGAAATTGTGAAACCCCTTTTAATGTGTGTGCATGACAATATAGCCAACTAAATGCGTTTTCAGTTCAATTCATAAATATATTACTACATATGTGGGGGTGGCACCCCCATCCATATAGAGAAGATACTCTTCCCTTCTGCTTATTTACTTTTTATTCAGATTTGCAATAACCTGAAAAGAACAGCAGTTTCCCTGATGAGAAACATCAGTTTGGGGCAGTTGTCTTTAATAAATTTGGCTTTGTTGCACCCAACTGTAACAGCTGGTAAGTATGCTAGATCAAGTGTTACCTAAAGCATCATTTCTAGTATTTTCTTTTATTTACTGTCTAGTATTTTCTTTTATTTACTGTAAGGCTCTGGCATGTGATGGAAATCTATTTGCAAAAAAACAGTGCATTAACCACTGTTAGAGATGAAAATTAAGATCATATAACCCTTATTTATATAATCATAGTGGATCGTAGTGATTAGTTAACAAGATCCAAGTTAGAGCACCTGTATAAAGTGGCAGCTTGAAACAAATATACACATTGTAGAAGACAAGGCTGTTACAGAAATCAACACCAGCTTCCTGATCATTTTCTCAATTGAAAGAAGTTCAATAAACTGAGAATGTGGTCAGCTTTTTTTTTCTTGTCTTTCCCTATTAGGATAAAACAAAGCATTGGTACTTCATTTTAAGTTATAAAAACACCTGTGGAACTTTTAACAGAGTTTTTTTTTTTTATGTTTGTAGGTTGGCAAAGCATTATATGCCATTCCATGCCCCCATCTGTCAGATACATGCATATATGTATATATATATATATATGAATATATATATATATATATATATATATATATATATATATATATATATATATATATATATATCTATATATATATATATATATATATATATATATATATATATATACATGTATATATATATGGGATCCGTACAGATTACCGAATAGCAACATAACTGAAACAGATTCGGCCGGGCATACTTGCACGAACGTGCTTTTCAATGAAAGGAACTTTCGTGTAAGTATGCCTGTTGCGGAGATCGCACTACAGTGGGGATAAGGGAAAATTCCCTTTTCCCCACTGTATTACGACCTCAGAGTGAGAATATTTAAGTAGTGGGAGTGTGGAGGTGCAGGTGGGCTTGCCATCCTGCAAAAACGTAAAAGTAATGTTTTATTTTTTTTTTAAACACACTTTAACGAAAGTGCTTTTTCGGTGAAAGCACTTTCGTTAAAGTGTGTTCGGTGATTGTGGATTCGGACTATTGAACTTTCATTCAATAGTCCTAGATCTATAAAAAAAAAAAAATATCTATATATATATATATATATATATGTGTATATACACATACATACATATATATATATATGTGTGTGTGTGTGTGTGTGTGTGTGTGTGTGTGTGTGTGTATGTGTGTGAGGGTAGAACTGCAACTTCAAAAATCATCCAGCATTTGCCATATATATGATGATAGCTGAAAATAAAAACTGCTGACTACAAATAGTTTGAATCAATTTTGCTGAAAGCTCAGTTTTTACTCAATTAGGCAGGCTGTTTTGCAGGAAGTAAGCACCCCAGCACCCCCATGTGTGGGAGACCCCCCAACTTATATATATATATATATATATATATATATATATATATATATATATATATATATATGTATGTATATATATATATATATATATATATATATATATATATATATATACATATATATATATATATATATATATATATATATACACCATCTCTATGGTTGTGCAACATTGGGGAAGAGGACATAATCAAGGTTCACTGAATATGGCTTTCAGTGAAATTTATTCCCAGTAATATCACTTTGAGAAATAGCATCAAATACCTCTCTGTACCCCCATTTGCCCTACCATGTAATACATATTAAACATTGGAGTTTCTATTGCAATTTACAATGCCTGTTCTGTAAATTCTCATCTCTAAGACAGGCTAATCCTGTATTTTGTACAAATGGATTTCCATTGCATGCCAGGGGCTATCAACACAAAACAGAACAAGCTGGGAGCGGTGTGACATATGGAACAAATGTATTTATAGTTGTAATACATGGAATCCAAATGGTAAAAGTGCTAAAAGCAAATAGCAAAAAACAAAGTTATATTACTATATTATAGAGACAGTGAAAGCCATGTTTCGATAATGCTGTAAAAAGAGTTATTACTAGTAGGCTTTAAAGATAAGGGAGGTTTCAATTTTGCTTTATATACAATAATGGTGAGATTACCCCTGCTATTTAACATTTCTGAGCAGTATACATGACTGTTTACATGCTGTATAATTTTGCAGTATGTTTTAACCTTTGTTAAATCTGAAACAAAGCCACACTATTTTCTTCTACAGTATGGATGTGAAGCCCAGCATATTGCTATTTACACTTTGCAAATATTGCAGCCATACAGTATTCATCGGGACTGCATGTTCATTCCCTCTTAAGAAATTCCTTTTGCTCAGAAATGTCTGCAGCCTCATGAAATTTCCAAACATGACTTTATTATTTAATCAGTCAGAATTCAAAGACTTTTTACACTGTATATGCTGTTTAAGATACCAATGATTTTTAAGAGTATGGCTCACATATCACAAAGTATATTTGAAAACAAGATCTGGAAACTTGAGTTTCTTATTTCCATATGCACCATAGGTAATGAAAAAAATGTAGTTTAAAATGATACAGATAAGCAGCCAGATAGGTACATTTTTGTTAGTTAGACAATATCCAGAATTTGACTGAATAATACAGCTGTGGTGGTTGTAAATGCTTGCGGCATCACTAAAACAGTAATGCAATTATGATCAGATTCCTAGATGTAGTTATTTGTAATTATGGGGATAGTAATTCCCCAAAAAACAAAAGAGCTTGCTCACCTGTTTGGTTTGCAATCTTGCCATCAGAGCATGGTATACAATCATAACAACAAAAAGGCATTCCCTGAATCGATGACTTGCGATGTCCTTGTTGGCAAGTATTGCTGCAAACAGATGAGGGGATCTATGGAAAACAAGGCCAATTAAAGCAGTAAAGTAGAATCAAAAAGACTATCTATAAAACTATGTTCAGCAGCTCAAATTATTCTTACAGCTATTTTAAGTTTCCAGCCTTCTTAGGCAACGTGTGTGATGTTTCTAATTGGGAACTACCTACAGATTTTTTTGTGTTTTCCTTCATAATTCAATGCTCCTGTGGGTAGTAACAGAGATACTTGGAATTGTATGATTGTGAGGAATATCTTACCTGATTTGAATTTCATGTGGTAAATTGTTTTAAACTTCTGCAGTAGTCATAGTCTATCTATAATAAATACCTTTTTTAAATACAATAACCTTTATAAGTGTATCCATTACTAGAACAACGTGAGCCAGAAGACAATGATTTGATTGGTCATTATGTTGTAAGACTTCAGAACATATGATCTGGAAAGCTGGGTCAAGAATAGTTGGTGTCAAATGATCACTTTTATTGCCAAACTGTTTAAACTCCCATAGAGGGAGTTGAACAGACCTTGGAAACTCATACATATTGCAAATAAGTTCTTTAATACCTAGCTGATGATTCAATATGAGATTCTCACCTCATGATGTACTTTTACAATATGCCTCTTGACATTGGGGCAAGGAATCTGAATGGACCTTTACCAATATCTCAACAGCTGAGGTGCCTTTGTGGAGCTATTCCCAAGGGTGATGAGTGCTTGTCATGTTCATAACCAAAAGATCTACATGTGGACATCAGCTTTCAAAGAAACATTCAGGTTCCTACCATGCAGTACTAGTGGGACAGGGTTTATACACTGGCAAGTACAGACAACTGAAGAAAGCAGCTGTTGCAGCATTTAACAAATTGTAAACAGGAAAAGGTGTTTCAGGAATTTGGCAATGAGATAGAGTACAACTTTTAGTTGGTTTAAAATAGGTTCGGCCAAATTAATGAGTCAGTGATTTAGATCCATCCATCCTCAACCCCTTTTCATATTTTTGCACATGGTTTCAGGGTGTCACTTCAACAGTGACGACCATCTAAACTCTAAAGTGACCATCAGCTATTCCTGTTGTATCATACAAATAACAGATCCTAACTAATACACTCCTTTTCTCATAATGTTACTCTATTCTCTAAAACACGTACTGCTGGCTACTTATGTAATCACCTTGTATGAAAACCAGATGCTTATTGATTAGCAGTACACAAATGACCATACTATCACACCAGATTTAAAACAGCCCACCTTTAGCCATACTAATAAATATGGGTTCAACTCGAAGCCTTACTCACTCTTTCAGCGTCCATACCCCAGGCACACAAGCTCTAGAGCCAAACAATATTACAAACTTTTAAACAAACTCCTGAAGCTTATCACTAAGTATAGCCCTAGTCTTATACATGATGGTGACATTCATCCCAACCCTGGCCCATCCACCTCTGATATATATACCCCCATCTTACATGCCACCTAAGCCACAAAACTACAATTAGTAGACTTACCAACTCTCTCTTGGCCTGTCATCTCAATATTAGAAGCATTACTAACAAGGCACATGAATCGCATGCACCCCTGGCTGTCCACGCTCCTGAGATTCTCTGTCTATCTGAGACCTGGTTAAAACCTACCACAACTGACAATGAAGTGTTACCACCTGGGTATAATATACACAGGCTAGACCGTGCTTCCAGGAAGGGGGGTGGGGTAGCTATACTCTACAAATCTGCATTGAATGTGACCATAGATGTTAATCAACCTCCTCAAATTAATAACTCAGAAATCCTGGCCACTAAATTGCAAATTACCAAAAGTAAATGCATCAACATTATCTGTATGTATATTCCCCCGGGTAATAATATAGCCACACTCAACAATATCCTACACTGGATTTCATGTCATTACCCTCAAGAAACCCTATTACTTGGTGACTTTAACATAGACTGGGGCACGTGTTTCTCAGAATCCCCTACCACCCACATTAACCTGCATGCATTTACTCAAATCATAACCACCCCTACCAGGCTATGTAAACCCAAACATAAAGGAAGCATATTCGACTGGGTACTTGTAAATAGTAACCCCAAATGTACACTGCTGGTACTCTCCCCAATGACCTGAGTGATCACCTTCTTACTTATACAGATAAGCAAAAAGTCATTATTCCTCATCAATCCTTACTCAGGAAAGTCAGAAACAAAAAAACACTTTGACCTTGTCAAATTCCATCAGGAACTTAACTCCTGTAACTGGTCTATGCTAAAACACCTCCCCTTAGAAGAGGCAGTTGTATATTTTAACAACAGATTTCTTGATATCCTTGACTTGCATGCACCTGCCCGTTCTAAGCGAACAAAGGCAAAAACTGCCCCATGGCTGTCTAAAGAATCTACACTAAAAATTTCAACCAGAAACAAAATTTGTGCTCTATGGCACTCAACTAAAGACCCTTACAATCATGTTAAATAGAGGAAAGCTAGGAATGAGACTAAAAAATCCATTTTACAAGACAAAAAACAATACTACTGTAATTTACAGACAGCAAATCAGAACACACATCAGACGTTCTGGGTAGGTCTGAATAATCTACTTCATCCTGGAGAAATGTCTACCCCTATCCCCACCGCTACCATTGATAAATCCCCTGAGGATGTCTCAAACAGTTTTAACCATTTCTTTACAGAGACAATTCAAGCCCTAGCTAGCCAACTACCTCCCAGCTCCCCTGGCCCTGAAAGTACCACCCCTATAAACCTACTCTCGGTCAGCTTCCAACCAGTTTCTACATCACCTATCTGTACCTTGCTCAAAAAATTAAAACCCACCACACTCTCAGCTGACCAACTCCCTGCTGAGTACCTTCAAAAATCAGTTGATGCCATTGCCTACCCAGTATCAATACTAATTATCCGCACCATAGCAGAGGCTAAAATTCCCACCATTTGGAAAACATCCTATGTAATCCCACTACATAAAGGAGGTTCCTCTACTGAATTCTCCAACTATAGACCGATAACTATACTTTCTCTGCTAGCTAAGATTATGGAAAAATGTATATACAAACAACTCATGCACCACTTAATTCAGAATCACCTCATGGCCGATACCCAACACAGCTTCCTTCCACACCACAGCACAAACTCAGTCCTATTACCATTTACCAATACCATAAATAATAATCATAACAATAATCAAATATCCTCAGCCCTCTTCTTGGATCTTTCAAAGCATTTGACATGGTGGATCACCAACTTTTGATTCACACCCTGCAATCTTTCTGTCTAAATTCCAGTGCCATTCAATGGTTTAAATCCTACCTCAGTGGGAGGCAGCAGGCTGTTCTCTGGCAGAACAAGCACTCCAACCTATTACCTAACACCCTTGGAGTGCCACAAGGCTCCATATTAGGACCGCTACTGTTTTCCATCTTTATAAACAACTTATATACAGTCATCCCGAATGTCAGCTGTATCCAATACGCTGATAATTCCACCCTGATTTGCACAGCCACGTCTCCATCAGACTTTAAAGTCTGTTACCCAATCCACCTTTAATACTATATAAAACTGGCTCTCCGAACGTCAATTTTTGCTAAATCCCAAAAAAACTAAAATGCTGTTATTCTCTCCAACACAAAGGTCTACACCATTTACCTTCACCATTAATGCAACAGATGGCACAATAATCACCCCCAACTCCTCTACAAAACTATTAGGAGTAATTATTGATAATAACCTAAAATTTGACCTTCATGTAAACCAAACGATCAAAACCATCAATAAAAAACTTGGGTCACTGTATAGAATAAAAACCTTCCTAACCCCTCCAGCTAAGGTTGCCATAGCTCGCTCTCACCTGCTTTCAACACTTTTATATGCATCCCCCTTCTCTCTAATCTAAATAAAACTGTACTTAATAGACTCTCAATCTGTTACAATCACATTGCCAGGTTTGCCACTGGCCTACCTTTTAGAACACACCATTGCATCAACCTTAAACAGCTTGGGTGGCTAGAACTTCCCAGTCTAATCCAATATAACCTTATGATTACGGCTAATAAAATCCTCTATTATCCAGATAACACACCAGCTCTTAAAAATACTATCACCCCCTACAACAATCCAAGACTGCTCCAATCCTGAAACAGACTACAAATTAAGACAAAATTAACAATGTAGCCGGTGACTCCCTCTTTGCAAACTCTGCAGGCAGAGCATGGAACCCCTTCCAGCTGACATTACTTTGCTCTCCACCTTATCCCAATTCAAAGCTAAACTCAAACATCTGGCATTAAACTGGCTTTGCCACTGTAACAAGCCTGGCTAACTCTCACCATGAATGTATATAATCTATTAATCAAATTACTGTTTATTTTTTCCCCTGACTGTTACCAGGGGTAACTCAAACTTGTGATAATCTATTCATGTCTGCTTATGCCATTTGTAAATATCTCATCTGTAATATCCCTTCTTTGTTATTACTTATCTGTCTACTGTGGAGCTTTTCTCCCCGGGCCTCCACTGAAAATGGACATTAATCCAGTTGGACTATTCTAGTCAACAAATGTAAAATAAAATAAATAAATAAATAAATATAATCTCCCATTTTCTATACAGATCTAGTAGAAATGTCATAGGTAAAGGTGTCTTGCTGGATCAGTTAGTATATTATCTCCCTCTAATTTCTGCAGCCACTGAAAGAAATGTATCCCTCATTCAGTCTATCTCAAACATCATTTGCAGATTCATCACTCTCTCCCAAAGAAACATCACTGCAAAACAATTGAAAAAAAAGTGGATACCTATGAAACAATCTGCTGGATTTCTACTTGCCTGTCAACTACTTAAAGTTAACAAGACTGGTACCTTCTCCACACTAGCCTCCAGGCTATTCGAGATGCACCGACATACAACTTTAGAAATCTTAATCACTCATTTCCTCTCCTCCAAAACCTCTAAACTGGGCTGCAATGCACAGACCATGCTTTCTCAGTCCTTGCTCCTAAACTGTAGGCATTTATCCGTACGTTTCTTAAATATCATTCCTGTTACCCCATTTTCAGAGCAGAAATAAAAGCACATTTCAAAACTCTAGAAAAATGGAACTGCTGTCTCTCTGGTCATATATCTTAACCTCTTCATACCATTCTTCTTTATGCATATCTTGCTCTGACTGTATTTTTGATTGTGATTTTTGCAACATGCCAACACTGATTTTCACCCTGTATATAATACAGGTATATATTGTGTTTTGTCAGTGACTCTGTATATAATGTTATTAATATAGTACCTTTATAATCTCAAGCCAACTATGATATTAATTTTGTATATAATGTATGTATGTATTATATTGGTTCCACTTGAAACCGTCGAATTACCACATCGTCGAACCTTAAAACATCGAGACCACACTGTCACAAACTTAGATCAATGAAAACTGAATTCATCGAGGTGCATAACATTGAAAACACATTCCCCACATGTTAACTTGCAAACATGCCTAAAAACAACAATCCAAGTATCAAAATATTGAATTATGCACTGGCGACAACACAAGATACCCTGTAACCGTCCCCTTCAGTGACAAATACAATGGACACTATCACATACGAGAAGTAATATTCATCCTCTCCATTATATAACCATCTTCACCCGTAGTTACAATTTTGCCACCATAACAACTCCACATAGTAAGTGTATTCCAACAAATATAATAGAATCCGAAGTAGCACATGACAATGAAGACAACAGCAGTACGTCAAAATAATATAATAATTCTTACACCACACCAATTCTGCAATACGCACTATTTACAAGTATGTGAGATCAAAGCTTGAGTAGCCCAGCAATAGCCTCCAAATAGATGAGACTATCATGAGTCTCTACCTTCCAATACTGTTTGCAACTGCTTTTCGAGTACAATAAGCTTACGTCTTTTAGGAGATGGCGGGCACCCTGCTGCCATACGAATATGTAATTCCTCAATTCTGTTTTGTTCTCAAGCCAAAGTGCACATAAGCACTGACAAATCAGTAGCACAAGCTCCCAACATACACTTTAAACGGTGATGCCATCCCTCTATGCTATTTTGTGTATGGGGAAAACATTGCAAGTTAAGCTGTGAAATATTCCAGAATTCCTTAGGGAATAATGGTAGAAAATGAACAAATGCTGCAGTTCTAGTTGCAAACTTCCTGGGTTTCCCCAATAAATACCAATCTGTAAAGTATTTTAATAATGGTTGTCCCTCTTCAGGGAATGACTGCTTTAACAAACTAAAAGCAGGACGTACATCGTCTTCTGGTAAAAATGACAACGCTATGAGACACTTTACATAAATCTGAAAATGCTGGCATTTGTTATATAATGCAGGTAAAGCAAGACTCTGCAATTTTTGCCATATATTTTGGCTAAAATGAAACAAACATCCTTTCGGTACAATACCGTTCAAATTCATCCGTAGACTTTTTAAAGCAGCTTTTTCAAAGTCGCACAAAATTAACTTCACAATCGGTACAATGTTTTCTTCAGCCATCAAAGATAATATACAATGCCACATGACATTATAACTTCTGAGTGACTTTCTGGTCATGAGTGTATACAACAACGGCACTGTTCTTGTATAACAGCCAAATGACACAAAGTCATGCAAACTGTACAACTGCCAACAGATAACCCCTTTAAAGAAGAATGCACCATCCATTAGCCAAATTCTACACCTTCTCAGATCACATAGGTTTTTTACTGTAGTAATCACTAACACAGTCAAGTCAGTAGATTTATCTATAAACCTTTTACTAATGAACACACCTTCTTTCAACTGAAATTGTGATATATCAATATTTTCAAGTGTTACTGTACCACTAATTGAACCTCTACTCTGCTGTCTACGTAATCTCCCTACCTGTTGTTGTAAAGCTTTTCTGCTTGGTAGGTTGGGAACTGTGTCTAAACTGCTGGCAGACATAATATCGTCTACTATCAAACAAGGTGTATCCAGGGACATAACAGCCTTTTGCTTCAGCTGAGTACACATCTCATACCATTGTACTTCAGATGGATCTCCACTAAGACATTGAGCAGCAGTTTTACATAACTTCTCACCTTCGGACATTGAAATCGTTACACAGCGTCCCTTACATTTAGTAATGTACTTTTGTTTACAGCACCAGTATCTCTTTACATCTACAGTACGCTCTAAGTTATAAACATATCCGTCAATAATGAGGACATCCTTACCCCATTGGGATTTTGAACCGAGTACAAACTTCCTAGTATTCCAGGCGAAATGTTGTGCTCTCCGCCATGTTAGTTAGCTAAGATCTGTTTCTTAAAGTGACTACCACCCTTTAAATATATTGCTATAGCGGGAACAAAACCAGCGGGGCATAAAACATTGTACACACTTCTGTGCAGTATATTCAATGTTATGCATCTCGATGAATTCAGTTTTCATTGATCTAAGTTTGCGACGGTGTGGTCTCGATGTTTTAAGGTTCGACGATGTGGTAATTTGACGGTTTCAAGTGGAACCATTATATTGCGTCATTAATTCTGTATATAATGTGATGGTTCTGTTGTGTTTACCCCAGACTGAGATTGAAATGGGTCAATTAAGTTTTTCTACTCTGCTTAACAAACTCAAAATTAAAAAAATATTGGTTATACTGGCTATTCCCCGTTAGTCCAAATGTGTAATTTTATTGTAGACAAACTCAGACCATTGCTTGGTGTTACTTCTATTTTCCTGACCGAGCTGAAGAATGATATACAGTTATGTTTTGTGACAGCTGCTACACTAAGTCTATAGCTTTTCTATGTTTAATAGAGACTTTATATTTTTGCTAATTTGTTTAATTTTTTAATGATAGAAGATGACATATATAAGCTGAGTAAATCCTTCCATTTATTACAAAATGTATTAATAGTAGCTGAAAACTACTCATATGGAATGTTCTCATCTACATACTCTGCATTTTTTGTATAATATCTTTGATTTGAGATTGATTACTTATGTACTGTTTTTTTCACCAATTGTATAAGCTGGCAATAATATGTACTAAATGTCTTTATTAATGTAAATTATGTATTGTATGTTAAATGTCTTGGGATTCAAAGATGGCTGCCATTCTGTAAGCACTGCTGAACTGCAGCTCTCTAATTAACCTGAGGAAATCTAAACCCTGAGTGGATAATATAAAGCTTTTAACATCAAATCTTCGATAAAATAACTTCAACTACACTTAACTATTTATTACTAAGAAGAAAAAATGGATAAAAGGAATATATTTCACTGGATTAGAACAAATTAGCTGGCTCTGCAGAGAGAAGTAAACAAAGGAACTGTGTGCTTTCTATACTGCAAGTCTTTGTGTTCAAATAAGATGTCAAAAGAGGAAAAAAACATGGATACAACCACTACTAAAACAAAACTTTCGGAATTGCAGTCACCTGAAAAGGATGTGATTTCTAAAAGACAAAAAATTACTAAAATACAGGAACAACAGAAATCAGGGACCAAATCTAAATCTGAACAACCATTAAACATGGAAGATATCAGAAATGCTGTGCTACCCATACAAGAAGCTCTGAAAGAACTGACTTGTCAAATACAAACATTTGGGAACTCGTACTCAGTTGCTGGAGAGAATGGATAAGACGGAAGCTCGAATTTCTGAAACTGAGGATAAATTAACTTTACTTGAAAAGAAAACTAATCTACATGATGTGGATATACAGGCTATGCAAAACAAGCTTATGGACTTAGAAGCAAGATCCAGGAGAAACAATATTATTCTCAGAGGGATTCCAGAATCTATTCGGTATAATGAATTAATTCCATCCATATTACAAATATTTGAAGTGATGTTAAATTACTCTGATGGGGTGAAACAAATTATTATTGAAAGAGCGCACAGAGCTTTGAGAGAGTCGCAAGCATCTAACTTTCCTAGACCTGTATATGTTAAAATACTTAACTATCAAGATGTAAACAGAATACTTACTACTGTAAAACAAACTGGAGGCTATATCATGTGGAAAAATAATAAAATATCCATGTCACAGGATTTACCCATACAGGTAAGACAAGCTAGACAGTCTTTGTCTCCATACTGTAAATTTCTTATTGACAAACAAATTAAGTTTCAAATGAAATACCCACATATGCTTATATTTACAATGGATGGGATTAAACATGCTATTTCCACTAAAAATGAGGCAAAAAATCTGTTTCTTAAAGTTTTCAAGGCTTTACGTGTATCAGAGACTTGAATTGAACTTTCATTGAGACTGGCATGCTGCTGAGGTCGGATCCATTGTTTACTGTGTTCCCAGGACTGGATAATCCTTTGTTTGCATTTAAAAAGCTCTAGGCCTCTTCCAGAGTAATAAAACTGTTTGTTTTTGCTTATCTTGATTACCTGCGTTCATTTCCCATCGTTTTATGGCTTCTACGAAGTGTTTTCAATGAGGAGGAAGACAGGAAGTGCCTAAAATGCTGTCATGGGTACAGATTTCACTGTGATACTTCCGGGAGTCCGTCTGTATAAGCGGTCCCCCGTCGCAAGTATTTCACAGGGTTTCCAGGCTTGGGAAACCAAAGGAAACTGTTTTAACATCTTTTTATTCATTTAACTTCAAAATAACACTGTTGTATGGTAAAGTAAGCACATAGGAATATTTTATTTGTTTCTCTTATACATGTTTATGTAGAATTTTGTGGTTAAATTATTTAGAGAGGGTGCAGGGATTTAGTAATGTTTGTATAAATATGCTTCTCATTATAGTTCATAATGTACTGTGTTGAAGTGATAATGCATTTTATATTAGTTAGTTAGTAGTTTGCTTTAGTATAAAACTATGATAGTGTTGGTTTATAACCAGGGATACCTGTATCTACCTATATATTTATTTTAACATAGGGTTGTATTTTAATATGGTTTTTTTTTTGTGTGTGTGTCTCTATGCATGCGGTTTATCTATAGATAGCTAATCCAAATATGAAAACTTCCTTTTTTCAATTTATTTTCATATGTACTGTGATATTGTATTTTAATTTGATTTGCTTAAATATACTTGATTGGGGAGATGTAGCTCAATGCAGTGCTTGTTAAGGAATGTTTAGTTTAGGCTTTGTCGTAGTTAAGTTAGATTATATAGGTCTCAACTATGGAACATGTTTGAAATTTTATAAAGTGATGTTTTCCTGTTTGTTTCTTTTCTTAAACTTTCTGTTATTCTATATTACACAAGACCTATATATGTCCTGGTCCGGGGTTAGAGTGGGTAAGCACTGGTTAGGACGGGATATATGGATTGCTTCCAGATCATGTATGGTTTTGAATATACTGTATTTTTTTTTTAATCTTTTCTCTCCAAAACCTTTATTGTACAGTCAACCTTGGTAATGTGGGAATTAGATTCATGGAATGTTAATGGGCTCCAGAATTTAAAGAAGAGGAAACTATTGTTACATGTATTGTTGCAGGCTAAGGCGTGGTTTATTTTACTGCAAGAAACGCATTTAATGAATGATCAATGGGTTGATATAAAAAAAAAGAAGTGGATCAGAGAAGTAAAAGCATCGGAAGGTAAGTCATATAGTGCTGGGGTAGCTATAATTATTAAAGACCAACATAAGGACAACATTTTAGATTCTAATACAGATAAAGATGGACAATGGTGCTATGTTATTCTGGCATCTACCTTATTTGATAAACCTATTTTACTTTTAAACATATATGCACCTTGTAATGATCAACAAATATTCATAACATCACTGTATTCAATTTTAACACAATTTGATAGATACTACGTAATTGTTGGAGGTGATTGGAATGCTTATCAAAATCCAAAGTTTGATAGATCTTGTCCACACAAAGCATTTAATAAGCATGCAGTATTGGCACTGGATGATATTAAAGAAGACTTTCAACTATATGACCCTTTTCACTATTTAAACAATGGTAATAGTACAAATAATTTTACATTTTATTCCCCATGTCATAAAATGTGGTCCAGAATAGATTTCTTCCTGATTTCAAAAACATTGATTAGTTTAGAACCTATAGTTGTTATACATGCATGGTATTTATCAGATCATTCGAAAATTTAGCTGAGTTTTGCTAAGGAGATAAAAGATACCTTGCGGCAAAGAGGCTATAATTGGTCTTTTAATCCAAATCTGCTGAATAAGGAAGAAATAATACAGGAAATTACAAAGTACCTTAAAGACTTACTGGTTAGTCTAAAGAAACAAGAATATGCCCCAGATATTGAATGGGCAACAGTTAAAATACAAATAAGATGAATCCTTTTGCAAAAAGCCTCTTATTATAAAAAAAATACTAAATAAAGATATTCAAAACTTGGAAACGAAAATTAAATTATTGGATCAACAACTGATTCAGAATTTTAATGAACAAACAGAGAAATAACTATTTAAATGTCAGAAGGATCTCTTCTTAATACAAAATAGTAGATTAACATTCCAAGAATATAAGATGTTAGCGAGATATGCTAATCACATTCAAACACCATCGAGAGCATTGGCTAGGATCATTAATCAATCAAAAACAACACTACACATTTCGGAAATACAATTTAATAATAAAATATATTCTAAAACAGAGGATATTATTAATATTTTTTAGAAAATATACAAAAATTTATGATGGGCAAAAGGATATGTCCTTCATAGACTCTATGAACAATTTTTACAATCAATTAAGTTTCCAGAAATAGGAGAGGATATTCAAAATGATTTAGTTAAACCAATATCTGAAGAAGACATACCCCGGGATTCATGAAGCTCGGCGCAAGGCCGGCGTAAGGCCTGCGCCGGCGGTGCATGGAATATCCGGCGCAGTAGCGCCATATACATATTAATGAGAGTGCACCGGAATCACAGACACGTGCGTAGTGTACGTGAGCGAGCCCAGGTAGGATGCGTCTGGAGGCGTGTCTAAGCCGGCATGAGGTGAGCAACCTAATGTGCTGACAGCCACGGTCCGCCCACAATAGTAATGGCAGCAGCCAGGTCCTGTGCAGAATGAAACGCACGTACAGTATGCAACATAGTCCCGTCCCAAATTAACAGAGAAGCAAAAGAAGCCACGAAGGCATAAGTGTACCCGTCCAAGGAGCAAAGGATACGATAAGACCGCTGTCCCGCAATGCACTGTCAGTGTTTAAACACAGAGAATGTGTACAGCCGCATGTCAGCGAGCAGCACCGACATAGGATCAGCGACGAAGGTAACCACCTGACACACTTTGGTTGGGGCAGTCTCTCCATGGACAGTTGTGTCCCGAAAACGTATTAGAAATGGCTGATGTGCTACAATTGTAGGACACAATGATATCCCGTATTTAATGTAATGGTAGCATGAATTGGTTATTTCTGTAACAGAAATACCTAAATGACACAATAAACAGAATAAGCAAGGAAATTGCCACAATAATAAGCATATTATTTAGGCAAACAAGTGAATTTCTATGCTATATAGTGACCGCTTGTATGTGTCGGCCTGTAAAGTCAGATGTGAGTCCCGGAAATATCCCAGATCGGAAAATGGAAAAGGTGGAAACCCCAGTAGCGACATGGGCATGGTCACCAGGGTTACCTGCTGTCCCAATGTGCCATGGACAGTCCCTGATTGGACAGTCGTGTCCCTGCAACAATCGTAAAATGGAAAATGACCTCCGATCCCCTGCCACGCAAATTCCGCAATATACATGTAAATAGTAGCATAAAACATATACATTACGATATGGAACACAGACATGGCATAAGAAAATAAATAAGGAACCCAAACGCTTACAGAATAAGCTCATAGTATGGCAAACAAGTGAAGTTCTGTCAACTGCACTAGCCCTGGGTATGTGTAGTCCTGCAAATTCAAGTGTCCACATAACATGCCCCACTATGGGCATTGGAAAAGGTGCCAACCATAATGGTCACAAGCAGTAGTGACAGTACATAGCCGGGTAGCTGTGCTGACATAACAACAGTAAGGAAGCAAGATACCTCAAACACAGGCAAACATGTGCATAGCAACATATCCCAGACCCAGCAACGTCTCTGTTGCATACACTGGATGGTGTATGATGAAGTGTAATATCCAGAAGCAGAACCCATGCATTCGGAAGTACTACACAATAGCCTCATTGTACATGTCAGTCACACCCATGTATACCCCTGCACCCAAACCTGCTAGCATCCGTGTGCAGCTATACAACCACACACAATGTGCATACCTGAACTGTGGTAAGATGTTTGTGTTAGGCAATGCCACGTGGGCAAATACGTACCCCACATGTCACCAACCCACCGCAGGTACAGATATGTAAATGTCTGCATGTGAATGTGTCAGCAGAATGTGTACATCCGGCATGTAGTATGTACCCGTCCAAACCATCTAGGTTTGCATACGACACGGTGCACATAACTGTACACATGTTGGACCACCGCATCGATGATTATCTTTGCAGTGAAGTCGATCACATATAGCGGAACAGGTGCCTACCACACAGGACGTCCTAACAGGGTGCTACAGGCAAAGAAGGGGAAACTGGGACATCACATGTGGAGATTAGCGTGGCTGGACGGACAAATACACACGGTCAAGGTAAAGGACGGAACAACATGCATATGGGCGGATGGATGTTGTTCAGAAATATATAGAAACACATATGAAGTTCCAGTTTACACTCGAAATACTATATAATGTATTGAATTGTACCGTATAATATGGCAGTAGAACTAAGCCTGCATGTAATTGGTGAAGCTAAGCTGTACTGTGATGGAATTCTGAACCTGGCAGTAAGCAGTACAGCAGGCTCATGTCTGTCATCATTAATTATTTGCTGGGTTACAGAACAATAAATGTATGTACATGCATAACAGCACTCCTTCCCCAGAGGAGGATGGCCTTGTGAGCTCAATCAAAGATAGCAGTACAACTCCCTACCAGAGAGACAAAGCAACGTATTAAGAAATTAACTGTCCACTGTATCGTAACAGTCTAGGGTCCTTGAAACAGCTACAATCACAAAAGGATACTGTAATGTACAAGGTGCCTTGCAAGGCTGTGTTATTCCCATGAGAAAACAATTTAAAAGCACGACCCCAGCACCCACGTATGTATAGTCTATTGCGGACCATAGTGATGGAAATGCCCTGTGACCGACCACGTCAGTAAGGTGGGCAAAAGCTGATTGTAAACACTATATAAAGAAACTGCTTACTGTATAGAGTCAGACAAAACTCTCATACTTGGACTGTATATTATTTAGCCTGCCTGTGTACACTACTAAAACGTTCAACCCGAGCCTCCTGTGTTATCGGCTGTCACTTAGAAAAGCCTACTGATAACTACAGTCTGGTTGTAACAACTTATTTCACATTGTGATCCTTGTAATCCGAATTCCCTTGGTAAGCTACAGGTCAGAGTGCATGGCTGGTTAGACATGTACGCTGGAGAATATGCATAAATGGTTCTTCTTGAATGAAAAGACCTCCGACTGAATTGTTGTGTGTAAAGAGGCTGTTTACTGTCTGATCTGTGGCTGAAAAGCGGAAAACTGGATCCCAAGAAGAAAACGTGCAGCCTGAAACAGGAGGCCCAGGTAAGGAGTGTCTGCCTTTCTGTGTCTATTGTAGATCAGGGACCAGACTACATTGTGTTTCTGTTAACAGTAGTGATATCGGGTCAAGACCTACCCACATACTGTTAAATCTGAACATAGGTCAGGGGAACACACAGCAGAGTAAATAGTGATTGTAGACACTACAGTGGATACAGGGAAGGAGACACACGTGTTATGACAGAAGGGTACGTAGCAGTCGTGGTAGAGGATATGGGAGATTATTGAAGCAACAGATCATGTGATCCGCTTGACGGGTGACGTGAAGAATATGCAATCGCAGAGAGCACATAATGTGAGTTACGCAGCAAAATGGGGTAATAAATATGACATTGATGGTATATTAGGCAACATATCGTTACTGAAACATTGTAATCCCTGAAAATTTGATGCATATGTTCCAAGGTAAACACCTGTTCCACCCTGAGAGGGATATGCCTCTCTGGCCAGCCGTGTCCTGTAAATAAACCGAACAAATGTCAAATGTCCTGATATCTCAGGACAAACATTTCCCAGATATATATCAAGATGGTAGCATAAAACAGTAAATTTGTATGTGGAACAGCAAAATATAATAATAAACAGAATAAGCAACTGAAATGCTACAACAATTGGTCGCTCTCCTGGCAAAACGTGAATACCTGTCCTATGTACTGGCCGTGGGTATGCATTTTCCAGGAAAATTACACGTTCCGAACACTAATGTCCCACATTGTGCATTGGAAAAGGTGGCAGCCCTAAGATGTGCAGGCAACAAATCAGCAACAATTGGGTATCCGTCATGCACATCGGTGGACTGAGGTAGTGTACCGAAGGGAATAGAACACTACAAATGGCTAAGCATCATACGTACACAGAGAAGATCATAATACAGTAGTACCGATCGCCCCCCCCCCCACAACACACTACCACCTCAGATACCACATGCAGGATATTAAGCGGGAGGGCAGGCTAGTCCCCACACGTTATCCTGTGGCAACAGAGGTAGCACAATGAACAAATGTAATAGAAGCTATTGAAACCACATCCCGAACACGTAACATACCTAGGGACACCCGAGTAAGAACACAGTACTAAAACAGAGTGAGGATATCTGTCAATTAATTGAAGTACAGAACCATCATGCAGGACAGGAAGGCCAGGACCCAACCCCCGTAGCGTATAGACCGTGGACACCAGAAGATATCTGCAAAGTCAGAGAGGGAATTCCCCATCCACAAAGTAATCGCTATTCACCATGCAATACCCCTGTATCTCCTGATCGGAAACCAAAAGGGGAATGGCGGATGGTACAGTATGTATAAGCTGTAAATCATGTAAGAATACATAGGGTAGCGTTGGTGCCAGACCCACACACTATATTCAATGCTATGAACATGCCACAGAAGTATCTTACCGTGGTACATATAAGCTATGCTTACTTTGCAATACCTATACATCCACATAGTCCGTATTGCTTTGCTTGTACAGTCAGGGTGACAGATACAGCCATACTACGCTATCGCGGGGCTACTGTGAAAGTACAACGATATTCTCACAGGGATGGCTAGCTACATTCCGTGTCAACTCCACCCGGGCCAGTCAAGCTCCACTTTAATTGGATGATATTCTGCTTATGCGGCCCCTACCCAGCAGCAATGTATGGAAGATACAATAGCATTATTGAGATAATCAGCAGAACAGGGACATAAAGTAAGCAAGCATAAATTGCAACTACAGAGAATACAGGTCAATTACCTGGCATATCTGGTATCCAAGTAGGGTAGAACATCACATGACGATAGGAAGGTAGCAATATAATAAGCACCCAAGCCAACTAACAAGAAGGGAATGATGTTGTGTCTGGGCCGACTAACACATGTTAAATCTGGATACCAAACAATGCTGTGGAATCCGCTGTATTGTTTGCCTTAACCTTTAATACACCTATGGCAGCACAACACATAGTACACCGGATTACTGTAGCAGAAACAGCGTTATGCAGACTAGAACGATTGATAGCCTCAACAGCTGTAGTAGGTCTCGTGAATAATCATAACACATGTTGTCAGACCGTAGATTGTAAGCGGAGATATATGACGTCAGTCTTGATGCAACAGCAGGGAAGTAAGCAACGCTAAATAGATGACTACTCATTGCAGTTGGACACTGTGGCATGGTCAGTGCCACATTGTGTACAGGCAGTTGTTGTAGCACCCATGGCAGTACAGGCCCCGGCCGTAATGTTACTAGACCACCCTCTCACTGTGAGAATGTGTCATGCAGTTGCGATCAATCTGCTGCAAGAGAAGATAGAATTCCTGACTCGTGCTAGACATTTGTCATGTCTGACCATACCACTGAGTCAACCTCACATGGTGATTGAACGTTGTACAACATGAAACCTATCAACGTCACGGCTGACACCTGTGTATGGCACACCACACAGTTGCCTATACGAAATGGATTAAATAACTACACACAGACATGATAACACTGATATACCCTTAGATGATGCAGAGGTGACAGTTAATGTGTACGGATCATGTAGACAGAGTCCTACAGGAACGAATGAAGTAGTTTATGCAGTAGTTATTGATAATGACATTGTCGACGGCCAAACCCTGCAGCATAACGTGTCTGCTCAAGCAGCAGAATAGATAGCTTTAACACGTGCTTGTACTGTAGCGGAAAAATGATGTGTGGACATATGTCCCGATAGTCATTCTGTTGTCTGTGCAGTGCATGTTTATGAGCAGCAGTGGAAGAATAGGGGAATGATAACATCCACCGGTAAACCGATTAATCATGCGCATACGAACCTGAATGCATTACACTACATGCAGTTACCCACTGAAGTAGGTAATTGTAAATGTGCAGGCATAGAAAGCAACAGGATAACAGTAGGAAAGTTGAGGCATGAGCTCATGCACCTGCAAAACAAGCAGCGTCACAGTTGGAAAGTGTCTGTGTGAATGAGGAATGACAAACCTCAGACTGTTTAGATGTAGAAACTGTACAAACAATGCAAACAGCAACTACGAAAGCAGAAAAGCCGACGTGGTTATGACGAGGAGCAATCCTTGAACACGGACTGCACATATCCACAGTGATAAAGCCAATATTAACGACTAATATATTCAGATATGCGGCTTTGTGGAGCCATGGGTAGAGACATGTCTCAACAGGGGGGATGGTACATTTGGTTAACAGAATACCCCTAACATACGGAATTACGAACCACATACAAACCTCATGAGCAGCGTGTCACGCTTGCCGTAGACATCATCCACAGGGAGTACTTAAACCGAAGGGAGTGAGTTTACCTACACCCCCCCAACCGTTCCGTACTATTTGTATGGAATACATACATCTGCATAAATGTGAAGGAACAAATACTGTTTAGCGATTACACATATATATAATCAAAATGGGTAGAAGCATTCCCAACCAGTAATCCGGATGCAGCAGCAGTGGCAAAGGTGCCAGTAAAATTAAGTATCCCTAGATCTGGCATGCTGTAAAGAAGCTACAGTGACAATAGAACACATGTAGTTAACCAGACAATCACGCTACCTGGGGCATTACTCATTACCAGGAATGTCAATTGCATGTACAACCCACACTCAGCACGACTGCTGCCGCCGCAGAATGGGATCCCGAGAAATAAGTAGAGGAGTTTGGTGGGTGACATCCAGACGAGTTACATGAGCTGTCTACCTCTAGCATTGCTGAGCATGACAACAGTTCCAAATGTAAAGTGCTGCACCCACTTCGAAGTAGTATGTGGAATGGCATATCATGTGCCAGAGTGGAAAGCTGTCATGCCTGCAGAGCCGGAGGTCGATGACTCAGTAGTAGGTGACATGAGAGGATTGTTAACTAGTAACACTGTTCCTCAGTTAAAGTCTGTTACAGATAAGAGCAAACGAAGACGGAAGCATAGCTGACACCAGTATCCTGTGTGTATGTCACTGTTATCCAAAGAACATTATTGCCAAGTGGACAGTGCGAATGTCTGTACCGGTACTGTTGGCAACGCCACCGCAGTAAAGTTTGCAGAGAGGTCGTCCTGGGTCCACCTCACATTTCTCAAACTGGTAAAGGATATCAAGTCTGATTGACATCTTGTAGCTGATATACCAAAGAGCCCGAATCACCCGGCGAAGACTGTATAACAATACAAAGCAACCCCAAAGACATTCATGTTTGCTGTCCTAATGATTATACACCTATTAACCATGTTTGTGTTTACGTTACAATTTCCGGGACCTTACCTGCATATAACTACACGGATACAAATACTGATACGTGATGAACTGGCCACAGAGTGTCTTCCACACTTCAACAGATACCTAGGCATGATGCGTGCATATAGAGACTAGGAACACTTTAAATTGCTGTGTTTGTACTGCCATACCTACATCATATGGAAGACTTCCGATGCATGTTGTCCCCTTGGGGATAGATTGAGACTTGTGAATATCTACACTTTGATACAGGTTCTGTGAGATCACAGGACAACGTGGCAATGTACTTACCTGTTACACAAAAGGAATTGTATGTTATCATAAACATGGTACAGTTTCAGTTGGTGGGAGTATTTGTAACATAACTGTGTCTTACGAATGTCATATAACAGCCAAAGATCACAGTACTACTTGTAGCACCATTCCTAATTTTTATTGAAACATCATGAGAACAATGTTGAAGGATGTGCAGAAACATCCTGAATTGTATAAACAGTCCTCTGTTAGAGACAGGAATTTGTTACATGCAGAGGTAACCCGCATCAGTAATAAAGTAGAATATAGTTATGTTGTTTGTGGGAAATAAGCATAGCAATGGTTACCTGGGAATTGGTCCGCAGTTGGTATTTGGGTTATCTGGCTCCAGTCACATGACATACTGTAAAATTACCTGTGGGTGCGAAACGTACTATAAGACATATAGCTCAAGAACTGGGAACACAGTCGAGAAACCTACTAATCCAGTGGGTGAAATGGAAGCTGTTCTGACATGTCAGTCCTCTGCAAGAGATAAAGGAATACCGATTCATATGGACTTCAGTGACAGCGGCACAACCTGGGCGGGAACACCCAAGCTTCTGGAGTAGTGAAATCAATCAGGGAACAGAGGAAGTTATCAAAAACTGTCGGAGGAAGGATGTATGTGACTTCAGCCTCCTGAACATGTGACTGATGAACTGGATGCAATGAGAACTGTTGTGTCAGAAAATGTAATAGTGCACGACTGCACCGTGGCGCTGAGAATTGGTACGCGGCGCTTACTGAAGAAGATCGCTGTGTCCAACTACCACATGAAGAGACCAAAAGCAACGCCCACCTACAGGTAATATAGCAGGTGTCATCCATGGCGGAACCAGGCCCAAACCCACTGCCGAACCATTTCCACAAACCATTGGGTGGATGGGGTCAGTCATACTGAATATCATGATTGCCATTTGTGTTGTTCTGCCCATATTGGGAGCATGTGTCTAGTGCGGATACTGTGCATGTAAGTATTAGTCAGGGACTCTGGCAACATACCTGTACCGAGACTATGGATCAAGACCTGTAGTGGTATTTGTCAATAGAAAATGCAATCCTACTTGCAATGTACATCAAATTACCTGCCTAGTTAAACGTTCCACAGAGGAAGACGCCAGGAAATGAAATAATGTTGTATATGTCTCTGGATAGAGTAGAAGCAATCAAAGGAGGGAGAATGTTAGCAAAATACATATTTAAACATAATATGACATGCAACTTTAGAAGCTAATAGTGTATAATGCATATTATTCTACCTGACAATATAGCAGTACAGCTTCTCATGCATGTAATTGCTTGTAGTGTAGCTGCAGTGTGATTGAACCCTAACCCTAGCAGTAACCAGTGCAGCAGGTGTATGTCAGTCAGCATTAGTCATCTGCTCGGTTACAGAATAATACATGTATGTACAGGTATATCTGTCATCCTTCTACTGAGGAGGATAGGCTTGTGAGCTGTAACACAGAGTACAGCTGCTCAGCAGAGAGACACAGGAACCTAGTAGGACACGGAGTGAGGAATGAATATGAACAGTGTTGGAACCGTGTCAGAGCAGAACTTACCAAAGTACAGTCTAACTGAATATGTGGCTCGCAAGGTTGGGCTATCCTCATGGGAAAACATGTAATAAGCATTACCTGAGCACTGTTGTAGGAATACAATGTTCTGTACTCTAGCAATGTAAATGCCTTGTGACTGACAACATCATTAATGTGTGCAAAAGATGATAGTATACAGAATGCTCATACAGATGTAACATGTATAGAGTTGAACAAATGTCTAAACTTTGACTGCATACTCCTTTGCCTCCTGCTGCACAGTAATAAAATGTTATTAATCCCAGCTTCCTGTGTTAATGAGTGTCATGTTGAAAATACGAATGAGTGTTACAGTTTGATTTAAAAGACTTAATTGACAGATGTTTACATTCTAGCATTGGAATAGGTCAAGACAAACATCACAATGTCCATGTGTACCACATACACACAGCCAGTAACACGCAGTAGTAGTGCATGAAGGCATACACGACTGTGGGAATAGTACAGGACATATGGCACGTGCCAAGTGCAGATGCATGACACAAACACCAGGATGGGTGTCCCTGCAAAGAGGAACATGTGCCAACTACACCTCCCACAGATGTACTGGCAATAAAAACACATGGCAAACACACAGACACACTACTGTCCAACACATGACTGCAACGGAGCCTGGTCAAACACCAACATGAAGCATGCACAAACAGGGGCTTGAGTAATGTTTGCCTTAACACCCCCCCATAGGCCAAAGAAGAATAGAATGGACATATGCATGTAATGCTGTGAAGGATGTGTGGTAGTCCTCAGTATCACAGTGTTAGGGACACAGATACACTGTCATCAACTGTGACGATGTGCGACGGACACAGCATACCTGCATGTAATACAGAGGACAATCATGTGCCACAGAAATATACAGTGGCGAAAGACTATAGTGGATAGACAATTGTACATGTGACAAACTATGAATATAGGTTCACACGCCCATAGGTACAGGGTAGGCCATCGTCCCAGGCCCAGCCATAATACTACACCATAGTTAGGATGACTTTGCCAACCTTCTGTGCTTCAGATGAAATACCCATGATATTGCTGTATCTCCGTCAAGCAGTGATAATGATGTAATCCCTGGCCTATACCTGCAATTCTCCATCCAATGGACAACATAGCTGCGAACAAGGCTAGGAAGGATGTCTGTCTCACATGTACAGTGATGTAGATCCACAGCATAATGATTGTCTGGGTGATATATGTGTCACCCAAACACATCCCATGAATGACCGTGACAAGGTAAATGTCACCTGCCCTAGTGATTCTGAGGGATGCCGATACAGTAGGTGAAGCATACACATGACATATGGGTTGACATGGCCTTGTATGTCAGGCACAGGTCAACACCAAACAGCAGGTATGTGACGTGATGTGGCAGGGTCCTACATGTGGGGCAGCATTACACAAAATGGTGTCATCCTGCATCTGTACAACGATCAACCCATGTGGGCTTCCCAGCTGCTGTAGGTGTATGGTCAGATACAGTCTGAATGGGGCAATGTAGTAGATCATAGGTGTAACACGTAATGGGTACAAGGGAACAATGACCTAGCCTGATGTAGATGTGAATCCCTGCACCAACAGGTGGGCAATGTAGAAGACCCACACAACCACGATAGCAACGTGTGTGTGGAATGAATGGTGACCATCCAACACTGTCCCCTGATTCCTGGTAATCACCCCTGTGCTGAGTGGACAGCCACCTATATGCTGGACAGGGGTGACCTAGTACTCCACAGGTATGATGTTGCATGACGTTGCATTTAGCTGTGGGACATGATCCTGACAGCAGATATGCATACCTGGGAGGCGCCTTCGAAGGATATCTGTGTCAGATGTCTGTCCCACTATGGCACCTGTTTTGCAGTCATCTACAAACACTGTTGCCCATAGCACCCCTGTGTGCCTGTACCGTGAAGATGTAGGTGTATGACAGGAGTGCACACATGGAAGGGCCCCATGGGACACCACTTCTGACAGGCAGTAGGTCTGATATGCTGCCAGCAAATATGACCGTGTGGGTTGTGTCACATAGACAGTTTACAACACATTCTGTGATGTGCGTGTTCACATCCCAGCCAATGGGTTTATCAACGATACCTGAGGGGGGTAATGTGATGAAGGGCTTTGCCAGGTCGAGGTAGGCTGTATGGACTGCAACACCCCCATCAGTGGCCTCGGCGACTGTCCTGAAAATGTCAACCATGCTTTAAAGGCATGAACCACCCCTGAACAAGACAAACCGTGTGTGAGGCAAAGTAAGTATGTCCCCTATGCAGTCATGTACGAGCCACAGTATGATCCCTCCCCATGTCTTTGCAGATAGGTCTCCTCAGGGTAATGGGACAGTAATAACCAGCCTCAGTGGAGGTATTGGCCTTCTGACGTGGGACTACAGTTGCCATGTGACACAACCTGAGTACCCTACCTGAGGTGAGGCTACAAAGAAATAGCTGTCCTAACTGTGGGTCCAATTCATAACCGAGATAGTGGAGTACACAGCGGGGTCACCAGCTGGTCTCATCGATGCTATGTCCACTACCCTGGAGAGAGCATGTCCCACCTGTGTGTCACAGAACATTTGGTGACCACAACCCTGTGGTACACACATCACCTCATGTGTGGGGAGGGTGTGGAGATGTCCTCACTGGACTTGTCAGCCTGTATGTTGGCAATGTGTGTATGTTGAGTAAACCCCACCTCTATGTGAACCCAGTCAGAGCATATGTGGGACTGAGCTCCCAGGTGTCCAGCATAGCAACTGAAGGTGGTATGATTGTTAGCCAGGTCCATGTAGGTATATCTGTGGAATGTGCCCTGGACTATTTCATGACAGTGTGTAAGTCTACACATATGATGACAAAGGGTGTCACACCTCACAAGGTGTCTGCTCCACCTTGTAGTAGCCACCTCCTCGTGTTGTACATTTTGTGTATGGCTGGGGTACACCACACTGGATGCTTGGCATTGGTACAGTGAACCACAGTTGGGTAAGTGAATGACTGGCTCATGCAGTCCTGTAGGTACTGGTAGATGGCAAATGTGATTGATGCAGTGGCTGCCGTCACCACTGGCTCAGGGTCCTAAAAGGGGCCCACAGTACTGCGCCGTATTGTGTAGTCTGCCTCTGAGCAAGCAATGTGTATGGTAACTGGCAACACTCACAGCAACGGATGCCAAAAGCAGAAGCCAATGTCCAAATAACATAGATCAACTTCTGCATGACAATATGTGTTATCATACATGTATTGACATGTGTCTGCCAATTGGAAATGGCGGTAAGACTGGCCTAAAGTTCCCATGATGTACACAGTCTGGGGGTGTTGTTCCGATAATAAAGTGGCAATACCTCCCAATCGTGACCTCTGGGTATGGTATGAAAGTGGTTGTTAACCTGCAACATTGGATGTATAGCATTGGTTTCTGGTGTCGGAAGACATGGTTCCTGTAGCACAACACAGTATGGGTAGTCAAGCACACATACACGATTGCTGAACACACAGCATCAGTGAAACCCACTGCTCACAAGGACACAGTCCGACAAGCTCTACACTTTACATATGCACAGTGGTGTCCATTGTAGGACCCAAAAATTGTGGAAAGAATCGAATAATTTCTTATTTCAATGCGTACCTGAAATCATTGTCATCACAGGTACACATATGCACCGCAAGCGTGTTTAATGTTGCTGATAGCTGTCCATGTAATGCAGCACAGATGCACAGAAATACCCAGGGTACCGGGTCCATAGAACTGCGTCCACATCACAGTTCCGCACATGACGGATGTGTAATGGGTACTGTCAATTGTTGCAGTCAAGGGATTCTGGGTATGTAGACGCTGTGCTCGGTGTTGTTTCGCAGGCAATCCTTTCTCCCGCCCCGTGGGAGGGATGTGCGTAGCACCTGCCTTACTCTCCGCTAATAATGCAAACCATACTCCGGAGAATGCTAAATGTAGGTGTGGAATGTGTACAGCCCTATACTAGTGTCCAGTAGGCAATTGTCATGGATGGACACCCGTATGGCCAGGATGGCACCTACAACTGCAAACCCGGTACATGACATAGCCAAGGTAAGGCATAACACAGGAAATACACATAGGGACTACAGTTGACATTCCACATACAAAGCCGGACCTCGTACAACACCGGCGTACAGCACTCAATCTGCCAGCAACAGACTGAGGAGCACCCGCTACCGTGCAGCGGAACAGATGCGACCTGTGGAACACATACTAATGGCACACACACAACGCCACGTAGGATATGTAAACTATGGCATTCCACCTATGAAGACAACATGGTTAAATGAATGCATAGGTAAGCAACATGTTCCGTTGGTGTTATATTGGAAATACAGTGACGGATATGTCCCATTGGGATGTCTGCGGTTAATATGAAGCAGTTGCTAACCAGCATCTTTTGGATGTATGTCATTTGTCCACAGTAGTAGATCACCTGGTTATGTAGCACCATGTGGAATGGGTAGTCCAACAGACATCCGCGATTGCTGAACACACAGTATCAGTGAAACCCACTGCTCACAAGGACACAGTCCGACAAGCTCTAAACTTTACATATGCACAGTGTTGTCCATTGTAGGACCCAAAAATTTGTCTAAAGACACGAATGCCGCCTTCTTTCAACACTTAATTGAACTCATTGTCGTCACAGGTACACATATGCACCGCAAGCGTGTTTAATGTTGCTGATAGCTGTCCATGTAATGCAGCACAGATGCACAGAAATACCCAGGGTACCGGGTCCATAGAACTGCGTCCACATCACAGTCCCGCACACATGACGGATGTGTAATGGGTACTGTCAGTTGTTGCAGTCAAGGGATTCTGGGTATGTAGACTCTGTGCTCGGTGTTGTTTCGCAGGCAATCCTTTCTCCCGCCCCGTGGGAGGGATGTGCGTAGCACCTGCCTTACTCTCCGCTAATAATGCAAACCATACTCCGGAGAATGCTAAATGTAGGTGTGGAATGTGTACAGCCCTATACTAGTGTCCAGTAGGCAATTGTCATGGATGGACACCCGTATGGCCAGGATGGCACCCACAACTGCAAACCCGGGTACATGACATAGCCTAAGGCATAACACAGGAAATACACATAGGGACTACAGTTGACATTCCACATACAAAGCCGGACCCTCGTGCCAACACCGGCGTACACAGCACTCAGTCTGCCAGCAACAGACTGAGGAGCACCCGCTACCGCACAGCGGAACAGATGTGCGACCTGTGGAACACATACTAATGGCACACACACAACGTCAAGTAGGATATGTAAACTATGGCATTCCCACCTATGAAGACAACATGGTTAAATGAATGCATAGGTAATCAACATGTTCCGGTGGTGTTATATTGGAAATACAGTGACGGATATGTCCCATTGGGACGTCTGCGGTTTATATGGAGCATTTGCTAACCAGCATCATTGGATGTATGTCATTTGTCCACAGTACTAAATCACCTGGTTATGTAGCACCATGTGGAATGGGTGGTCAAACAGACATCCGCGATTCCTGAACACACAGTATCAGTGAAACCCAGTGCTCACAAGGACACAGTCCGACAAGCTCTACACTTTACATATGCACAGTGGTGTCCATTGTAGGACCCAAACATTTGTCTAAAGACAGGAATGCCGCCTTATTTAATCAACTAACTGAACTCATTGTAGTCACAGGTACACATATGCACCGCAAGCGTGTTTAATGTTGCTGATAGCTGTCCATGTCATGCAGCACAGATGCACAGAAATACCCAGGGTACCGGGTCCATACACCTGCGTCCACATCACAGTCCCGCACACATGACGGATGTGTAATGGGTACTGTCAATTGTTGCAGTCAAGGGATTCTGGGTATGTAGACTCTGTGCTCGGTGTTGTTTCGCAGGCAATCCTTTCTCCTGCCTGGGAGGGATGTGCGTAGCACCTGCGCCACTCTCCGCTAATAATGCAAACTATACTCCGGAGAATGCTAAATGTAGGTGTGTAATGTGTACAGCCCTATACTAGTGTCCAGTAGGCAATTGTCATGGATGGACAAGCGTATGGCCAGGATGGCACCCACAACTGCAAACCCGGTAAATGACATAGCCATGGAAGGCATAACACAGGAAATACACATAGGGACTACAGTTGACATTCCACATACAACACAAACACAGACAACCAGCTGATGAAGTCTAAAAGTTAAAGATTTGAAACTGTAGGGACCGGCCAGTGACCAACCAGAGCACACCAAGAATTGGGGGGGTGGCAGTCACTATATAGTCTATTGAGCTAGCCCACTTCTGCCTGCTTCATAAGCAGACTTATTCAGACTGGCATACAAATGCAGTCCAACCTACTAGCATTTACAAGCATTAATTGGTCATGCACATTACATGCTAGGTACTACCATTACATGCCTTAAAGGCAGACAAGCCGAATGTAAACTTTACTTGGGTTACAGGCAGATCCCAAGGCTGAAGAAGGTGTGGGAGGACATCGCACATTGCTTCAAAGGCACAGAAGTCTTCATCGGAAAATATAAATATATGTACATATATGAAACATGAACCAGCTTTACAAATGTTTTCAAAATGTCTGACTGTGTAAGATGTTATATAAGTGTCCTACGGATTGTGCCATGCATATATTAACAGAGACTGCAAGACACCTAGTGTAATATAAATGAACCATAATATACAGTTGTACATAAAACTGGGATGATTATGACGCTACTGTAAAATGACCAATATAAATGTAAACATTCACAATGTGCCAATGTAAATATTCATTTAGAAGGTTAATAAATAAATCAATTCAGTCATCCATGTGTAAATACTTCAACACAAGGCCAGGAGGTGCAGTTTGCCCTCTGGTCACATGTACTGGGATGTTGTTCCACAGCATAGTGAGTGTCTGGGTGATGAATCCGTCCCAACAACACGCTCGATTAATGACAGGCTGTCGGCAGGTACCGGCCAGCTGCCCTTGGTGGTTCTGAGGATCTAACCGACACGGAAGGCAATACCATGGGGATTCCGTCTGGGTTCGACAGCCGCAGGCGCCAGGCAACGGGTCACCCTGGGCAAGTGGTATGCAACTGTATACAGCTGGAATTCTTTTCAGTCGGTCAGTATAACATATGAGAATTTTGAGACCCCTGCATCTGTTTGTCAAGAACTGCTGGTGCCTAGCCCAGCTGCTGCAGGTTAACAGTCATGGCAGATACATTTCTGAATGGGCATTGTACCCAATCATAGGTCTGGCTGAGCTGCACAGAGTACAAGGGGACAATGACCTCCCTGATCTATAGATGTGAATCCTCTTCATGATGATGTGGGAATGTGGAAGGTCTACCTAACGGCAGAAGCGTCATGTGCAAAACAACGAACGGTTAACAACAACACATGCGTCCCTCAGATCACTGCAACCCCTGTGCTCAGTGGATTGCCGTTCCATATGCAGCTCTGGGTAACCTTTGTTCTCCATGGGTATGCCTATGCATTTCTAGCTGTAGGACATGTCTCTGGTACCACTTTATCCACATCTGTGAGGCACTCCTGAAGGATATCTGTGCTGATGTGTCTGATTTTTACACCGTTTGCAGTCACCCAAACATTGTCACCATAACCCCTGTGTATGCGCGTGTACATTGGAAACGTAGGATGCTGGAAATAGGGACCCAGGACTGGAGCCTCCCGTATGGGACAATTGCCACCTGTGTATCAACAGTGAGAGTATGACATGGCAATTAAAGCAACTATGGCCATATGTGTTCTGTGATTTCAGCCTGCTTTGAAACCCATATGGCGTATGCGATGGATTTACATTCAAGATGACGGGTTTATCAATTATGTTCCGAGGGGGTATTGTGTCGAAGGCCCGGCCGGGGTTGGAGGTAGGCTGTATGGATCTCGCTTTAATTTCAGCAGCCGGCTTGTGACTGATTCTACAAAAGAAACACGTGTGTAAGGGCATGCGATCTGACTCTGACCAAGCTAAACGGGCCAGTATCCAAAGTATGCGGTCCCTATAAAGTTCATATCTCATGTGTCCCATTATGATCCATTCCCATGGCTTTTGCAGACAAGCGCGCCTGTCAAACTAATGGTATGTTGTAATAACCAGGGCTGCGTGTGGAGGCACCATCTATGTGGAGTGTGGACTTCACAGTCGCCTTCTGTGCTACATACTTCAGTAGGTACGATCCTGAGGTGAGTGCCGTAAGCATTAAACAGCTGTCCGTCCTGGGAAGTTAATTTCATAGAGTTCCTGAGTACAGCCAGAAGTTGAATGCGGGACTGCGTATTCCATGGATGCTGTGTTGACTGCAGTTCGGGGCTGATGTGCGGGCGGAAGCGCGCCTGCACGCGCAGACGTGGCGCGCCCCGAGTCCTCATTACGCCCAAGGGACCACACACATAGCCGCCTGCAGCATAGCTGCCTGGCAGGTAGCGCCAGGGTGTTGCCTCTACGGCACCTTTCTAGACTCTATTTCGCGTAGGTAGACCAGCAGGGGTAGCGGTGATGTATCGGGTGGCACCTTATCAGGTCACCATTTCACCAGAAGCGCCATCACTTCCGGTACACAATACAGCAGTACCCACACCCAGACGCCGGGTCATTGCTAGGGTCATGGTATGGCGCACATCATCTATGTAACGGAAACCATATATGTCCCCAGAGCATAATGGCACAGCATAATGCCTGTTCGCCGCCAAAGGCAGGACATACGGCCGCCTCCGCTAAAGTGCGGACGCATTTCGCGCCGTGATGTCCTATAACAATGCCGGGAAGTATTGTCTCGCTTTGCCAGGAAACAAACTCCACAGAGACATTGCAATAATAGACAGCGACGGACAACCGGAAGTCCTCGTGTCTGGAGATGCCATTCAACCCTGTTACGCCATGTTGCGCCGTGTGTAGCACACGCCGGAACCCGGTCCAAACAGCAACGGAGGCATGTCTGTGGCTCACTGAAAGTCGCCACGCAATGCGGCAAACCCTCAGCTGGCGAATATTGGTTGCGCTAAGGTACACGGAGGGGTTAGTAATGGAAATTGGTTAGGTTCACAGACCGTGCAATGTACCAGGTATAACGATAGATTCAACGGGTACACCGGCCAATCGGCGCACACGGCTAATAAACCGGGGCCGGATTATTGGTACCATGGACACGGACAACCGTACGGCGGACTCATCTAATATTCGTACAGGGTCAGGGCAGTCCCACAGTGGGCTGCCAAGATCAAACCAGCACCGGCAAATACCCTGACAATCAAAGGCCTGTATGCGACAGGGAGGCAAGCAGTCATTATCTGAACAGCACCCGCGGTGACTTACATATGCATCCTGGCCAAGGAGCCAGGGGAATTAGGAATTCAATGCAGTACTGCACCTTTCCCAGCAGGAGAAGTTCGGCCCAGACGCGTGTGCGCGGGAGTGATAGAGCGGACATTTACATATATCCGTGCCCACCACCATCGATACGAAGAGAGGCGAAGACTATTATCAGACAGCGGCGACACATCACACGGTGAGGACACACACAGATGAGAGCCGATTTGAGACCGTCCACCTAACTATGAGCAGGTTTATTGATTATTTCGCTTAAACCGGACTTGAAGGAAGTGTATATGGACGCTATGTCAGCGTATCCATCCGACGATGCCCTATGTTAGTAGGTGAGAGAGCTCAGTATCCTTTCACTGTGGAGTCTATCGTATCGGACAGTGTCTGTTTTACGATATATGTTCCATGATGTCGCGTAGAAGATGGGCACGCAAGGTTTGCTGACGCAAGACACTGGCATGTATGGCAGCCATGTAATACAAAATGATGTGGGTTGTCAAGCAGACATCCGATTGGGGAAACATATAGCGCAGTCAATACCACTGGCCGATGGGGGACAGCCAAACACGTTTCATACCATAAATGCACATCGGTGTCCATTGTAGACTCCAAATATTACAACGTCGCTCCTTTACACCGAGATCGCCATCAGGAATACTCAACCGCGGACTACGGCACAGCTAGACATATGCACTACCAGCGGTTTATTAAGTCAGTTGATACCCGCCCATGACATGCAGACATATGAACAGAGGTCCCTAGACCGTCGTGGTTCCATACACAAAAGGCCCATATCCCAGCGTTCCGGCATACATGAAGGATGTGTCATGTATTGTGGGGCTGTACGCGGCGGGTGATCTCGGCGCAAAATGGGGCTCGTGTTGTTTTGGTAGATAATCCAAGTGTCCTGCCCTGTGGAGGGCTTGCGGCAGACGGCCTGTCCTCAGTAAGGATGCAAAGCATCCATATAGGTAATGCTTAAGGTATGTGAATGTTCGCCCCACATCAGTGTCCAGTAGGCATTTCCTAAGGATGGACAAACGCACGGGACAAGCATGGCACCCATATGCAAACCTGGTGGAATCACACAGCCGTAGTAGGGCATGACACAGGACATGTGGATGGAAACAACAGTAGATACACCCCGTAGACATCCATCCCGCCGTATGGTAATCCCAGCGTGACATGCCAGCAGCGTGGTTAAAAGTATTGGCATGTAGATCACCCGGTTCCACTTCATGGGAACATACTGTGACCTGTGAACACATATTAATGGCACACCAGCAACGCTAAGTAGGAAGGTCATACCATCGCTAAAACAGTATGCTCATATCACATAAATCCATACTGTCATGAACAACAGGGTTCTACATGTACCTGTGTTATACTGACACACAGTGGGCGGATAGTTCACAATGGTACCTGTGAGGATTATTCAGCAGCTGCCAACCTGCAGGACTACAGTAAACCCGCGGGTAAATTGTGGAAGTCAGACACGGGCTACGTGAGCACTACATAATATGGTAGGCGGACACACATCCGAATGGGGAACATACGGGCGGCAGTCAAGCCCACTGGCCAGATGGGGACAGTCCAACATGCCCAACTTAATATGCACATCGGTGTCCATTGCAGGACCCAAAATACTCCCTAGGTGTAGGCAAATATAGTGTGAACTGAAGAGGTGACAGCCGTGACTACGGCAGGTAGATATAGCGCACCACAAGCGCCTTCAAGGGTGATGACAGCCTTCCATGAAATGCAGGAATATGAATAGGACTCCCAGGCTGCTGCGCCCGCCACACGACGCTCACATCCCATTTCCGCACACATGAAGGGGTGTGCATGGGTACTGTCGAGGGTCTTCAGATGGATCGTGGGTATGCAAATATGGGTGTCGGTGTGGATTGGGCAGATGATTGTTGTCCCGCCTGCAGCGCGCGGACGTACATGGCATGGCGCGCGAGCATTCGCTAATACTAATACCCATCATCCACCGGAAATGGAGAATGCAGGCCAGAAATAAGTTGACAGTCTGGCTACTCAGTGTCCAGTAGGCAGTTCATGATGGACAAACGACGTCAAGATGGCACCTATACGCAAAACCTGGGGGAATCCTCTACAGCTGTTGCAAGGCATAACCCAGGGAACACAGATACGGCCCACAGCACACACTCCCCATTCAAAGCAAGACCACAAGGTACACCGCGACACACCTACAATGTGCCAGCACATCTATGGGGATCACACGCCCATACAGTGGAACAGATGGGTCACCTGTGTAAAGATACCAATGGCACAACTTCACTGCCTGCTGGGAATGACATAGGATGGTCAAACTATGGCGCGACACCAAAGAAAGACATCCTTCGCAAAGAATTAATAGGATTACGTCAATACACCATGGCAAACACTCAATGAATAGGAAGACTTGCTGAAATCTCTATGGCCACAAAACTATGTCACATAGGTAGGATGGAACAGTCAATATAAACATTTCTGTCCACAACAGGTCGCATACAGTTCAAAAGGCATTTATAGACATGTATGCGCTTATTACCCATTGGCCTGGGTGGAGACTTACATATAACATGGAAGTATCCAGGCTTTAAAATATCCAATTTACACTTCCATTTGTTTCTATGCGAAAGCAATGGAGATGTATTACAGCATAGAAAGCAGAGACGCATCGCTAACGAAACACACACATGTCAACATCACAGAAAGTACACATGAACACACTATTACATGATATTGTACTATGAAACACAAACAAACCAGCAACCTGGCAAGAATAGTCCCCTAGTTCGACACAACACAAGTTCGTAACATTTAAAACAGTTCAAGGAAACATACATCGCTGTTTCCACAATGTGTGCAGGAAAATGTTGAAGTGTCTACGAATGTTATCAATCAACAATGTGGAGTCTTTAACATGATTTTAAATATCACAGCATTGTGAACACTGTAACAATTTGCTCATTCAGTTGTATTGAAAGCAACGGAACACACACACACACGGAAGGACGGGAGATGAACTCATACTTATTTACAGTGAACTCAGTACAGTATGAAGCATTTACAATGGTTACCGAGTTAACTGACGGAGTTAACAGAGGTATACATGTAGGCTGCCGACGCCACCGCAAGACAATATTTGAAATAGCTAAGGCATGTTGCAGAGCGTCAAAGCAGTAATCAGTCGGTGCTGAAACATGTACACAGAGACACACATACACACACACGGAAGGGACGGGGACTTAATCCTGCGACTATTCCGCGAACATTAATTAACAGTATGAAGCATTTACAGAACGCGCTACCTAGTTTGCCAAACAGAGCGCTGTCATATGCATACTTGTAGGTCAGTTGACGCCACCCGCAAGACAATAGTTGGCACAGCCAAGGCATGTGTTGCGGACACCAAAATCATAACCGCCGTGAGAGGCAGCTGGAAACACACACACAGAGACCCATATACACAAACAAAGGAACCGGGGACGCACTTACCACTATCTACATGAACACACTACTGAAGGAAGTATTTATAGAACGCGCATCAAGTTTGACAACAGAGCGCTGTCAACAAGATACTTGTAGGCTGGTTGACGCCACCAAGAAGACAAGAAGGGCACAGCCATGCATGTGTTGCGAGCCCAAAATCATAACGTTTTAGAGGCACAAACACACACACACAGAGACACACAGCAGATTTGGGGACGAACCTGCACGATTATCTACATATATGAACACACTACTGTATAGAAGATCTACAGAACGCTGGCCAACAAGTTTACTAAACAGAGCGCTGTCACAGGCATACGTAGGCTGCTGATACCCAAGACAATAGTTGGTAAATAGCTAAGGCAATGTGTGTTGCGGAGTCGCCAAAAGCATAATCAGTCGCAGAGGCAGCTGGAAAACACACACACACACAGAGACACACACACACACACACACACACACACACGGAAGGGACGGGACGGAACCTGACGCATTAATATTTTTACATGAACACATCTATCAGTATGAAGTATTTACAGAATCGCTACCGTAGCTTACTGAACAGAGCGCTATTGTCACAGGCATACCTCACGTGAGTGGTATGATTTGTAGAGGCAATGCGCCCGATCGAGTTCGGACAGAGTGCGTGAGTCACGTAGTCTGTTACCGCCCTGTCGCCGTATACCAACAACACGCTAGTGCTGCAGTCGGGAATACCGGTAACTACCGATCAGTACATCACCGTGCTACCGCATGCTCAGACACTTAGACTCGCACAGGGCAGCATGGCTACACATGTTGCGGCGTAGTGGCGGAATGTGATCACCGCGGTGTCCAGCCACACAATAGAACCTGGCCATGCTTACAGACGTGGGCTGCTACAGGGGATGATGCTGTGTGCATGCACCCGCACTGCAGATCGGGCGCGGTGGTGTGCACTGTGCCAGTGCCCGCCCACACAGCTGCCTACCAAAGCATGCTTCCGACACTTAGAGTCGGCATAGACTGGGGACATGCACACATGGTGCAACGGCATGGTGTGGCGGAATGTGACCGCCCTGGGTGTGTCCGCCACAACAGCAACACGCCATGCCAAGCAGACGTGGCTGCTGCTGCGGAATATCTAGGGTGCATCAACCATGTGTAGGATCAGCCTACAAGTCGTTGCATGCTACAGACAACCCCTCCCAAACACAGGATACTCTCACAGATGTCCTGAGACACTGCAGAGTAGGCATGCTCACAACAGGCAATTCGATTAGTGACATGAACCACCCATACATAGCCTGGGGAACATTACCCAGCGGCACAACACAGCACGCTAGCAGCCCCAGGAAGTCTGCCACCCTGGCCACCACAGCAAAACAGCCATGCACCATACATATTTTGGGGATGTTTGACAGTTCTGCCCATCAAGGCCATGGTGAGGATATGCCTCGGCCACAGGATGTGTACAGCCCTGGCCGAGGATGTGGAAGACCCTAAGGCAGGGATCCACCTGGTCATCCATCATTGTAACCAACGCACCAGCATGGGGGACCCCTCAGTGATGACCTCTCTGGCAAAAACCACACACACTCATACGACCAGGTGGTACCCTTAAGCAAGTCCTCCATGCTGAAGGGAATGAGGCCAGACCTGCAAAGCCCACCAATGCCTTCCCCGACACTCCAAGGCGGCTGTCTGCAACAGGCAAACAAGGACAGAGCATCAGGCCCTTTGTCCACCACAGGTAAGCACATGGTGGTGGTGGGGACTGCAGCCACTGACTACCTGTACATCAGTCAGTTGATTACCACATGGCAGAGCAAATGACAGCACTATGGGAAACCATCACCCATTCATACCGGGCGTTACCATACGGCCTACATACCATCATCCAGTCCATGGCTAGGAATAAGTGGTACTGTAGAGGTGCGGCGAGACAACCAAGGCCTCCTAACTGTGTGGGGGAGGACATGGTTGGGGCACATGAGACTGCCTGAAATGTCCAGAATGGTACAAATAGTCACTGCACCCACAGATATTTGTCTGCAAAACCATAGGACATGTTCCATGCATACATCTCTCAACAGGAACATATATCCATCCCTACCAGAGGTATCCTCTCAAACATGTCATATGTATTCGGAGTGATCCTGGATATCTCTATGGTGGTTGACACGCCAGCAATGGGCACCGATGGTGTCCCTGGCTGTGTGCTACCCATCCTCATTGAGGCCCTCGCCCACACATGCGCCACTGTGTCATGTTAGCCTTACTATGGGCTATGTCCCCAATGGATGCCATATGGCATCTGTGGTCCCACTATGCCAGGGTAGTGCTCCTATGGACTGTCAACAGCCACACCCTATACGCTTGACAAGTGTTGTCTGCAAAGCTGTGTGGAGGTCCATACAGGTGGCCATGGTTACAGATAGCCGTGTACAGCCAATACCTGAACATACCCACAACTACATAGTCAAGGGCGGATCCTGCCTCCCGAACCTGCTCGCCCAGTCTGGAGTGGTCACCAAGGCCATTGATGGGGATACGTGGGTTTGCACACAGTACCATGACCTGGTGGGAGCGACCAGAGCACACTACACATGGGACCCATGGAAAGGCTCGCCAGCATACATGTGGGGACATATGTCACCCGATGCTTCTCAGACAGGTTGGAGGTCACACCACACAGGGTTGGTGCTCAAGGTGCCTTGTCACACTCATATCTGGACCCAGTGGAGGCCCACAGGGCTCACTCCTGTGCCCCTGCCATATGGCATCCGACCTTCCAATGTGCATGCAATCATAGGGGATTGTAGCAGACAAGGTATGCAGATGACTACGACCGCCAACATACCCAACACCCCATGTTACACGGACATCCACCTAGGGCGCCATTGACATGGATGACTGGTGCCAGAGCCATGGCCTGCTACTAAATGCCAGAGAAGGTGCAGCCCTACCCAGTGTGAAGGACATGTTCGTCCCAATGTCACATGTAGGTGGTACGCCATTAAAGATGGTGGACATGTTCAGGAAATGGCTACCACACCTGTCGGCAACCTCTGTCAACACACACAATGGCAATGTGGGTGTGAAGACATTCCATTGTGGCCTCCTGGTCTGGATGGAATGGCAACCACATCAGGGTAGTACATTGTACCACTGTACACATCACACACCAGAGCAATGACTGCGCATAATGGCACATGTGGCCTGTAGCTAACCTGACGCCTGCAGCACTCGGAAGGACCGCAAACGCTCCACAAGACGGGATGACGGTGCTAGGACATGTGTCACAAGCTGCACGCCAAGGGGACACCGGCTGTGGATCTTCACAGCACAGCTGCTCCGGGTGATCTGTGCCTGACATACACGGCCATGTCTGACCTGGGTGACATGGGCACATTCCACCTCCCAGGCTCCATGCAAACACAAGCACAGAAGCGACTGTCAGACACCTCAACACAAAGATGAGTGGGACGGCTGGGAGAACAGGGTTAACGGCCAGACACCCCCTACAACACGGGGAGGAGTGCCAGGCCATGTGAAGGAAAGGCCCTGACTGCCTTTGTCCAGGACTGCTAATGACATGTGGATGTGGGATGATAGTTATGCGCGCCACTCAACCTCTGTGTGTCACTGCTAGACCAGGGACTGGGGACTGATGGATATGGCATCCCCATCCTGAGGGGTGTTAGACGCCACACACAGTCATGCTAGGTCCACACATGTCGTAGGGCACATATCCTGTTACGTTCGTGTGTGCCTATGTACCTATGTAGGCTCCATGCCGGATGCGGGTAACTGTGCTATGCTGATGTTGCCAGACATGCCTGTGGGTACCCCACGACTACACGTGGGGAACTAATTACAGTGCTCCCAGTAGGCACGTGCAAGTACACCATCAGTATCATACGGGTTAACTGCACCGACATGGTGCTACACATGTAACCACCACACATACTGTGTACACATATCAATGAATGCTGCACCTGTCCTGCATGGTATGTCTGCTGCATGATGTCCGTGCACAACCCACATCACATACACACCTGTCACCAGCCATACACACACACCACAACATACACATCACGAACTAAGCGCACACATGTATCACATACAGTTCACACTATCGTGTCCAGCCTGTGCATCAGAATATGTTAGCTTAACCGCATTGATGGTGTAGCTCACAGTTATGCGGCAGAGACTTCATCATATGCACAGGGTGATGTGTGCCACAGGCATGGGCTGTACCAATGGATGACATCATGTGTGTGTGTAAGGGCCAGTGCATTGAGTGGGCATGACTATGTAGATTGCATGTGGGTGTGGTGGAGCCCTACAGTTGTGTCTGCTGTGTGTGTGTGTGTGTGTGTACACAGTTCAGTCATCTGTGATGCCTACACGGGGTATGCTTGGCAGCCCCTGACTGTACAGTGCAGGTGTTACGGCTCACTGTGTCTGCCGGGCGGCGACCTGACCCGCCTGCCTGGGGTCACACGGGCTCGCCCGGGTGGAGGTACAGACTGTCCACTCTCCGTTGTCACATGTCCGCTGGAAACGTGCTCACGACGGGCCGCCCAGGGCCACGTCCACGTGGCCTGCTCTGTCCTGGTGTGGATGGTGTAGTAGCAGCTGCACTGCTGCTGCTACCAGCACTGTCTGGGTGGGCATGGGAGGTGGCACGCACACGCTGACCTGCAGCAGGTGGTGTTGCTGCGACACGCCCACGCCCCTATGCCTCACCCCTACCTGGTGTTCCTGCACGGACTGGCGACGCCAAGGATGGCCATGCCTCGGTCGAGGAGACCAGCCATGTCACCCAATCTCCTATCCAGAACATCGGCAAGATGCTGTTGTGCATTCGCCAATGCCTGGATGTTGTCATTTAGGGTACGGATTGCAGACCTCTGCAGCCTCTGCCCTTCCTGGTTCTGCCGCTCGGCACGCGCTCGCGCCGCCATTGCAGTCTGGAACATGCGCCTGGTTATACCAGCTGCTGCACCCTGTATGACAGGTGTATGGCTAGCGGTGCACCCCCTACGAGCAGCACCTGCCTCATGCCTGCGTGGCACTCGTCCAGTCCTTACACTGGCAACATCGTGTACCCACACCTTCTGCAGCCACCACACATTCCTGCTCGGGCACAACAGACGCTGACTGACCATCATCTATGTTCAACGGTGTTGCGGTATGTGTCGACATCTGAACCGCAGGGAAGAAAGGGACGTATGTGTGATGTTCTCCAGTGGCACAGTGTGTGCCTGTGACGACCCTGCCTGTGCCTCATGCACATGGTCATCACCACTAGTATCTGTGGGGACACTAGCATCAGATTGACCGCAGGAGGGGAACTCACCTACAGCACCTGTCAATACAAAGACATACCATCGGTTACAATCAGACACACACACGCACACACACACACACACACACACACACACACACACACACACACACACACACACACACACACACACACAGCATGCATGTGATAATGCAGGTGGCATGCAGCATTCACACAACACAGACCAGTGAATGCAGACCAGACATTCATAGTGGCAGTATGTACACTGCCCTGGTGGGGACAGTACAACAGGCAGGTGTCATTTAGTAGGCATGCAGTACACACATTCATGGTAGTTTGCATGCATCAGCGTGATACACCGTGTGGCCGCGGGCGAGTTGAGAGTACACATGGCTGCCGACAGTATGTAATGTACACCGCAAACATGTGCGGTATCATGTGGACATGTGAAGATGGTGTCCCACCGCATGCACCACATCACAATGGCTGTCACGGTGCAGTGTTATGTGTACAGTGTACAGATACAATGTATGTGTAACAGTGATGTCTGTGCAGGTACGTTTGCTGTGAGCTGTGTGCATAGCTGTACGGTGTGTAGTGTGGGCTCTGTGCCACTGCACAGTAGCAGGACACAGCTATGTGTCTGTGCGATGCGTGACCTGGACGCATTACATTGCCATGTCTGTAAGTCAGTTCAGCTGCTCAGCAGCACATATGGTGGACATTGGAGGCACCTGTAGTAGCTGTGGAGAGGCATTCCATGTCACTGGTGTACTACATCAGATGTCCAGGGGGTCCACTACAGTGATGAACCCACTATGTGTGTACAGGGTGCAACGGTGAGTACCCACTGTGGATGTGCTGTGTGGCAACATGCCTGTAGGTATCAACCATGGCCTTGTCTGTCTGAGTCATTGACAATTGTGTGTGGTAGACATCGTGCACACGGCCCTGTGGTGGCCCATGTGACATACACCCATACTAGTGTGAGGTGTCACATTCTCTACGGATATGCTGACAGTGTGGATGTCTGCTATGTTGTGCATAGGTCATGTCATGGTGTGACAATGCTGCAGCCAGACATCCACGTGCATGGGACATGGCATGTGCCATGTCACAACGTGTGCACCGGATGCAGGGCATGGGTCACATTGGTAACACCTGTGCTCTGGCCAGATCACAGCTCACTATGTGGTACTGTGTGCATACTGCACTGGCATACCAATGCATACTACACATGCAGCCATTGTGTAACACCTACACCATTGTATGCATAGCTGAATGCACGTAACACACCAATAGGTTGTGTGGTGTCATACCACTCTACGGTAACGGGTGTATCTACTGTACATGGGTGGTGTGTGTGTCGGGTGGTGCGAGCTGTATACCGTGACGGGGGCACACACAGGTGAGCATGTCATGCCTAGACACATGGGGAATATCAATACAGCAGAACATGGCTTTGACTAGCAACAGACTTACCTGCAACAGACCCTTGTCCTTGCGACACGCCAGACGTACCTGTAAAGGCATTACACAAAGGTATACACATTAGCCATTACTATCTCCACGGTCAGCACTGTGCATGTCACATCATGCATGTGTGTGGTAGCATGTGCTATGCACATGTCTGCTAACACAACATAGCATACAATGGTTTGCATCTTGTGTGGCCATATACCTGGCATGTATTGCTATATCATGTGTTGTACTATGACACCCACACCCACGTCGCCTATCATACAAACATGCAACACTGACTTACCATGCGGCTCCAGGCTCATATCTCGGGAGACACCCACCTCCACAATGGACGCAAGTGTTTCTGCGTGTTATTCCGTGGGTGTCGCCAGACTGGCCAGCAGCTCCTCCGGCTGTGAGTGGGGGCTTGGTGGCCCACCACCTGTCCCACGTTGTTGCCTGGCGATTGCAGCGCACGCTGCCTTGCACGCCGGAACAGGACTGTGCAGTGCCTGCGGATTTGGTGATAGCTGCGGTTGTTCGCGGCCACGCTGTTCACCCTCCTGCACATCTCCTCCCACATCTCCTGCCGCTCCTGTGCCTGCTGTGGCACATGGCTAAACAGGGCGTGGTTACTCTGGAGGTATGGAATGATCTCCTCCTCCTGTCGGCTGAAATGGTGGAAGCCGGAACGTGGCATTATCTGGAAGACATAATGATGGTGGCAGGTCACATTCACACTGCTGTGCTGGCATACTGTTGGAAATACATTGCTATGACATGTACGACATCTGCACAGTGATCTGTGAAGGGCATCGTGGCAGTGACACAGCCGATGTTGTGGCTTCACACCATTGAGCACTGGGTGTCACATCATATCTGTGTGCCACCCCATCACACTGTGCACGCACCATGTAGATGTTAGCCTGCCATGGACATGTGTACCTGGCTGCACCTATGTCCATATCAGTTGGCATAGGTCCCCATGTGACGACTGTGCTACTGTTCACCTGGACGCTGTGTATATGTCAGTACACATCACGCCTGTGTCCATTGTGAACGCCAGCAGCGCACTGTACACATACACATGGACACCTGCACATGCATGTGTTGTGCCATGTACTTCCACACAGCACTGTACGGGTGCTGGACAACTTGCCACAGCTCACCTGTGTTGCATATGTGATAGACATGGAGCAATGTGTAACCATGACACATTAGCAGGAAAGGCCATGCATAGCATGTACACACACACATTGTGCAGAGCATCACACAGCACCTGTAACATGACAGGGTGCATCGCCACATTACTGCTGTGTATGGTTGATAGTGAGAGTGCCTTTTGTCCATTGCACCATGTGGGACTGTGATAGCTCATGCAGCCTTGCTGGTCAGCTCTGCATGATATGGCAGGGTATGCCACATACATGGCACTGGGTGTGATCCACCTGGGGCTGACGGTATTGGCAGGGTGGCTGTCCATTGCATATGTCATAGCTGTGTGAATATGGACATTCAACATGTTTATCACCATGGTGTGGACACTGTCCTCCAGCGAGGTATGCTGTACACGCTGCTTGTTGAGGGTGTGTCTGGTGCATGCAGGTATCACACATCCATGCATACACTGTAGCCCTGGCAGGTGCTATGTGCTGGGATGTTGATCGACACAGTGCTGTATGTGGACACACACCGCTATCCCATGCACATGGATGGCTGCCTGAACTGATGTGGGTAACACATATGTGTACATCCAGTGCCCGCTGCCACCCACATGTCTGCTGCTGCACCAGACACCGCCATCCCTCCCGTGAATGTGGTGTTGGCCTCAAGAGGATCCATATGGGGACAGGGATGTTCAAGCATAGCAGGCCCACTGATGGTATCACGATCTGACCATACACATATGATTCACCCCTCACACATACAACCCATTCATATTGTTGTTCAAACGTGTGACACAGCTTGCGCCATATGCCGGAGCCATATCTACAGACATACACAGAGGCATGCATCCATCTGTGTCATTGCCTGGACTATTGGTGTGGGTTTGGCACCCAACGTGTTGATCGGCGGTGGCGCAGACCTACTGCAGCATGTTCACATGGTAGGTTTGTTCTATCGTAGGTATCCGTGATGCCAGTAACATCCTCATATCTGCAATATTTGCTGGTGTCCATCGGTCCACGGGCCAGTGGTGGGACATACAGGATGTTGCTGAACATATGCATGCGACCCTGTACAGCTGTGACGCTCCCTCTCAGATGCTCATGTGTCGTGGACGTGAACACCGCACACACATGTGGTTGTGGGCCGTCCGCCATCTCCACCTGTGGGTTGCTATCATCCCACACACTCCTTGTACTGTATGTTCAGGCTATGCACCTATGTGGGGCTTGTGTGCATGCAATACGATACTATGTGCCTTTGCACCCATCACAGACAATTGTCACACAGGTACACCGCAGCCATACACAGCGCAGCTTGTTGTCAGCATGTCACATGTGGTACACACGTAACACATCTCCTGCGGGCCATGGTGATCTGGATGGGCATGTCCAGTAGTCACATACCACAGCTACCCCTACATGACGGCTATGCAGGACATGTCTGTGTACATCTACTGTGACATATACACAAGCAATGCCCCCCTACCTACATCACATGGTACTACCTGTGGAGTATGTGTGTCTGCATCCATGCTATGGCCATAGATGACAATTGTACATCAATATGTGCAACATACCTCATTGAAGTTGTCATGTACATGTTCCATGTCAATACATTATTTGTGTGTCTGTTGGTAGGTCATTGTTGTGCATGGTTTACACTTGGCTGACATAGCGTGCTGTGTCTGATTCAGGTACTTCATTGGGCTGCAGCATTTGTTGTATGCATTTCTACAGCATTCCAGCCATCATGTAGCCAACCCAGATGACAGTGGAGGTGTTCGCCGTAATGCACATATGTCACACGGTCACGGGGTGACGACACACACGATGTCAGGACTGGGTTCATTTCTGGCTGTGTGTACTGTTGACATCCATGACTGCACCAGATGGTGTCTTCTGGATGTGTGACGTGCAACAAACACCTACATTCACATAGCAGCACATCGTCCACGACAGCTCGGACATTCTGCATAACGAACACTGTGTACGGTATGTCTGTATGACCACTGCATGTCACTGGTGGCCCGCAGCGGCACCCGCCCTACAGCAGTGTGTATCCTGTGTAAAACATGGGTTACAGTCACAACACACCTGTGTCCAGATATGGCCCTGTAGTGGGTGACGGTGCGGTTCCATTCATCTGTAACGGTATACGCCGTTGCACCAGTATGTTGCCAGACATGTGACGGCTGTGCTAGTCAACATATGCACACATGACACATCACCTGGTACACCGTGGTCTGCCTCAAAGACTATTTTTATACATAAAGCCAATTCAGATCCTCAAAACCCCGATAATTATGGGCTGATATCATTAATGAATATGAACATAATTCAACTTACTCCAATACATCTAGAAATCACGAAGCTCATATAATATCAAGAACAGGCTGGATTTGCTGCTTGGTAGACAAACCAGTGATAATACTCTTACATTACACTACTATGATAACACATATATAAAACAAAATAATCTTATATATGTGCCCTTATAATTGATGCACAGAAGGCCTTTGACAGGAGTTGATACAACTTTTTGTTTGCTCTTTATTATTTTAATATATCCCATGAATTTGTTCAAATGTTTAAATATTATATAGTAATCCCTATACTACACTGTGCATTAATAGAAGCCTCTCCAAAGAATACAGATTAAGACTGGAACACATAAGACGACGCCTGTCCCCTTTACTATTTCGTACTGTCTTGAACCTCTGTTCTTATATATTAAACAGAATGTGTCTATCATATGTCCCAACCAATTTATGGAACTAAAATCTTAATATTGACATCTTTGTGGATGATCTTAATATTTATTGTGCATCTCCAATATCGACGACAAATTCGTGAAGATTTGTTATTGATTTTCCGATCTCTCTTCTAAAATTAACTTAGGAAAAAAGCGCAATGTTCAGCTTTAAGGAACACCCTAAACTTTCATTGTTATATTTGGTGGGCAGGTAACATTTAAAACAAAATTAAATATTTAGGTATTGGAGTTTCTGAACAATAAAGACACTACTACAATATGCTTTCCATTAATAATTTGGGACCAAATAATTTCTGATTCGGGGAGATGGAAAAAATTTATGATTGCACTACTAGCAAAAGTTTCAATTGTCAAAATGAATGTGTGTTACCAGTTACTTTATATTTTAGGTCAGCCCAATTAATACTTTAGAACATTTTTTAAAATTCATAAAGGTAGCTAGAAATTCGGTGGGAACAAAAAAAACCCAGGAGTATCTTATGATAAATTAATAACCCAAAAAAAAATAAAGGAGGACTGGAGTTGCCTAACTTGGTGTGCACCACCTAATCGTGAACTCTAATAAGTTACAAATTATGATTGTGATACAACTACTATTAAGTGGACACCAACTTGGGTGATTTGAATTATAAATATATTTTAAAGTTAGTAATCCTAAAGCAATACCCTTTTAGGTAGATACTTTGAAAATTTATGGGATTATTGAACACATTAAAACTAACATATTATCTATACAAGATTTATTTCAATCTTTAGGATCTGGGTCAGTATATGATGGTTTTTCAACCCTTTCTTAAGAATCTAATTTAAAATTGAACAATCAATTAGTGATCTTAGTTTCACTGATAGTTAATTTAACTGATTGATATATACAAAATATCTGGACCGGCCAATCAAATAAAGAGAAAAATTTAATTTACCCAAAAAATGATCTTGTTATTTTGAGACAAATTAGAAACTTGCTATGAGCTACTTTACTTATTTGTTTAAACACAAGGAGTAAAAATGTTAATAAATGCTTTAAAGGTTAATGACCTCCAACAGGATAATTAAATATATAACAACAACAAATAAATTAATTAAAGAACTTTAAATTTCATGATAAAATTCTGTTATCAATAATGAGGAAGAGAAAATTTTAGTGACAGACAAAAGTAAGATGTTAAACATTGACTGACTATCAAATCTAAGCGCCACTTCAAAAATTGATATGCAGTTGATGATATGGAATAATCATATATGCCTTGTACCGCATAATTTAATTCTAAAAACTCTCAAGTTGTCCATGTAACAAAAATCAACCAGCTGGTCTTCTTCATATGTTCTGGAGCTGTAAATGCATATAAGCTTTTGGAATTCCCTTAAGATTCAACTTCGAAGATGGGTTACAAAGTACAACGTTATCATGAAATTTGCGATTTTACTGTTCCTCCAAAAGAACTCCCTAGATCCTGAAGTAATATATATAATGTATTTTTCTGTTAATGAAGCTTTTATATAGCCACTAATTGGTTAGATTACATCTAAAACATCTTGGGAAAGTTTTGAGTTTAACTCGAGGCATATATTAGCTCCTCCTTCTCTTAAGTCCGAATAATAAAAAGCATTAATAACCAAAAATTTAGGAACAGATATTTAATAATATTATATCAACATACTTTAACTTGAAGATATTCCACATTTATATACTTAGCAGAAGAATTTACATACTAAACTATATTACTAGAAATATTATCTACTTTTTATTTTCTCTATTCTTAATATTTATGGAAGCGTTCTTATAAATATTGTATATTTGTTTAGTGTGATAGTTAGTGATATTAGTTAATCAGTCTTTGTTTTATGTTTTCTTTTACAATTTTTGTATTTTGTTTTACTTGTGTATGAAAATAATATAACAATAAAGATTTATTATGGGAAAAAAAAATAAATGTCTTATATGTGGAGCTTTTCTCCCCGGGAGACTCACTAAAATAAACACTTCTATTTGTGCATCAATAAAAGCAATAAATAAATAATACTACAATTCTGTCATAAGGGTTTGTTTTTAAATTTCTGACTGTATTTAAGGTGAATATGGACTGATTTTTCAAACAGGTTTTTTAGGTGCAAGTAGAAATCAGAGGTTAATGCAGTCCTTTAGTAATGTTATCAGTAACTAAGAATATTTAGATCTACTCATGTGCTGTTTTGCGGAAAAATATGTAAATCATCAAGTTGCAGTAGCTTCAGCACTGTTTTAAAATGGAAAAGCAACTTACTGATTTATGGTCACATTTTACAAAATACAAGGAGGCACATGATGGGGTATGTTTATACTGGGCAGTTCACGAGAGCTTACGAGGTCTGGGTAGTGCAAGACTCTGTAGCCGCGTCGAGAACAGCCCAAGTCGATGCTGAAGTCTGATCAACACGGCTCTTGCGAGTGAGCGTGGCTAAGCTAATCAGCCCCACTTACTGGCAGGTAGCATGCAAATGAGGCTGATTAAGCGTTCAGGAAGCCAGAACAGCCGTGTAAGGCAAATTGTTGGCACCGAAATGTACTCAGTTGACAACTGAGTACACGTTTCCTGCAAACTTTCAATAATTCCTGTCAGCTCAAATAAAGAATTGCATATGTTGACCCTTAGGCAGCATGCCAATAGCCAAATAACAGCCGTGGCAATCTAACAATAAAACTCTAAATTTATAATTTTTTTGACAGTTGCGATGTGTAAACCATAGCGCCAGCCCCCACCGCGCCAAAGCAATTTCGGCTGCATCGCTATCAACGAGGTTTTAAACCTACTGAAATGCTGGGTTTTATGCAATACATGGAATGTCAATGGAGGGACCAGCATAGGAAAACCAGCATGGCCACCGTGTTGATGTGGTTTGCCAAGGAAGCGAAGTCACTAAGAGATGTAACTAAGCATTGGTAAACGTCCCAGTGCAAATGAGGTAAGGATACTGAATTCACTGTCACCTTGAAATGAGCACATTCTGAGTAATTGTAAGAGTTACAGAAGGGGAGGAACGAGTAAGGATAGTGACATCACAGAGAATAGTGAAAGGTATGGAATTCATTGGAAGGGTAGGTTACATGACAGGTCGAGAGATATCAAGGAAGGAGATGCCCGCTAAATGGGCGAGAAGTCAAGAAATGAGTGCTGTGCCCTGCAGTTTCTTGCTGGGCGATGTATGCTGCGTGTACGCTGCATGAAGCCTTGGTAAAGGCGTGTCTTGGCGACCAGACAGTGTGCGTGCTTGTAAAGGCAGACTGGGCATGTGGAGCGTGTTGGGAGATGTTTAACACGTGGTGCAAGCCAAATAAAAGCAGATTCTGAACTTTGTATGATATATGATATTGTGATGGCCACTGTGGCGTTTCTGCTGGTTTGCACCACTCACCTGAAACAGAGGAAAAAGGAAACGCTCCAGATGTTTCTGCGAGGAAGTTACAGCGGGAATACTGCTAGAGCTGGCAGGTGAAAACAATTAGATGCAGGCAATCACACGGGCGGAGAATGAACGGCAGCACTTAAAAACTCTGCAAACTGCGGTGCAGAATGTTTCTCAGGGGCTGCTGCAAGACAGGAGTTAAGTTATCAAGTAAACTGACGACTCAGAGCGAAATGTTGGGGCTGCCATAGCTGTCCATATTAAGGACATGGGCGACTTGCCGGGGGTGTGACGTGCAGATGATTGCCGCGGTGAGGCGGAAAGTGCTGGCCCAGGAGTTTACCGGTTGCAATGGAATGATGAGGCGCTATAGAGTGGACGGGACCTCCTGCGGCAAATAGTGGGGCTGACCGCGGTCCCACAGAACCAACAGAGACCCTCAGTGGAAACCAAGGTATTGTGTTGGCCTTTAAGAATACTAGCAACAGTACAGAACCAACTGGCGATATGATGAGATACTCACAGGCATCAGCTTCCAGGGTACTGCACCAGTTCTAAGATGCCATATCACTATGTACATTGATCATATACTTCCCCAATGCCCGTGAGGTATTGGCCAGCAATATCGTCTCTTCAGCAATAGCGGAATACCCTGGTACTGGGTGCTGGGCTGCACGCACGCCGCATCAGCACCCGACGGAGAGCGGGTAGGGCCTACATAAACACAGGCTTCCTCATCAACTGCCAGGTCGTGTGATGCGGGCATAATAATGAATGTGTGCTGGCTGTCCTGGGGAGCTACCACGATTCCCACATCATTTGGCAGCTGTACCAGACGTTTGCGCCAATGGGGACGTATACGGACACCTGATGGGATGGGATATGCTGGAGACATGTTGATGACACCCATCAGAAGCACACACCTGAACGAGGCATGTAATGAGGCACCGCTGAAACCGTAATGTAATGGGCGTTGTTGTTTGAGAACTACTCGATCCATTTCCGGTGTGGACATCTGGTGGAGCCTTGCAATGCAAACTACATGTACCCAAATTGTCATGGTATGTGCTGCTTTAATGTGAGTAATGCAACAACTGCAACCCAGGATGACCAGCATAGGGCTGGCCAAACAGCCCTGCTCGCCAAGGCCACCACAGGCTGGCGTGACTCGGGAGGAGAACAACCTGAGCCTGCCCCAGTGAGCAGAAGGAGGCGTGCCCAATGCCCCTGGCCTTGGCAAAGAAGACCTTTGCTTAACACATACATTGGCTCAGTGGAACCTTGGGAATGATACCCTCTCTGACTCACTCCTTATGTGTAGGGATGCCCTAACGTGACTAGCCTGCTCTGAGCAGCCATGCAGGGAGGTGTAATATGTGCATCCGACAGAAACGGCCTGCAGCACCACCTGAGAGCATGGATACTTTGTGTTGATAATGTAACACCAAGTACCATATGCCTGAGGACCCCGACTAACATCCACTACCCTCAACAAGCAGCATACTGTGGGACAACGAGATGATGAAGTGCAACAATTGCTGAAGTAATGCAGTTAGGCAAAGGGGACCCACAATATTGCCAGTCTGGGATGACATGCTGAGCGGCATGATGCACCACCTGCTAGGACTGCGTTGCACCTATCAGTGCTGAGCTGTGGATACTGGCAAAAAGGCTGTTGTCACGCTGGTGTTGCCCTAGACAGAGTAGGCTCAAAACACAAACCAACTCTGGTACTGGAAGGGATAAGAATAAGATAAGGGATAAGTTCAAACAGCAAGATGCATGCAGTCTAGAAGCGCAGTATGGAGAGATGTTGATAACTGTGCTGTAACAGACATCTGAGTCAAGGCTCACAGCACCCTAACACTACGGGTGCACATACTGTGTGCTGTGCACCCTCAACACTTGGAACAAGTTGCAAAGGAGGTGACCAGCAGAATTATCAGGATAACCACCCCCATGTTGGTACCACAAAAGCAGCATGGACTAATGCATGCTCAAATGACTGATAGCTAAAAACTGCCCCAGTGTATGTACTGCTACAAGGTACTGGCCCAACACCAGGAACTGCATCGAGGCCCATGCAGAATACATGAATATATCAATCCCTCCAAACCATTATATTGGCGGCTAGTACGAACACATAGACTGGAGCATTATACCAGCTGCAACCAGTGGGACAAAGGTCTTCCAGAATCCTGACAAAGGCCCAGGGAACAGTACCACCCCACAAGAGGCAAGCATACTGGATGTGATAATCAGCAACATGGAGTGCGGGATGTCAATATGAGAAGTGTATTGCACACTGGTGAGCAGACCATATAGTAATCACACTGGATATACAAATCGAGCCACAGTCCTGTCGGAAAATCACAGTGGAAAACATGTGCTAAGCATTATTTTGCCTCCAAACTGATGTGGAATCCATGAAATGTCTCCGTTGGGTGCAAAATATGGGCCATGCCTCAGAACCAATAAGACAGCATTCCACATGAACACTGCCAGGAATGCTTGGATTATACCAGTCCCAAAAGTAAACAAGACACAGTGCGAAATCTGGCATGGTGGACACCATACATAACCAAAACATGCAAGAGAATGAAGGCTACTACATGATAGAGCAAGCGCGAACAATGGCGGTACCTGATCAGTAGTATGGCAATATAATCTGTCCCACACATGCACAACCCAGTAAGGCCAGGCACAACCAAGTGGAATCTGAATCCTGAGGCAATGTTACGCACAAGTACACAGGAACAACCACCAACTCCATAAGAAATACAAATATATGTGAGATCAACCATCCATCAGACGAGGAGGCGGAGCTTCCCCAACTCCAGTACACACTGAAACAAGTCCGTGGGAGGGTAACACACCATGCAAACACATACCCATAGACCCTATCACAACTGCAAAACCAACCATAAACGAAATACATTCCCGGGCAGAAATCACACACAGCACCAACAGGAGCCACTAAGCAGACACCAAGTGACAACCTCCAAACACCAGCATGCAGCACACTTAGCACACAAAGCTGGTGTGCCAAACAGTCTGAGCCAGAAGGAGGAAGCTCTTGCCCGATACAGATTCCGTAATAGAGCCCCATGATCAGACACACTGTTGTCCCTTTGTAGACTGAGTTGAAAGGAAAATTACAGTAAGCTGCCTGTAGGCACTTCACAATATGCCACATAACAGAAATATGTGGAGGTCACTCAAGGCAAATAGAAATATGATGCAGTGCATAGTCCATGCTGGTGGCGAATGACACAAGGAGGAGTGCTGCCTGACACATGTAAAGAGACACAGATGGCTATCCGATTATATAGTCAGGCTGACGTAACCTCACCCATTTGCAACAACCTACCCTTCCAAGAATATTTTTATTGAAAATACAGGATGATGATCAGTCATGTGGTAACACACTTGCTGGTGTCATTCAAGAGGATCAATGTCTGTCTGCGTGGGATGTCATCTTGACAATGTGCAACTGCCCTTGGGATAGCCTGCACCTGTTACCCCTGAGCGTCTGGGCCAGTGGATAAAGGCCTTGGCCACACCTCCATGCCAACTTTGTGGCAGGCTGAAAGACTGACCCACCACCGAGCTTAAGTGGGAAGGAAACATAGGAAATGTTGACCGTTGCCAGGCGTGCACACCCAATATGCATGCTCCCGGTCATCCCAAGAATAAAGACATCAATGTCAGTAGTGACGAAACCTGCTGCCAAGGGCTCCTGACAGCACACCAGCTACCGGGTTATACTACGTACCATGTGACATGGTGGCCCCAAAGCGTGGAACACGACATAAAGGAGGTGAGTAATAGGCAGCACAGACACCCAGCATCCAGGTGACGACGATACACAGAGTCAGTGGATTCACCATGTGCAACTAACTGTAGGCAAGACTGCTGTGCGGTCTGGCGTCTTACAGACACTCTGCGCTTCTTACAACATCCGAGACACTTTGGAACCCAGTATGAATGTCCCCACAAATACCAACTTGAAATTGAGAAATACTGCCACATGGTGGTAAACCATTATGTGGAAGGTAACCAGGGACCTAGGGGTTTTGGTGAACAGTAACCTGTTATGTGACACCCACATTGCCAATGTGGCTAGGAAGACTGTCATGTGACACTGTATCCCAGGAAGAGTCACATCTGTGAAGTGCTTTTCCTACTTTATCCCGATCACACCCACCCATCAGTAGAATGCCTCATGGGATACCTCACCTGACTTACCTAAGCAGTGAGAAAGCCGCCGGTACCTCACTGAGGATAAAGTGTCACACATATATGTCATGTGCTGCCCGCAACCTTAGACACCCCAGCTGACTCCAGTCACAGACTGCCCACACCCAGAGGCATTGCAGCATGCTGCCTGTTGGCAGGAAGCCACGTCCCAACACCAGGAGTAACTGGGCGTTCCCACCCCAGTTAACACATCCATTAGGACCTGCAGTGAGAGATGTCAACCTCAAGCAAATAATGAAATAGGATGTGCTTGGGGAAAAAAAGGAAATACCAAAACCCCAGAGGCCTTTTCCAAACCCAAAAAAAACCCCCTTGGGGGAAAAAAAAACCCGGAAAAACCCCAAAAACCCCATTTGGTTAGGGGGCCAGAGCCCCCTTTCCCCTGGAAAAATTCCCTTGGG
>NC_056739.1:240206285-240318785 GCF_019279795.1 Protopterus annectens
ATCTAGTAGGTTTTGCTTCAAGCAATCCACTAAAATTATTCAGTTGGCCAACCATTTATATATCTTATTCTCTAAAAGACAAAAGCTAGATGAATTATAACTCTTCTCAGTAGAGAATAAAAGTGACATCATCGATGGTATTATAGCACATGATCATGTCAGAGAGTCTGTAAAAGATTAAAATGAACTGGAAAGACACAACAGGGGTGAGGGGAAAGGCAGCGGGTTGCAGGCGATATATACTGTTTGGACCTTTGAAAGCTATTCCTCATAGAAGGTTTTCTGAATTCTCTGATTGTACCAACATGGATTGTGAAGAGAGAATCCATAAATTATCTAGTAAGTGCATGCTTAGGCAGATAAAGCAGTAAGTGAACAGTAATGAACATTCTTAACAGAAAGACTAAGCAAGCTTGTGTCCTCCTTTGGTCATCATGTAAATATAACATCAAGTATGTCACTGGTCACAAAACAGCAAAACTACAAAGATTTTGTAAGGTTGTTTTCTGTACAAAATTCTGAATGGCTACCAAATCTACAAAATATTTGAAAACCCTTACATTGCAGACATTTTATATTAATGGAAAGTATGATGTGGTATTTGCAAAAATCCTAATCACAGTTTTAAGTAAACTGAAAATTCAGTGACCAGAGTCAAATGCAATAGGTTGTGCAATATTTTAAATTATTTTTGTCAAACTACTCAGAAATGTAGAACAGAAATTAAAACATCTCTGAAGAGGAGTAGATATCAGAATTTTTTAGCATTAATTAGAAAGCTCCCTTTTAGAAGAACTAATCAAAATATTAATTTCTAATATTACACAAGCAAAATGAAAATTGGAATTTAACAAGAGCAGATAAGTAAAGCCCTCAACTTAGATTAACTAATGCCACAAGCATCCAAACTAATGACGTGGTTGCATTCTTATTAGATACCCTTAATTCAGCTAACAACAAATAAAAAGTCACAAACTATCCCCAGCAAAAGCAAAACAAAGAATCTAAAAAAAACACACACACAATGTCCACCAACATAAAATAATAAACTAAAAAAAACTTAAGTGCATTTATCCAGGTAGATGTCATCAGAACTACAGTGCAAGGATTCAAATGTCAGAGCAACAATTTTAATTTAGATCACCCCAGAAAACAAGAACTCTAACAGCAGCATGATCAAATGTAGTGAGTACTTACACTAAGACAGCACTTGCTTTATGAAAATATACACCTCTTCTCTTATCATCCAGTTTCTGGCCACACAGAATTTAACCCAGGATGAAGTATATGGTAAGAAGAGGTAGACTAAGCTAAAAGTCATACTATCTGCACTTTACTCAGTTTTTAATAATCGCATCCTTTTTAGTGTTATTTAACTGTAATAGGCAAATGTGTTAAATACATTTTTATGACCAAAAATATGATACAGATATGGAACATATAACAATTTGTAGAGTCAAATACATGCATTATTAACACTCTTTTGGGAGTCAGTAAGCATTAACAAAGATCATAAACTGTTATGGTATAATATGAAAAAGGTATATTCAGCTTTACACCAGACAAGTTTCCAGTCAAGGAAAATGTTGTTTATTTTTAATTATATTCAAAGACTAGTTGAATGAGAAACAAAATAGTAGACAACTGAATTCAAAATCAAATTATAAAGAACTGAAATACTTATTTTTGGTGATAATTCAGTGATGGAGATGATAGGTTTTATGTTTTAAGTCATTGTCCTCAAACATGGCAATTTGAAAAATTTGGCAGAGACATTTTTTCCTAAGATTGACTGATGAATATCATTGGACTTGATATTCCATAATTTCAAAATGTCTGTTTCAGAAATTAAAATATTGCTGATCATATATTTATATATATGCAGCCATCTTCTGAGGGCCCTTGTGGTCATTAGACTAGTATATGCCAACAAATTAATGATAATGTAAGGATTGAATAAACATGTTTGTAACTTCAAGAACTCCTAAAATAGCTATATTTTAACCAGAAAGATTTGCAAGTCAAATAATAACTTTTCTAGGACTCTCTTATGAACAGAACACTTATTTTCTTAATGGATATTCTAACTGCAAAAAATGCAAAGAGGAATATTGAAAGAATATATGTCAAAGTAATCTGAAATAGTACAAGGTTTTGCTAACTTTAAAATCATATAAAAGCATCACATGCTATGTTAAGCCTATCCTTTAATTTTAGCATTAGTACTCTCTCAGATCCGAACTGGGTGTTAACTAATGTTCAAAAGAAGCTTCAAAATTCCCATGATAAATGTCTGAAACAGCGTGCTCTGAATATGAGAAATCAGTCTAAAGAAAACATAAATTAATCTCAGTGAAATGTTCTTTTTACCAATGAAGCCTCTAGCAAGCAAGTTATGTTTTTCATTGATCCAGTTACCAAGGCCCACATTTATAATTTCTGTATTTGATCAAAATTTGCATAGATGAATGTATGAATACATGTAAAGTTACATTTGTAACTCCTATGTATTTGAGTTTAAATGATGCCTATACATTTGATAATAAAAAATAATTATTTTGTTTTTTGCACTCATTGGAAAGCTGATTGATTTATCAACATTTATTATTAGTTTGATGCATAGGTAAAGACCTTAAGTGGAATAAATAAGTTATAAAATTAGCCACATTCTGGAAGTGAAAATGATGTGATATTAATGATTGCACTGAAATTGCTAATACCTGTCAATTTTAGTTCTTGAAATTTAAAAAAGGGGCTCCAAGGAAACAGTTAAAACATATTGTAAAAAGATCACCCCTGCCTAGTGCCTGTGGAAATACTTATAGATATTAAAGATCTTCTGTTAATTGCCTAACAAGTAGAAGCTGAATCATAAAAATTGTAAAGGAACATGCGCATAGCTGAATGTCTTGCTTGAATCTAGTTCAAATATGCCATATAGATTACAATAATTTGAACTGTGATGCAAAATTAATTACTATATAATATTGCCATCAGTGCTTGATTCAATAACGCCAGATCTGAAGTAGGAACTTCATTTGTCAGCAACCTGTGGGATACGGATCCGATCTCGGATCCGAGCCGGCAACTTCTAGCATAGCATAGATCCGAGCTCCTAGCTCCTCTCCCTTACCCATAATCCCCTGCTTGCCCTAACTGACCTCAGATCTTGTTTGCCGCTCTTCAAAGCAACAGCTAGGTTTCGAGCTCTTGGCGTTTGTGAGAAAAAAGTTTTATATTTTTTCTTCTGAGTGACTGGTGTGTGTGCGATAGGTTTACCCCTTACTTATCTATCTTAATAGTTTTTATTTTTTAGTATAATTCTCCCTCCCCCACTGGTCGTAGCGCGTGTGTGTGACTGGATTAGGGGCCTAGTGAGTGTGCTTACTTTAACATGTCGGAGGCCCCTAAGGCAATTTTTTCGAAATGCACCGAGTGTGGTCACAAGCTTTCACCGGCTGATGGCCACACTCGGTGCGTTAGGTGCCTTGGGGTTGAACACCTCTCTTCGGGTTGCACAATTTGCACGGCGTTCAACCCCAGGGCACTCAAGGATCGAAGGTCGAAGCTAGTTCTGGCGGGTCTTCTACCCCCAGACTCTGCTTCGGGCTCTGGTGCTTCGGTGCCTGCTACCCCCCCAGTAGCGGTCACCCCTGCCTCCCTTCCTCTGACCGGGACTCAACCTCCCACTTTGGCTCCGGAGGATAGGGAGGCTAGGAAAGAGAAGCGGCGGGAGAAGCACCTTAAGTGGCGGGCCGAAGACTCATCGGCCCCGCCCGCCAAGAGGGCTTCCCCGTCCAAGTCTTCTCGTTCTCCTCCTCCTCGGACCCGATCCCCTTGTTTCTCCCCGGGTCCCGAGGAGGAGGTGATCCGGTCCCCGTCGAGGTCATCGAGGCGACACTCCAGGTCTGCCTCGGTGGCCTCGTCAAGGTCCACTTTCAGCATGTCTGATGCGGATATGGACCGGATGATGAGGAAATTCATCCAGGCCCAGATGCAGATGGGAGTGCTCTTGCCTCCCCCCCTCTGGGGGGGGAGCTCGACCCCCTTTTTCGCTCCTATAGGTCCTTCTCCGACCCGCATTCCAGGCTCGGAGCGCTCGGAGCTGAGCCACGTTGGATCCGGGGGTAGGTCAGAGCTGACCGTGTTGGGCACGTCGGCTCCGACTATTCCCTCGAGTCTGTCGGATCCAACCTCTCGGAGCCGTGGGCCGAGCTTTGGATCCGAGGGATTGGTGTGCTGTTGGCTCCGTGCCGGTCGGAGCACACTGGTCTTTCGGATCCGACGTTCTCGGCCCCGGGTCCGAGCCACCCTTCGGATCCGAGCGGGAGTTGGATCTCGGATCCTTCTGAGAGCGGCTCCCCCCTCGGCCTTCGCTGCGGTGGAGAGGGCACTGTCGAGTGCTTCCAGGCCTCTGGTCCTGGCTTCGGCTCCCTCCTGCACTCCTTCTCATCTGATCCTGGCTCCCCTCATCCGGACCTCTGGGCAGCCTGCCTCAGCGCCTTTAGGAGTTCCAGTGGAACAGATTACGGCCCGTGAGGACTCCTCAGACAGCCCCCCGAGGAGATTCCTCATAAGGCAAAGTGCAAAAGGAGGCACATAGACTCCCCTGAGAGTCTCACAGAAGATACGGACTTGGATGAAGGGGAAGGCTCCCCGAGATCACCCCCTGAGGATGTCTCCTTTGGAGACATCATGGAAATGCTCAAAATCAGAGGTGGGTGGTCTGCCCCCAAGGCTTCCTCTGACGAGTCCGTATTCCTTGAGGCGTTCGAGGCAGGACCATCTACCTCTTGGGTGTCCTCTCCACCCGACCCCCTGATGGATCTTATATCCTCCAGGGCTTGGAAGGAACCAGACACCGTAGAGCCGATCCCCAAGCGCCCAGACAAAATTTTGAGCCCCCCTGCAGAGAGATCACATTGGAGCAGAGGTCCCCCTGTGGATGCCATGTTGGTGGCTGCTGCCACTAAGAAAGAGTTGGCTCAGGAGAGCCCCATGGTTCATCCTCCGAGCAAGGAGTCTCGCGCGATGGACCGTCTTGGGAAGCGGGCCTTCAGTTCAGCGACCTTCTCTATGAGGGCCTTGAACTATATGGCACACGTTATTAGGATGCAGCAGGACCTAATTAAGGAATACGCTGCTTCCCCCCCGGGGTCCATGTCGGAGGGAGACAAGGATTTGTACTCTTCCCGAATGGCCACCCTCCGCTCTATCTCTAATACCTCTATGCGGCTATTGTCTCATGCTACAGAGGGAGCCGCTAGAGCAGGTGGAGTCGGGCTTGTCATGAGGAGACAGGCCTGGCTCTGTCACTGTGACTTCTCGGAACCTTTTAAGGCATCATTCGCGAATGCCCCCTTTGATGGTTCTGCACTGTTCGGCAAAACCGTTCGCGACACTCTTGTCCAGAGCGAGAAAGACGGGAAGACCTTGTCTGCTGTCGGAGTCTGCTTCTCTGCGCCCCAGAGGTCCTTTTCCAAGAACCAAAAGGGTCAGAAGAAGATGTGGTTCCGAAAATCGAATCATTCCCAGTCTGCTCAGGACAACCAGTCCTCTCGTGGCAGAGGAGGGCAGGGAGGATGCCGCCCCAGAGGCAGAGGGGGTCCGAGGAATTTTGGGTCCAGAGAACCTTTCTCTGAGAGGCCCACGCAGAACCCCTGAGGGGTTTCCCGACTGCTCCACTCTGGAGGCAGTCAGGGGGCGTTTTTCGAAGCACCTGGCAAAATGGGAGTCCACAACAGATCGCTGGGTGCTTCGCATTATATCCAGAGGTTACCTAATTCCCTTCATAGCCAACCCCAGAATCAGAAGCCTTCCCGACGTCCCACCCAGTCAAAAGAAGGTGGCCGCTGCAGAAATCCAGCAGCTTCTACAAAAAAGAGCCATCCAGCCCATCCCCCCAGATCAAGTCAGATCAGGGTTTTACTCCAGGTTCTTTCTGGTGCCAAAAAAGATGGGGGACTTGAGGTCCATCCTCGACCTCTCTTTCCTAAACCTGGTGGTACCCAAACAAAAGTTCTGAATGGTCACGTTGCAATCCGTCCTCCCCTTATTGCGGGAGGACGACTGGATGTGCTCTATAGACCTCAAGGATGCGTACTATCACGTTCTAGTGGACAGGCATTCCAGGAGGTTCCTCCGCTTCCGGCTGGGAGCCAGTCACTTTCAATTCAGAGTCCTCCCCTTCAGTCTCACCTCAGCCGCCAGGGTGTTCACCAAGGTCTTAGCGGTAGCAGCGGCTCACCTGAGACTCCAGGGAATTCAGGTCTTTCCATACCTGGACGACTGGCTCCTCACAGCCCCAACAAAGCATCTACTTTGCTCAGGCAGGGACTATTTTTTTGGTCTGGCTCCTCTATTAGGATTAACCATCAACATGACCAAATCCTCTCTCACCCCTACACAGATACTAGATTTTATAGGGGCAAGACTGGATTCCAAACAGATGCTTGCGTTCCTGACTCCGGACCGACTTCGGAACCTGATGTTTCACATGCAGGCCATTCTTCATCTGCAAACTCCTTCGGCGGAATTGATTCTGAGGGCCCTAGGATCTATGGCAGCTGCAATCCCTCTGCTACCATTGGCCCGGCTGAATATGAGGATTCTACAGTGGACCCTCCAGGTACAATGGTCCCTGTCTTGCAACCCTCTGTCTCACCCCGTTTCCTTAAGCAAGGTTTGCAGAAAATCGCTCCTGTGGTGGCTCCAGTCTCCCAACCTCCACACGGGCCGTCCCTTCTCACTACCTCCACCAGTCGACACAGTGACCACGGACGCTTCTTGCCTGGGGTGGGGGGGGCATTTCTCAGGCAGAACAGTCCAAGGCACTTGGAACGACGTAGAGACCTCTTTGCATATCAACGTCCTAGAGATGAGAGCGGTGCTTTTGACGTTGCAAGCACTACACAACTCTCTTCCGGTAGGGACAATTGCGGTACAGACAGACAACATGTCGGTAGTCTGGTACATCAACAAACAAGGGGGAACCAGGTCTTATCCCCTTTGCCGCGAGGCCATGAGAGTGTGGGAATGGGCGATTTCCACCAACCGCTTTCTCATAGCAACGCACATTCCGGGAAGGTCCAACCTTTTAGCGGACAGGCTCAGTCATACTATCCTGACTCCCTACGAGTGGTCTCTCAACCACCGAGTGGTAGAGCAAGTATTTGCCCGATGGGGGCGACCTTGTTGCAATCTTTTTGCCTCTCCTTCAAACACAAAATGCAACTATTACTTTGCTCTGATCCCCCCTCCGGGGAAGTCCCCGAGAGACTCTCTAGTTCATACTTGGCCTCCCGGTCTGCTTTATGCTTACCCTCCTCTACCCCTGATGTTGAAATTGTTACAGAAAGCCAGGCAGCTGGGGAGCAGAATGATCCTCATTGCCCCATTCTGGCCTCGTCAGACGTGGTTCCCCTACCTATGGTCTCACCTAGTGAATCCACCATGGATTCTGGATCCCATTCCGGATCTCATTTCGCATCCTCTCGGTCTTCCAACTCTGAATCTGGTCAACCTCAAGCTGACAGCTTGGTTGCTCCAGTTCCACTCCTCATAAGGACTCCCGGGATCTCATCACCGGTTAAAGCCATTCTTGTAGCAGCTCATAAGCCTTCCACCAGGAAGGTTTATCACAGTAAGTGGAAACGCTTCTCCATTTGGGCAAAACACCATCGTTTAGACCCGTTCACAGCCCCGATATCATCGATTCTAGAATTTCTAACCTCTCCCTTTCACCAGGGGGCTAGTTCTTTCACAGTCAAGGTACAGCTAGCAGCAATCTCATACTATCATGTAGGACAAGAGTCTGGTCCTATTAAGACTTCCAAACTGTGTAAGACCTTCCTCAAGGGTACCTTCCTCCTTAGACCTCCAGTTAAAGAGGTGGTACCCCCATGGGATTTATCCTTAGTCTTGCAGTCCTTGACTGGTCCCCCATTTGAACCGGCTGCCACGGTTGATCTTAAATTTCTCTCCTGGAAGACAGCATTTTTGGTGGCCATAACTTCAGCCAAAAGGGTATCGGAATTACAAGCCCTTTGCGTTAAACCACCATATTTGGTTTTCTACCCGGATAGGGTTTACCTCAGAATCAATCCGTCCTTCAGAAGCAAACATCAATCAATCCATCAATCTCCCAGTGTTTTTCCCCAACTTTCATAACAAAGGAGAGTACAAGCTTCATTCGTTGGACGTACACAGACAATTACGTTTTTATATCCACAGAACTGCTGGTCATAGGCAATCCGATCAGTTGTTTATCTCCTTTGCCAAAAGTAATTTTGGAAAATCAGTTTTGAAGGTTTCTCTCTCCAGATGGATCTCGAGTTGTATTCTATTAGCATATCAGAGTTTGGGAAGGCCTGCACCTCAAGGAGTCCGTGCTCATTCTACTAGGGCTGTTGCCACTTTTGCAGCCTTTCAGGCTAGGGTTCCACTGGATGACATTTGTTCCACAGCCACTTGGGCTTCATCTCACACCTTTATCAGCCATTATAAAATAGATGTTATTTCCCGAGGTAGAGCATCCTTTGGGTCTGCGCTGCTCCGGAATATCCTTCCATGAAGGCCACCCAAGACTTAGGTAGCTTGGGACTCTGTCCCACAGGTTGCTGACAAATGAAGTTCCTACTTCAGATTAAGAAGTTATGTACTCACCATAACGTTCCATCTGAGTAGGTATCTTCATTTGTCTGCAACCATCCCCCCCTCCTTCCCCCTGACCGATTGGATCGCTCTTGTGTTATCAGCATATGTTCCCATTGGGACACCTATTATCTGTTGTGCTATGGGGCAAACTTGATCTGAGGTCAGTTAGGGCAAGCAGGGGATTATGGGTAAGGGGGAGGAGCTAGGAGCTCGGATCTATGCTATGCTAGAAGTTGCCGGCTCGGATCCGAGATCGGATCCGTATCCCACAGGTTGCAGACAAATGAAGATACCTACTCAGATGGAACGTTATGGTGAGTACATAACTTCTTAATTTAGAGATTATCTTGCTAACAAACAGGCAAAACATCCTAGCTATTGTCACCAAGCAAACTGTCATGTCTAGATTAATTACATGTATAGGATAATAGTTATTAATTAGTCATGCACCTGCGTTTGGTTAGAGAATAAAAACTACTGTTGAATGATTCATATTTTTTCTTTAATCTTATGTTTTAATCCATCTATCCCTTCTTCTTCAACCCCTTTTTCCCAATTTGCACATGGGGTCAGGGTGTCAATTCAACTGTGACAATCACCTAGAGTCAAGGTTTGCACTGCAAAGGGGCTAGCCCTGCTGCTACAGTTCATCTGTACAACATACTCACATACACACTTACGGCCAATTTAGAGTGTCCAATCCGCCTGCTGCATGTCTTTGAAATGTGGGAGGAAACAGGAACACCTAGAAGAAACCAATGCAAATTCAGAGAGGACATGCAGACTCCACACAGAAGGCACCCCATCCAAGAATCAAACCTGAGAACCTCTTGCTGTGAGGCAACAGCGCTAACCGCTGCACCACTTCACCACCCCTATATTATTTGATAGGGTGGAAATGGCTGCTTTTTTTAACCAGTTTATAGGAATATGTGTAAAGTAATATAGGGCTGGATTTAATAATGCCTACACAATCCGCTAAGACAATGTGCACATCATGCCAAGACTTTCACATAACACATCATTTTAGATTCAGTAAGTGGCTCTATACATAATGTAGAGCCATGCAAGCACAGCAAATGGCATGATATGCTAATTATAGCATAAGCAATTGAACTGCATGCTAATCAACCAATCCAAGATAGAGGAACTATTCAACAAGCTATAAAGCAACTGTGTAGATTCAGTGCTGATTATCCCTAAAAATTCCAAAAACTATCCGAATACAGCCATGGAAATGAGTCTACACAGAAATAATGTTAGGGGCTGCTTTTGTTTTAATTAATGTGTATGTGCAGCAAGCTGAAGTCTATGCTGCTGTTCCCGCTGCTAATAGACCACAGCCAAGTAGGAGAAGGGTTTTGAGACCCTGTTTAATTTATCACAATCTGCATGAGCTGGGAATTGTAAAGTGCTACAGGGTGGATAGAGACATTTTACAGGAACTCTGCAGCTTGTGTCATCCTCAAATCAGACCAAGGGTAAACCAAGGGGAGCCATTACAGGTGGAGACAAAGGTATGTGTAGCACTTAGAATTTTAGCTGAAGGAACCTTTAAAAAGACCAACAGGGGACACACTGAAGTTGTCACAGGCATCAGCATCCATGATCCTCCATCAGTTCCTGAATGCTGTGTTCCAACATGCCAGTGACAACATATATGTTTCCCATACACCTAAGGACAGGGTCACAAATATGGAGGAGTTCTACCCTGAAGCACACAACCCTGAAGTACTGGGTGCCATAGACTGTCCACATATAGAAATCAAAGCACCATCCAGGGAACAGGGAAGGGTGTACATAAATAATAAGGGCTTCCACTCCATTAACTGCCAAGTCATGTCTAATGCTAAGGGAATCATCTTGAATGTGAGTGCTGGCAACCCAGGCAGTTACCATGACTCACATATCTGGCACAACTCCCAATTGTATGAGATGTTTACTAAAGGTAATATCCCTAAAGTCACCATGGCCACACATAAGGAGTCAGGGGGGAGCTATCAGCTGCTGTGGGTGTAGGCAGGTGTAGATGTGCTTAGTATGCCCTCGCACTGGCTAAGAGACAATGCATAGAACACTTACTAACCACCTAAGGGGTTAAAACCTTTATCCTACCAATATCCATACAGTAGCATTGATGTCAGGCAATGCTTATAACCTTTATCTACCCATGTAATGGCTGTGTACTCCTAGCATCAGACAGAGTCAGCCTTGATCTAAAACTGTATCAACTGCTGGATATACAAGGTAAGTGCTGAACCTGGAATATAATAAAAATGTGTAATAATACAAATGAATGGCTTATCCTTGCATACTTTTACTTGGTAATGTAAGTAAGTAAAAGGTGGTTGATTTTTACTGCAATGACTTCAACACATGACAGCAGTGACTTATGTGATTGCATGTGTCCTTTGTCAAGTAATAGGCCTCAGGCATCAAAGATTCACACATTCATATGTCTCAAAAGTACTGATTGTCAGAGAATGCCCTCAGTTTGCCCTCATATGTTTGCAGCGGCAAATCATTAAAGAAAGAAGTTAGAAATTAATGACACATGTTCCAGTTTCAGACTTCATATCCATCAGAAAACTCTTAAAAATAGTGATACAAAAACTGTTTGAGTCTATCAACTACTAACTTTGTAAGACCAAAATGTTTAAAAAGGCTCCCTATTGTTCAGCCTTTGGCCCACTTTTATTTATGGCTTCATCCAGCCTTCTTGCTATAAGAGTGTGGGAGGCATGTACACATTACAAAAACCTGTAAGAAAACAGTACAATTAGCAAAACAACATCACAAGCACAGATATATTAAGCACTAAGTCAGCTATGCACCCAGAACATCAGACAAAAAACGTATGTATCCCTGAATCCAAAAGATACAAAACAAGGATATGGCACAGTTATAATCATTTTCATGGGATGTTTTGTGTGTGTTTGTATGTGGGGGGGCAGGAGGTCTAGGCTGACATAAAAAGTAAGTGAGTGAATGTTTGTTTCTGTTTGGCCACTACAGGTGAAACGGGTGTATGAGTGTCTGGAAGAACACAGCCAAGATCTGTGCTAGCTCTATGTCTTGGAATGTCAAACAGGTGTGAGTAGTGCATGGTAGAGGTGGCAGTTCATCATCATCTTACTCAACCACAAGAACTGGCTCTGCTAGGACTTACACTGATACATCTATGCCCATGGTCAGATGATCTGCTGCTACCTCAACATGACTGATGTCTACTGAACGAGCTCTACCCATGATTATGCACAGGACCACAACCCCGTGGCCTGCCACATATGGGTGTGGACATCTCAACCACAGACAGAGCAGTGGAAGTAGTGCCACTATGGGAGCAGATCATAGACACATCGGCTGACAGATGATTCAATCCATTGAATCAACAGCATGGTGGGGTAGTCACACATGTCAACCTATGCCACATCTACAATCCTAAGCATTTCCTCTTAGGCCCTATTGGAATGTGCCTTCACCTCCAAGATGGCCCTAAACATATGTTGAGTGGCACAAAAAGACACACCTGGATCAGGTGGAAGATGAATTGCCGGCATCCTGTGAACATCCCTAAAAAACCTTCTGTATTGCACCTCACCTACACTTTGCTTATGGCCAGAATCAACAGCCACTGAAACTACAGTAACTGCACTACACTGATCATCTCACCTTCCACCTGTCCAGTATCTGAGGGCTAACTGGAATGGGTTTGCACAGACCTACTGGCTGTGTCCAATGGAATTACAGGGGATGGCTGAATGTCAACCTCATTGTCCATGTCAACTTCTGCACCCCCCCCAAATGCACCTCTGTTTGCCCACCATCATCATCAGAGTCTGCAGATATTCTGACATCAGGTGGTAATAGTCCTACACTACCACTGTCAGAATCACCTCTGATAATAAGCAACAAATGCAGGAAAGAAATTAATAGCTACACTACTACAGTTCGGTATATGCTAACAAGCTAACACTGCTGCCACTATCACAGATGGTATAGGAATACACACACACAGTCCTGACACGCACATAACAATGTGGATAAAATAAATATTTCTGTGAACTGCTCATCAGTACCGAAATAAAAATGTTTGGCTTCCCTTGTGCAGATGACTTCACACTTGCTGGGGAGGACAGTCCTGGACGAAGTTAAGCAAAATGTGAGGACACCATCATTGGGTGACATGTCCACCCTAAGCTCATGTGTAATGAACCACAATATGTTGCTAACTGTCTCAGTCTATAACTAGTAACCCCCCCACAAAATAAATTAAATAAACCTAAGTATTGCTGTCAATATTTTACTATACAAGAAATATTTAACAACTGACATTGGTAAACCTACCTGAAAGCTCTTCCTGGGACATAATTGTCCTCCCTGAAACAGTAGCAGCAACATAAATCACACACTTTCCACTGAGCTCTATTGATCCCTGACAGAAGGCAGAAGTTCTTCAATTGGTGTCAGTGGCAGCTCTGCAGCAAGCCCCACCCCCCATTAACCATCTGTCCACATCTACTGCAGCAGCAGCTGTCCTCCGGGCCAGTGAAATCATATCAGTGGCCCTAAGATGCACTTGATCATTTGTTCTGCTGTGTCCCTCAACAGCGTTTACATCATTCACTATCTGCTGCCAGATATGTATCTTCCAGACATTTCCCCACATTCTCAAGCAGAAAGGAACCATGCTGCTGAAATGCTTGCATGATCATGTTGTTTTTGGAGTCATTGAAAGGGGGGTTGTGGGGATTGGGATGCTTGGGTGCCATAGTCCTGGGTGGCAAAAAACACAAAAGAAGGATATTGTACAATATTGTCATGTAAATAAAAATCCTGTTTAGATATAACACGTCATTAGTTTTTCAATATTACCCACTGCAGAAACAAAAAAAATTCAAGATATTCAAATAAAAAAGGATTTTGTGGTTATAACATATCACAGTCACACACAAAACAAGACTGTATCCAAAACAAGGGAGTAACAATAACAAGGCAAACCTCTGTACAAACAATTTTGTTTCTGCCAAGAAATGGAACTTGGCTGCCCCACCCGCAAAACAACAGGCAAATGACATTTTCGTACAAAACAAAGGAATAAAACATCAAGGAATTGTTATAAGTACTATCAAAAAAACTGTCCCAAAAATGTGTACACATTTACCACAAAACATTCTTTTTATGCAATTGCCAGTGACCTCTACCTGTGGCCAGCACACCCTTAGAAAGCTAACACCCTATGTGTCATTGACAATATAGGACATTTACATTTCACTGAAATAACAATAGAAGAGTGTAAAGGGAAACAGTTGTAGCATTAAAACCTGTGAGGAAAGTTAATAAGGCTGAGAAAGTAAGATGTCCTGACAAAATGTCAATGGCATCAGTAAACTTCCAAGAAGTGCATACAGCTAAAAGTAGCATTTGTTAATGCAATATATATATATATATATATATATATATATATATATATATATATATATATATTTTTTTTTTTTTTTCTAAGTGACGTGAACACCAGTATATAACTGAAACAGGCAAACATTTCTTATCAAGATCAGTAGTCTTTTATGTGGAGAAATCCACAGTAATAGTGATCTTCTTCTGTGCTATCCATATAAACAAATCTCCTCACCTTCAGGTTCCCTAGCTACATGGTTTCCCATTTTATAGCATAGATTGAGGCCTATGAGTATGCAGAAGATGCACATGAGATGTAAACTCATTAGAATTGCTGAATCCCAAATTCTTGGCTCCATGTATCAGCTGTAAACATAGTGCAAGCACTCACTCTGTGTTTGTCACTAATGGATTGCAACTGTGAATGATTACAGGTAGGGAGAAGGAAAACACAACAGCAATTCAGACTCCCTTACCACCAGTGGGTATGTTGCCAGGTTAGATTTGCAAAGTATAGAAATAGCTGAATCAAGGTTTTAAACATAAGTAAGCATCACACATTTCACAGTTTCTGTTCAGCTGCATTTGTCCAAACATAATGGTCATAAATGGTTGTGTGATCACTCATTTGCACTACATCTGAAATTAATACATGTGCAAACAATGCAGAAGTGTACAAATATTATATGTCTTGTTAATACTGTGGATGATGTTACACTTACTGTGATTTGAAATTTCATTGGAGTGAGAGTTCAAATCCAGATTTGTGTAAAAATCTTTCATGTGAATTAACATATATTTTGTAGTGTTTATTTTGTAGATTTCTTTACTTTTCTTCTTTTTTTAATGGCAATATTTGTGTGGTATGTCATTTAGTGCAAACACGGGAAATGGCTAAACACAATAAATATCATGTAATGTACTAGTATGATAACCAATACATCAACCACAACTTTGTATCACTTGTGTGTGTAGCACATCTTCTAAACATGTTGATCCACAAATCATGTACTATCTGTAGATCAAGGTTCAAGTCTCACATTTTTCTTTTAAGGATTTAACCTAATAAACACTCCTCACTAGGCTAAAACAAGTTTAGCTTTGTTTGTCTTCTTTGTGAGATCATTGTCTTTAAACAACACTCTGTCCCCTCCAGTCCTGTTCTGGTGTAGGCTGCTGGTTCTGCTCGCTTTTTGCCTTCAGTGTAATAACCTAACCCTGAAGTCTCCCACCATTCCAAGACATACCCGGCTTCCTGACTGAGAAAAGAACCTCCAAACAGGGATCCTCCACAGTTCTCCTTAACTTCCTTGCCTGTCCTAAATAACTGCCCAGAGAAAGTTTTGCCTTCAGTGTAATAACCTAACCCTGAAGTCTCCCACCATTCCAAGACATACCCGGCTTCCTGACTGAGAAAAGAACCTCCAAACAGGGATCCTCCACTGCTCTCCTTAACTTCCTTGCCTGTCCTAAAGAACTGCCCAGAAAAAGTGTACGTATCCTAATGGGAGAAATATCCTTACCTGTTACTATTGTATTTAGCCCTGTGTATGATCGCTAGCAGCCTACTGCGGACTACTCTTGCCCCTCTATTTTCCCAACTTTCTCTACACTGCTCTAAGGCTCTTGTTATTGATGGTTTGTCCACTAGATGGCAGCATACACCTACTGCAAATTATTCATTGTATCTCCCACGTTAAACAAATACCAAATAATTTCTAAAAGGGCCATTATTACTCTGTCTTCAGCCTACAATCTCTCTGACCCTCTGCTATTACCTATCTATACTATAGTAAACCAGTGCTCCATCCCCATATCTTCCTACCTCTCAGTCCACTGATAGCTCTTCTTCCTTCTCCTTGGCTGTACCCGCTCCTTTTGCCCTGCGGGCTCACTCTGCTCCCCTACCCTACCCCCAATTCCCACCCACCCCATATCACCTAGACTTATACGTAGCTAACCACTCCCCCTACTCACCCAACAACCAATCCACATTCCTCCCACCCCCTCAAACAATTACACATACCACTCCTACTAATCCAACCTATCAGCAACTCTCCTTAATAATGAAGACATACCTCCTGCAAATGTCTCTTCTATCCTTCTTAGTATGTACCTATTACATCACATCTTACAACGTCACAGGACAGAACAACTTCCCTCAAACCTATAAATCCACTGCGAATTTCTCTCCCATCCTAACTCCTTACCCCCTAACAATAAGCTCCAGTTTATACCACACTACTGCTGTAAGTTATAGCCATTTTAAACTCTTTACCTCTTACCACAAATCAACAGCAATCCAAAACTACTTTACCATACTACAAAAGCTAGCTAAATCAATGCAGAATGTCCATCAGCAGATCCTATGTTCTGGAGATATCCCCCCAAACCCTGGACCTAACAATACAAGTCATCTAGCCAATTCATATCAGCTTCCCAATATGATACAACTTACCACCAGGCCACAAAATAGTCTACTCCTCCTAAACCTAACTATTAGAAGCATTAACAACAAAACAGATGAACTACACACTCTAGTCTCTCTATACTCCCCAGATATAGTCAGTATAACAGAAACATGGCTAAAACCATCTACCCAAGATAGCGAGATCCTACCACCTGGATATTACATCCTTAGGCAAGACAGACTATGAAAAAAGGGTGGAGGCATTGCCCTGCTGTACAAAAATAGTTTATTCATAACTAGAATTGAGGTAACCATGCCCTCTTTCGAAAAAGCAGAAATTCTCTTAGCAAAGCTTAAAATATGTAACAGAAAAGCCATCAACCTAGTAACAGGTTATATCTCACCAGGCAATAACATCCCTACCATGGAGACTTTCCTTCAATGGTTATCACAATCAGTGCCTCAAGAGACCATTGTATTATGTGACTTTAATATAAACTGGATCACGTGCTCCTCTCTAGTACCACCTAACCATATTAATCTTCATACCTTCTCACAAGTAATCAAACAGCCCACCAAAATAGTCAAAAACAGTAAAAAAGAAAGCCTATTAGACTGGATCTTACTAAATAAAATACCCTGCTTCTAATTAGCTGGCAGCCTTCCAGATGCTTTGAGTGACCATCAAACTACTTTCTTACTTAAATACAACTCCCACCACCCCCAAACTCCTATACTTCAAACATTTAGAAACAAAAAACACTTTAACCCCACTAACTTCAGACAAGAACTAAGGCTATACAATTGGTCTGCCCTTTATTACCTACCCCTAAATGAAGCTATTGAGCACTTCAACTCTATCTTCTTAGATATATTAAACAGACACGTCCCTGCAAGAACTACTAGGGTTAAGTCAAAATCAGCCCCATGGTTATCCAGGGAAACTAGGCAAAAATACATGAAATAAATAGAGTCTGGGTAGCCTGGAGGTCCAATAAAAGCCCTATAATACAGCAATCCTACCAACAAATTAGAAATCTAACCAAAAACTAGTTATGCAAGACAACAGAAACTACTTTGTTACCCATCAAAACCAACATATGAATAATCCTAAGAAATTCTGGGCAGGTTTAAACAAGTTACTACACCCTGGTAAAACCATTACCCCACCTCCAACATCAGATTTAACTAAAGACAACATAGCCGGATCATTCAACACATTCTTTACTTAAACCATACTTGCCCTAGCCCAACAGCATCTCACTGTCACTGAAACAGGTGTCCACTCTCCTACTAACTACATACCCACTTTTAAACTGCAACCCCCCAACCTCCTACATAAAAAACTACTCTCCCAGCTGAAAACCACAACACTAGCAGCAGATTCCCTCCCCAGTGAATTTCTAAAACTGGCAGCAGCAGAAATAGCTGTGCCAGTTACTATTCTAATCAACAGATCAATCACTGAAGCCACAGTGCCCCTGATTTGGAAAACTGCCTATATCATACCTCTTCACAAAGGTGGTAATTTCTATGACATATCCAACTACTGACCAATCGCAATTCTGTCTCCACTGGCTAATATATTAGAAAAATGTATCCACTGTCAACTAATGTCCCACCTTATAAATCAGTAACTCATATCTCCAACACAACATGGTTTCCGTCCAGGTCATAGTACCACCACAGCACTGTTAGCATTTACAGATACCATAAACCATAACAGGAACAATGGTAAACTTACATCAGCCCTTTTCTTAGACCTATCAAAAGCCTTTGATATGGTTAGCCATGATAAACTCATCTGCCACCTCAAAATCCTGGGCTTAGACAATCAAACAGTCTCCTGGTTCAAAAATTATCTCAAGGACAGGCAACAAGCAGTGCAGTGGGACAATAACTTGTCTCCACTTTTACCAGTCACACTTGGGATACCTCAGGGATCAATACTAGGTCCCTTGCTATTCTCAGTTTTCACAGACAACCTCCACTCAGCTGCAAATAGCACTAGCCTTATCCAATACGCAGACGATTCCACTATAATATGCAGTGCCTCAACACTGGAAGAACTACACAATAAAACCCAAGATAATTTCCAATCAGTTGAAAACTGGCTTATTGACAATGGCCTCATTCTTGACCCCAAAAAGACCAAGCTCCTGCAATTTCACCCCTCACAATATACCAGCCTTACCACCACTTTCAATATCCTCTCTAAAAACGGTACACCCATCACACCTGAATCCCACACAAAACTACTAGGCATCACCATTGATAACTTAAAATTTGATATCCACATAAATCTAGCTATTAAAAACACTCACAGAAAGCTAGGTAGTCTCTACAAACATAAGTCCTTTCTGACCCATACTGCTATGACTACAATTGCACATACTCACCTCCTCTCAACATTACTTTATGCATCCCCAATCCTAACCAATCTATCCAAAACACAAACCAGCAAACTGACTATCTGCTGTAATCAAATAGCCAAATTTGCTAATAGCACCTCTTTTAGAACACATCACCGTAATAACCTAAAACAATTGGGCTGGCTTGAACTGCCAAATTTACTAATCTGTAATCAACTTATCATCACTGATAAGCTGCTCTCCCACCCAAATAAAACACCGTCTTTAAGCAACTTAATTCAGCAGTACTCCTGTCCTAGGCAACTCCACTCCACGGATAAAGTACTATTAACAATTACTAGATCCCACAACCATGCCGGTGACTCCCTCTACTCATCTTACATATCCAAAATTTGGAACTCCCTGCCTTCATACATTACCCTGGAATCTTCTCTAACCAAATTTAAAATGTCTATCAAAAGCCACCTTAACAACAAATGGTTATGTCACTGCTCCACACCAGACTAACTTCAGTCCCACTCCACTACTGCAGTATCTCTTGCCTTACACACATAGTCTCTTGATAGGACTACACAGTCTTATCAATACCCCTTTCAAATGCATGATGTGACTACATAGTTAACATTCAGCAAAAAAGCCAGCAAATGTTGGTGGTAGCCATATAAAAAAATTTATATTTATTCACCAGAGGGAAGAAACCTCCCCTACTGGAATAATGCTATTATACAATATAAATAGCAAAAGAACTTGACACCAAAAAAGGAATAAATTCCAACAGTGTAAAATTTCTTGAAACAGATTAACACAGTACACAGATAAATATATGAATTGGTCCCACCCATGGACCAATCCAAGCACAGAATTCACAATTGGTCATTAAGACCAGGTGCAAACAGAGCTCCAAGTTTAATAATCCATTTCTTCTCCTTGAGCTGAGTAATTCCTGCCAAACTGTTTATCATTGCATTTCCCTAATACAATCAATGGCCACAAATTTATATGAAGCAGATGCATGTTGCAAGCAATGTTTATATAAGGCATTACTAATGTCACTCAAATGCTCACAATTCTAGAAGTCTTTCCAACATAGAAAGGTCACCAAATAGATGACCCACTCAGTGTTGCAATTAGCCCAAAATCTTATATCAAAAACTTGTGAGGTATTTTTACTAGTAAATTCAAATACAAAATGAACAATGCCCACAAGGAATACATCCAACAATAGGTTTGCCTAGAATAGACCGCTGAATTGGTTCGAAAGAATCTGCCCACTTTCTTATAATGGCTCAATTTTGAACCAATGGTTTGTCCCCTTTTGAATGAAAAGAACAATGTTCTGGCAACAGGGAGCAAAGCTTTACATCAGCTTTAAGAATGTTCCAATGTCTCTGTATGATACTTTTGAAGCCTAGTGTGTTACGTCCATATGTAGTTACAAGACGTAAAGGTTGTGACTGTTGGCCATTATTCTTATCTTTGTATGTTAATAAATCATCCCTATTAAGACTAGACACAAATCTTTTGGCAACATGTATCGAACCTGGACGGTAACCCCTCTTAATAAATCTACAAGTCAGATCATCTTGGGCATCAGTGAATGATTGGCTGCCAGAACATACATAGTTAACATACCTTAATATTGTTTGTATATGTTTTGATCTTTTTTAAATGCTCTTGCCAATGACTTAATAATGTTTGCTCATTAATATGATGTTGTTGTATATAGTAGAAACATGTTAATATATTATGTTTGTATATTTTGCATAAATGTTTCTTTGGAGCTTTTCTCCCCGGGCCTCCACTGAAAATGGACATGTATCCAGTTGGACTATCCCGGTTAACAAATGTAAAATAAAAATAAATAAATAAGTGACCATTTTGCAAATTTGGAGTAATGACCCATACATGAAGCAGACAGGATGCAGACATTCTTGATTTCAAAAAGGATATATTATTTTTTGTTTTCCATCGTGCAGTGCCACAAAGTAACATTGCATGTTGCCAGCCTTCCCCAACACCTGCACATCTAGAACACCTACAGAGAGAAAGCAGAGAGTAGAAAATGTCAAAATGGATACATTCTATCAAGTGTGTTGGGCACCGCACAAGCATGCTAACCCTTGTTGAGCATCAGTTAACACATAGAAGTTAATAATGAAGAGAGAAATATCCAACTGTTATTCAGTTATTGCTATGGCATTAGGTGTAAATGTAGGGCTGCACAGATGGTCCTGGGTTCTAATACAGGAAATTCCAAATATTTTTACTGTTGTTCCATTTCAGTTTATATTAAATGTCACATAAAAAGTTAAACATAATTATAAATAACAATAAGTACGTATAGCGGTGGAGCTCATATGAATTATATGTATGACTGAGGGTATACACATTACTATGTTTCTGTAATTATAATTGTGCTATCTGGCTGTAGATGGTCTTCAAACTTCAGTAAGACTCATATACACATGAATGTACAAATCAAGACCTTGTCAGATCACACACATACATGGTCAATTCCTCAATCTGTCATGTGTATTGAATATATAATTCATGACAATGTCAGACAATTACTTCTTCTGTGGCAAGGATGAAAAATCACCAGTGTGGAAGAAAATGCTTTGCAGATTATGCATAGGTTTGAATTCCACATTGCAAAAAAGGATACTATCAGAGTATAAAGTCAAACCAAAAATTTGGCAGGTCATGAAATGTATGCCCTCAGTACATGTCTGCAAAGTCAAACAACCCTCAAACTAAAGTGCCAGCTTAACTGTCCAATTTCCAAAACTGCTTTTCTCTCTCTTTGGCACTGTTGCTCTCCACTTAATCTTGTACAAACGTGGTTTACATTGTTGTTCGGGTTTGTGAACAACCAGTAAACAAGATAACAGACAGTAGCAGGAAAGCTTCTAAGCTATTGCTGATCTCTCTGGTTGGACATATCTGGTGGTGGAAGGGAAAGAGCCAATTTACAGTGCAGAGGTGGGGTGTTGAGGAGTCCAGAATCGCTATTAGACTGCTTGTAAACTGCCACAGCCAAAGGCTTTTGCAGTGGGCTTAGAAAAGCCTGGCCAAGACTGTCTCCAGTGCAATTGGCATTCCATACACTGTATTACAGTGTAGGCATCACTTTAATAACCTGAAAAGGCACAAGAGGGATACATTAAACCAGTGGCTGGATGAGTTCAGGATTGGTAACATCCCACAGTTGTGTAAGTATATTAAAAAAAAATTATAGTAGATAAAAATCTATTTATAGGCAAGACTGGTATGCATAATGCTCTTCTGTTCTATTTTATTAATTCCACTGCTAATGCAGAGATTACTTCAACTTGAGAGGCCCATGCTGACAACCTAGACAGACTGAGGAAAGCAAGGGGTATGTAGTTTTTAAATTAAAAATTTATTTTCTATAGAGTTGTGGCAAACTAAGCTTGCATCACCTAACTGTAAAACCAAGCATGCATATGTCAGTCTATAGCACAAACCAACTGTAAGAGTCAAGTATAAGACTGAAGTCAGATGTTGTGGGCTCAAATAACACAAGTAAAAGTTTAAAATAGTACAACACTTTAAAAATATGATATAAATTAATTTCTACACTAGTGGCATACATCCCCTGCTATTAACTTAATCTGTATATTTGGACCAAGCATATGTACAATATCTGCACATTGCAAGGATTACTTTGAGCAATCATTAATTATAGTTTGTAGTTGTTAAGAAGTATAAAATAGAATAAAACAATACCGCCAGATGAAGCACTCTTATTAAGTCCGAAAAACTGAATGAAAAATAATAATAAAGAGTGCACCATGCGAAGCCAAGCTGAATGAAAACTCCAAAACTCTTCAAGTAAAAACGATAATCCGCATTTATTGGGAGACAGACATCAAAATCTGCAGTAATATAAGCGCTTTCACGTTGCTTCTCAACGCTTCATCAGATATAAATGCAGTAAAAAAAACCCCACCTTTTATACAAGAAGCATAATGACATCATAACACTCATTAAAACAATAAAATAATTAAATAGTAGCAATTAAATAATAAAAGCAATAAGACCTGATGAAATGATCATTATCAGTGCTTTAGGGACCTAGACATTAAGAAAGGCTTGATGGATATCCTTTCGTTAAGCCCAAATCTATGGGCTTGCAGTTTCATTATCCACTTGCTCTCCCTTTCCTCTATTCTGTTTTTTGAATTACCCAATCTTTTCCCTATGTTGACAAGTTCCAGAACTTGAAAAACAAAATTGTGTGTGCTTCCTAGTTCTACTGTATGTTTCACGAGAGCATTGGTGATATTACTTTTGCTAATAGCATAAACATGCTCTCTTATACGCTCTCGTAGCGACCTAGTTGTCATGCCCACATAGAACTTCATGCAAACTTTACATGTTGCTACATATACTAAATTCATAGATTTACAAGTGGCATGATGTTTAAATAAATATCTCTTGTTGGTTATAGGATGTGTAAAAGTGTCAGTAGTAGATACATATTTGCATTGGTTACAAGTATAGCAAGGTAAAGTACCTGTTTTGTGACTCTGAGTTGTATTAGAGTGACATCGGTCATAGCATAACAACCTATTTAATGGGGGCATGTTCCTATATGCCACTCTAGGTCTTGTGTCAACTAAAGAACTAATCACATCGTCAGCCATTAAAATACTCCAATGCTTCCTAAATACATTCAAGATGTTATTATTTCTATTGGTGAAAGGAATGACAATCCTGTGGTGATTGTCACTGTGTCTGCATTTGGGGGGCTGTGAGTGTCTATGTGTCCTGTTTATCAGGGGTGCTCCATCGGATTGTCTATGTGAATCACCCAATGAGATAGCTTCAAAAACTTGTCTTTTACTATAACCTCTGGATAAAAAATTCTCAGTCAGGTTGTGTTTGTGTTTATGATATGCTGATGTCTGAGATGTTAATTTAGAGACTCTAACCATTTGATTAGTGATGATGTTGTTATAAATATGCTTAGGATGCATGCTCTCTCGATGCAATAGATTATTCCTCCAGCAATCCTTTCTATAAAGTTCAGTGTCAAAGCCCTGATGGGTGTTATCAACTTTGACATCCAAGAAATCAATAGTATCAAAGGAATAAGTACACTCAAAACTAAGGAAATCTGTAGTGTTGTTAAGGTATACTACAAAAGTTAAAAGTTGTTCCACACTTCCCCTCCACAACAAAAACACATCGTCTACAAATCTGTTATAAAATACAAGATGGTCGGCAAACAGTGAATCTTTGTTTAGAACAAAGCAGTCCTCCCATTGTGCCAACACCAAATTGGCATAGGCGTTGGCACAAGGGGTGCCCATGGCAACACCTTTGGTTTGTAAGAAATATTTATCTTTATAGCAAAGGACATTGTTTTCTAAAACAATCTCCAAAAGTGACATATACCTATAAATCACTCGTTCAGACAACTTGTGTTTAACCAGCATAGCCCTCACAAAATCCATCCCTGTTGTATTTGGGATAGAAGTAAAAAGAGACTTCACATCCAAAGTAACCAACAGATCATTTTCATGAAAACAAGATGAATGACCGTGGTTGGCTAACTTCTCAAGGAAATCCATAGTGTCCCTTAAAACATGTTTGACCTCAATAAGTATAGGTTTCAATACCTTATCAAGATAAATAGATGAAGGTTCAGTCAGCCAGCCACGACTGGACACTATGGGTCGCATGGGTGGATCTGTTCTATTTTTGTGGATCTTGGGTAAACCCCTAAAAGAAGGCACCAGGGGTTTGTCAACCACAAAATATGTATATAAATCATTGTCAATGATTTGTGTTAACATCAGATCATATAAGCTAGCATGAACATCTCTTATCAAGTTGTTGAGGTTAAAGTTAGATATAAGTAAATAGGTCTCAGCATCATTAAGCATGTTCTCCATTTTGTTACAATATTGTGAGCTGTCCATAATGACAACGGCATCACCTTTGTCGGCTTGCCTTATTGTAATGGTTTCATTGTTCTTTAGCTTATAGAGAGCTTTCCTCTCATTAGTTGTTAAATTAAAGAACTCACATTTGGTATCATTATTATATAATTCAAATAAATCTCTTTCTACTGCTTGCTCAAAGGCATCTAACAATGGGTGCTGCTGTGGAATAAAAGTAGAGGGCTTTTTAAAAGTAAAAAAATTGCTGTCAGATGTTACCCCTTCCTGTCCATAAAGCATTTTAAGAGCTATGTTCCTAGTGAACATTTTAACATCTGCAATAATATCAGTAATGTCACTACAGTCAGATGGAATAAATCCCAATCCTCTATTTAGAACTGACAATTCATCGCTGTCTAAGGTGTAACTAGAAACATTAACGACTAAACAATCGTCTGTATCAACATTGATAGGTAATCCAATCAAGTCTTTGACCTTGGTACCTTTTTGTTGTGCATGAAACTGTCCTCTGCATTTTTTCTCTTCACAGGTCTGCCCTGTGGGGACCAAGTTCTTCTCTCGAAGGGTCTGAACGGCAAGGGAAAAGAAGGCGAACCATCTCCCAAGCCAAACAGCTCTTCTTCCGATTGTATGACAAAAGGATCAAGAGTAATTTGCTTCTTACGCACGTCTTGGTTCTTAAAACATGAAGTATTAGTTGCAGCATCTGTAGGACTGTCAGTAATATGCTCGACATGAGCTTGTGCTTCAACAACTAATAAATTGGGTTGAGGAGCCGTCAAGGAGCCGTGTGCATCTGAAACCGGAACGTCTTTACTACCGATAGCACTGGCAACTGAAGATGACGTCTTCGCAAGTAAGTTAACGGTATCAGCTGATTGTGGCTTGACCGTTTTGTTGGATGAACTGACAAGTTGGTCATTTCGTGAAGAATTATAATCTCTGGGCCACGAGAAAACTTGAGATTGGTTGAAATCAAGAAAATCTCTCTCAAGTTTTCTTTTTTTATCTTGAATGCATTTAATGTCTAGTGAGGATAACATGAATTTTAAGTCATTAAGCAGCGTGTGTAAGCTGTCTACATGTAGCAGTCTAGCTACTTCGCTTTGTATAAGCTTGATGTCGTTTTTTAACTCACAAATAATTCTTTCATAGTGTTCAATTAAAATAGAAATATAAGCGAAGCTGGTTTCCACATTCAACTTTTGCCAACGGGCCAAGAGTTCTGGATTTGAGTCACCAAACGTGGGCATTTTAAGGACTCTTAAGCCCCTGTGTACTAGCTTGAATTTAATACAAGCTTCCATGTGCAGTTTTTGCCACTGCACATTGCGGAGTTTATGAAGTCCGAAAAACTGAATGAAAAATAATAATAAAGAGTGCTTCATTTGGCGGTATTGTTTTATTCTATTTTTTTGCTGTTCCTGTGATTACTATACCGCCAGGACATGGCTGACATTTCGACTCCTGAAGGGGAGATATCGTTTAACTTGGATGGTATTGTTGATATGAACATCAACCCATTGCTCAAACTGACTGTCGCGGATTTTAATCAAGCCAAAAATGGGGCGCAAAGTTTTAAGAACAACATGGAAGTAGTATTGACAACTAGAAAATTGGAGAACAAGCTTCATAAACTCCGCAATGTGCAGTGGCAAAAACTGCACATGGAAGCTTGTATTAAATTCAAGCTAGTACCCAGGGGCTTAAGAGTCCTTAAAATGCCCACGTTTGGTGATTCAAATCCAGAACTCTTGGCCCGTTGGCAAAAGTTGAATTTGGAAACCAGCTTCGCCTATATTTCCATTTTAATTGAACACTATGAAAGAATTATTTGTGAGTTAAAAAACGACATCAAGCTTATACAAAGCGAAGTAGCTAGGCTGCTACATGTAGACAGCTTACACACGCTACTTAATGACTTAAAATTCATGTTATCCTCACTAGACATTAAATGCATTCAAGACAAAAAAAGAAAACTTGAGAGAGATTTTCTTGATTTCAATCAATCTCAAGTTTTCTCGTGGCCCAGAGATTATAATTCTTCACGAAATTACCAACTTGTTAGTTCATCCAACAAAATGGTTAAGCCACAATCAGCTGATACCGTTAACTTACTTGCGAAGACGTCATCTTCAGTTGCCAGTGCTATCGGTAGCAAAGACGTTCCTGTTTCAGATGCACACGGCTCCTTGACGGCTCCTCAACCCAACGTATTAGTTGTTGAAGCGCAAGTTCATGTCGAGCCTATTACTGACATTCCTACAGATGCTGCAACTAATACTTCATGTCTTAAGAACCAAGACGTGCGTAAGAAGCAAATTACTCTTGATCCTTTTGTCATACAATCGGAAGAAGAGCTGTTTGGCTTGGGAGACGGTTCGCCTTCTTTTCCCTTGCCGTTCAGACCCTTCGAGAGAAGAACTTGGTCCCCACAGGGCAGGCCTATGAAGAGAAAAAATGCAGAGGACAGTTTCATGCACAACAAAAAGGTACCAAGGTCAAAGACCTGATTGGATTACCTATCAATGTTGAAACAGATGATTGTCTAGTGGTTAATGTTTCTAGTTACATCTTAGACAGCGATGAGTTGTCAGTTCTAAATAGAGGATTGGGATTCATTCCATCTGACTGCAGTGACATTACTGATATTATTGCAGATGTTAAGATGTTCACTAGGAACATAGCTCTTAAAATGCTTTATGGACAGGAAGGGTTAACATCTGACAGCAATTTTTTTACCTTTAAAAAGCCCTCTACTTTTATTCCACAGCAGCACCCATTGTTAGATGCTTTTGAGCAAGCAGTAGAAAGAGATTTATTTGAATTATATAATAATGATACCAAATGTGAGTTCTTTAATTTAACAACTAATGAGAGGAAAGCTCTCTATAGGCTAAAGAACAATGAAACCATTACAATAAGGCAAGCCGACAAAGGTGGTGCCGTTGTCATTATGGACAGCTCACAATATTGTAACAAAATGGAGAACATGCTTAATGATGCTGAGACCTATTTACTTATATCTAACTTTAACCTCAACAACTTGATAAGAGATGTTCATGCTAGCTTATATGATCTGATGCTAACAGAAATCATTGACAATGATTTATACACATATTTTGTGGTTGACAAACCCCTGGTGCCTCCTTTTAGGGGTTTACCCAAGATCCACAAAAATAGAATAGATCCACCCATGCGACCCATAGTGTCCAGTCGTGGCTGGCTGACTGAACCTTCATCTATTTATCTTGATAAGGCATTGAAACCTATACTTATTGAGGTCAAACATGTTTTAAAGGGCACTATGGATTTCCTTGAGAAGTTAGCCAACCACGGTCATTCATCTTTTTTTCATGAAAATGATCTGTTGGTTACTTTGGATGTGAAGTCTCTTTTTACTTCTATCCCAAATACAACAGGGATGGATTTTGTGAGGGCTATGCTGGTTAAACACAAGTTGTCTGAACGAGTGATTTATAGGTATATGTCACTTTTGGAGATTGTTTTAGAAAACAATGTCCTTTGCTATAAAGATAAATATTTCTTACAAACCAAAGGTGTTGCCATGGGCACCCCTTGTGCCAACGCCTATGCCAATTTGGTGTTGGCACAATGGGAGGACTGCTTTGTTCTGAACAAAGATTCACTGTTTGCCGACCATCTTGTATTTTATAACAGATTTGTAGACGATGTGTTTTTGTTGTGGAGGGGAAGTGTGGAACAACTTTTAACTTTTGTAGCATACCTTAACAACACTACAGATTTCCTTAGTTTTGAGTGTACTTATTCCTTTGATACTATTGATTTCTTGGATGTCAAAGTTGATAACACCCATCAGGGCTTTGACACTGAACTTTATAGAAAGGATTGCTGGAGGAATAATCTATTGCATCGAGAGAGCATGCATCCTAAGCATATTTATAACAACATCATCACTAATCAAATGGTTAGAGTCTCTAAATTAACATCTCAGACATCAGCATATCATAAACACAAACACAACCTGACTGAGAATTTTTTATCCAGAGGTTATAGTAAAGACAAGTTTTTGAAGCTATCTCATTGGGTGATTCACATAGACAATCCGATGGAGCACCCCTGATAAACAGGACACATAGACACTCACAGCCCCCCAAATGCAGACACAGTGACAATCACCACAGGATTGTCATTCCTTTCACCAATAGAAATAATAACATCTTGAATGTATTTAGGAAGCATTGGAGTATTTTAATGGCTGACGATGTGATTATTTCTTTAGTTGACACAAGACCTAGAGTGGCATATAGGAACATGCCCTCATTAAATAGGTTGTTATGCTATGACCGATGTCACTCTAATACAACTCAGAGTCACAAAACAGGTACTTTACCTTGCTATACTTGTAACCAATGCAAATATGTATCTACTACTGACACTTTTACACATCCTATAACCAACAAGAGATATTTATTTAAACATCATGCCACTTGTAAATCTATGAATTTAGTATATGTAGCAACATGTAAAGTTTGCATGAAGTTCTATGTGGGCATGACAACTAGGTTGCTACGAGAGCGTATAAGACAGCATGTTTATGCTATTAGCAAAAGTAATATCACCAATGCTCTCGCGAAACATACAGTAGAACTAGGAAGCACACACAATTTTGTTTTTCAAGTTCTGGAACTTGTCAACATAGGGAAAAGATTGGGCAATTCAAAAAATAGAATAGAGGAAAGGGAGACTAAGTGGATAATGAAACTGCAAGCCCCTAGATTTGGGCTTAATGAAAGGATATCCATCAAGCCTTTCTTAATGTCTAGGTCCCTAAAGCACTGATAATGATCATTTCATCAGGTCTTATTGCTTTTATTATTTAATTGCTACTATTTAATTATTTAATTGTTTTAATGAGTGTTATGATGTCATTATGCTTCTTGTATAAAAGGTGGGGTTTTTTTTACTGCATTTATATCTGATGAAGCATTGAGAAGCAACATGAAAGCGCTTATATTACTGCAGTTTTTGATGTCTGTCTTCCAATAAATGTGGATTATCGTTTTTACTTGAAGAGTTTTGGAGTTTTCATTCAGCTTGGCTTCGCATGGTGCACTCTTTGTTAAGAAGTATACTTAAATGTAAAAGTTAGGATAAAATACTTTTATTATTGTGATAATGCATCCTATGTCACATATGATAGTAGTAATCTTATCTCTATTTTTTTCTCTCACCCCAACTGTTATCTCTTTGTTCTTTCTATGTGTCATCAAAACATTTCCATGTCATCCAACCTGACAAATCATAAAATGCTTTACAGCACAGGGAGTTAGGCCAAACCCAGTGGCTCAGCCTGCCCCTACTCCACCAGCTCCAGAACCAATGCCCAGTACATCTGGCACCCAATCTGAAGGTACTGCCTATGCTGCCCCTGCACCACCTGCACCCTCAGATAGCACTACACTGGCAGCTGATGCTGTGGTATCCCCCACGAAGTACTGGCAGATGTGGGGATTTTATCACCCACCAGGAAATGCCAGGGTTGATGCATAGAGAAGTGCACAGCACCACTCGTGCACACCTATGCCAGGTGGAGAGGCTGGTCTCCCTTATGGTCTGTTGAAGAGGACATCAAGCCCTCCAACAGCCAGTGGAGTAAGAGAACCATGATGACAGACCTTCGGGTGGGGACTAGATTTTCTCTATCTTCATGTTTGATGGGCATGGGCATCTGTCGTCCCTTAACTAACCAAAACCTCGGTGTCCACCAACCATTTGTGTCCCTCATCATCCCTGTGTCTTCTCTTATTTGTCCTGTTTGTTCACATCTGCTTATTCATCTACCCTACTTACCTGACCCAGAAATGCCTATTTTGCATAGCCAACATTTCTCTCATACTGTAAAAAAAAAAAAAAATATATATATATATATATATATTTATATATATATATATATATATATATATATATATATATATATATATATATATATACATATATATATATATATATATATATATATATATATATATATATATATATATATATATATATATATATATATATATATATATATATATATATATATATATATATATATATATATATATATATATATATATATATATATATATATATATATATATATATGGGTCCCTATCGAATGGTCAACATTTCACAATGTCGATATTCATATGGCCAAGACCATATGATCGACATTTGAAATGTCAACCATGGGGAACCGGCATCTCCCTACAGTGCAGAATGGAAAGATTTCCACTTCTGCACTGTAGTGAGATCTCGGAGTTGGCATATTTAAGTTCCGGGGGGTGTGGGGGGCAGAGCCCTCCACGGGAGGGTGCAGGGGGGTGAAGCAGCAGCGTTAAGGTAAGTTTGTTTTTGTTTTTTATGTTCTACTTATATGGTCGACATTTCAAATGTTGATCATATGGGCTCAGCGATATGAATTTCGACATTGTGAAATGTCGACCATATCAACGACACCTATATATATATATATATATATATATATATATATATATATATATATATATATATATATATATATATTATACTTCCCCATACATAGATCCTCACTTCACACATTTGTCTTTGTGACACACTTGATATGGTCCAGTTGGCTATACAAGATGATTGCGTTGTTTTCACCCCTGCTTCTTTGTTGAGGTAACAGTCCAAATTCAGCTAATATTCTGTACACATTTTCATTTTACACTGTTGAAGTGGATAGCTGCAGTTCATTCCAATCTCTCTCCTGTGCATAGGTTTATAGGTGCATAGGACTTTACTAGGCTAATGGTCCTAGGGCCTTTACAAGTCTAACTGTGTAAGAAAAAACATGTACCCTTATTGACTATTGCCAGATGGTCATTGTTAGCAGAGCAATTCTATGATCAGCACCAACTACATGGGGAGACATGGGTGCCACCCCAGGGTGAATTTATGGTCACTCATCCAATTGTTAAGGTGAAGTGGGAGATTATTCCAGAGCAGTGGAAATCTCTAGGATATATATACACACACACACACACACACACACACACATATATATATATATATATATATATATATATATATATATATATATATACATATATATATATATATATATCACTCTCTCCAACATGTTTTGTTAATGTCATAGGCACTAGTATAAGATGACTGGAGCAAGTGACTCCTGTCCCACTTGATTTGAGGATGTGCAGAATATCCATTAGTGCAGAGTCAGATAGTGCTCTGTAGGCTGAGCACAGGTCTCGTTTCAGTAGCTTGTATGATACAGAGTACAGTGACAGGACTTTCAGTGTTTTCATGTAAGTCACATTTTGGAGGCCCTGGACTTTCTTGGTAGAAACCTCTGTGGTCTGTTCAGTTGCTGCAGGTGTCTGGTGAGATGCATTCATAAGAGAGAATTTTACTTAATTAGTGGTCTGATAAAGGTTGAATGAAAAAAAGTTCTAACCTCCTTAGTCTTGGATGTGATGCCATTATTTATGAGATGCTCATTGTAGAAGGCTTTCCTTACCACTCTGGACACATGGTGATTGAAGTTTAGATTGCTATCAACCTGTTTTCCCAAGTCTCACACAACAGGGTTTGAACATAGAGGGGTGTTTTCTATATCATAATTAGCAAGGGCTACTTCTTTGCCAAAGGAAAAATGAGGCATTTTTTTGCATTTAGTTTTGGTCTGTGAATTTGGCACCAATCATTTGTCTGTGTCAGCCCCTTCTGTAATATGTTTACATCATTGCGGCACTCAATGATTGCACCTGGCTCACTGACAGAATATGCACTATCAAAGTTGGGGAGTCCAACTCCACCAGTAGACCAGTTACCAGTGGGATATCACAAGGATCTGTAACGGGTCATCAACTGTTTCAAATCTATTTCTCTGAGGTCCAGGCAAAAGTAGATGGCCTATGGCTTACCAAGTTTGCAGATGACTGCAAACTGGGTGCAATCGTTGAGTACCTCAATGATGTAAACATATTACAGAGGGAGTCTTGGCTAAATCAAGATAGGCAGTATGTACTGCTTCGCCCTCATCCAGGGCATGGGTGGCATTCTTAAAGAAGCCCATCAGGTGTAACAAGCAAAATCTACCCTTGACAAAACCAAATTGGGTAGGTCAAGAGTTTGAAGGTCACCTGTGTCCTTGTTGATAAGGTCCATGATGATTATTTTCATGGCATTGCAACTAAGGCTGGTTAGGCTACATCTATATTAGAACATCGAAGTTTGAAAACTTTGAATGTTCTAATATCGAACCCTATTCAGCGAAAGCTGAAAACATTGAGCATACAGAATAGCAAATTTTTTCCTAGGGAAAAGATTCACTGTTCCAAAACACATACACACAACACAAGCACACCAAACAAACAGCAATCTACACACATACACCTAAAATATTACACCTAACCCTACACTAAACTATACACACACCACGAACTATCCACTTACCTTAACCCAAACCCTAACCCTAAGGTCCGTCACTATCGCACACTCACCTCACCCTCGCCCTAACCCTAACTCACACCCCGCCCTAACCCTCACGTCCACACAGTCGCACACTTACCTAACTCGAGCCCTAACTCTAACTCACCTAACCCGCCCTAACCCTCACATCCACACAATCGCACACATATCTAACTCGCGCTCTACCCCTAACTCATTTAACCCGCCCTAGCCCTCACGTCCACACAATCACACACATACCTAACCCACACTCTAACCCTAACTACCCTAACATGCACTCAATCGCACACTTACCTGAACCTGACCCGTAACTTTCCACCACAGCGCTGAAAATACCGAAGCAACAGAAACAGACAACCAAATTCTTTCCCTAGGAAAAAAATTGGTTTTCTGTTGCTTTGATATTTTCAGCTTTCGCTGAATAGGGTTCGATATTAGAACATTTGAAGTTTTGAAATTTTGATGTTCTAATATCGACCCAGTTAGGCTTATGGCTCAATAGTTTCCTGTGTTGGTTTATGGACCCCCATTGTGCAAGGGGATTACTGATGCTGTTCTCCACTATGATGGAGTAACACTGGCTCAGGCTGTGGTAAAAGAGAGTACCAAGTGGTTCTGCTAGGTCTTGTTTTAGCTTGTTTAGCAAGCAGCCTGGGATGCTATGTGGTTCCATAGAGGCTGTGTTTTTGGCCTTGGAGAGCACTTGTATGATCTGTTCTTTGGAGATACTCGGTGGAGGACTGATGTCAAGAATGCTTTGGGTTATGGCAGGTGGGGACATGGGGTGAAATTATTGCAAAATCTGTCAGCTAGCAGGTTGGTAATTTCCTCAGGTTTAGTGTGAGTGGTGCCATCTAATAAATGTTCAGCACCCAGCTGAGCATTCCCTTTTAGGTTTTGGATGTAGCTAAAGAAATCTTTATGGTTGTCTTTAGCTAGGATGCTAATTTAGTCTCATAACTAGACTTAGAGGACTTTACAAAATATCTGGTTTGTTTATTCAAGCTGTTGAGGGTATTCTTCCTCTGCTGAGTAAGCTCTCTCTTGTTCTTAGATATCAGTTTCTTACTTTTGTTCTATAACCCATTTATACTTATAGTCCACCAGGGTGGCTTTTTTTTTAGGAGGACCTTGTTTTAGTACTGTTAGGTACAGATGAGTTAATACATTTGTTTAAATGACTATAAAGGGAATTTGTGCACTCTTCTGCATAAGACTCATTGTTGGCTGTGTTAGTAGGGGCTTTGAAACTTTTTATACCATCTCTTAGTAGGTTATAGTTTGCTTTGGAGAAATTGTTCATTTTTTTCTCCGGTGGGGGTGTCAGGTCTAATCTTTAATTCAGACAAGACTGATTAATAGTCTGACCTTACTAGGGATGGCAGACACGGGGTAGTACATTGACCCCCCCCATGTTGGTGAACACTAGGTCTAGGAGATTTCAGCCCCTTGTGGCAGTGCAGAACAACTGTTTCAGGCCATTTGAATTAACAAAATCCAGGAACCTAAGAGTGATCATGTTTATGCTCATGTAAGTCTCCCAATCAATGGAAGGATAATTGAAATCTCCCATGACCAAGGTGTTTGGCTGTATACTGAGCAACTCTAGCAAGTCCACTTCTCGTGGTTCATGGTGGGGGGGGGGGAATTTCACTAGCAATGATGTGGTAGAGTATTTTGCCTATAGTTATTTGGACCTAGAGTAGCCCAAGAGAGTCGTACTGTTTTACCAATCTTGAGGCATTTTTAGATTTAATGAAAATGGATATACCTCCACCTTTGCGCCTTTCATGCTCATTTTGAAGTCTAAATGTGTGAAAGGCATTGTAAAACATGCATTCCAATATTACATTCACTTTGTTCTTTCCCCAGCTTGCCCCAGTTCACCACTTTCCTATATACTACATTTTAACACCTTTAATCTGGTCAAATAAATAGAATCACACAGAATATGCATAAGTAAGAAAAAAACTATGGTGCCTTTCACTTTTTGGCCTCTATGTTTGCGTGGAGTTTGATGATATGCACCATGCTAAGTGACAGTGAATTGCTTTTCAGTGGTTTGGCTACTTCCACTCAATGGCAGTTAAACACTCTGTGCTATGGTTTAAAATAATTAGAGGCACCTGTATTTGAACCCTATATCATCTGGGATCCAAATGAAATGCGTCAATGCATTTATACCTCCTGCCACAGAGTTAGCTAAGCAGCAGGTTTGTTTCAGGCACTCACTACTCAGAACTCTCATAATTCTATCAATGATGTTCACCGCTTATTTACACACAAATGGGGAAAGCAGTATAAATGTGTATCTTGTATTTGCAAACACTTTGCCATCAATCACGCAAAACAGCTACTTGGTGGTGCACTATGGAAAGGTTATATTAGCATTTATTACTTATGTTTATTGTCCCTGTAGTCTTCATGGCATGAAAGTACATGCAAAAATACAAAAAAAAAGGGAAGGCACTTTTTTTAAGAAAAGAATACATATTTACATTGCAGCCTGTTACCTCCCCCATGCACTGCAAACTTGGTCTCTCAGTACCTGTTCACAAATATATCAACTACACTACAGAAATAAATAACAAATGCTTTCTTATATACCATGCACATCTTTATAATGACACTACACATTCAAATTTTCCAGTAGTTGTAGTAATGTCACAGCTGTTTGCATTAATGATTGTATACTGAATTATTTTTTATTAAGATAAAAAAAAAAAAAAAAAAAAAGTATTGCAAAAAGTAAACTTTAGAACATAGTACAATCCAGAAATATGATAAATCACAATTTTAAGGAACAAGTTAAATTGTAACTATTTACAATATATACAAAAGTCTTAAAACAATGATGCAGGGATTGAACAAGACAATCGTATTTATAGTTCATGTAATTAAATAGATGAAGATAACAATTCCTTAAGGGCCAACACCTTTGTCCAAGGATTATTCCTTAGTTTGTTTGGATACATTTTCTCTTCTTTAACTTTGATTTCTTTAGTTACAACTTCCTTTAGAAGAGTAAGAAAGTCTTCAAAGTTAGTTTCCGAGGAACATTTCCAGTTTCTAGTAATACCTTTTCTGGCCACAGCAATAATAGTTCAAGTTAAAAATAAAAGTCTTTCTTTTTTATCTATTCCTAGAATTATTAAAGAGAACCATTTCTTTTGTCAAAATAAATGCTTTAACATTTCCTCTACTTTCTACAGAAATTATGAGCCATGTGACAATCAAACGTCATGTGTAACCAATTAGCTTTAATTTGTTTATTAGGACTGCAACAGCTAGAAACATTATATTTTGTCATTTTAGCAACCTTGGCAGGTGTTATAAATTATCTAGGTGAATATACTTCAATAAAGAGTCCAAGATGTATTTTTAATAGAGGAGAAAAGTTGATTTTTATTTTGATCAGTGAAGGCTATAGAGAATTCTTTAGTAAAACAAAAGTTCCATAAATTCCTATCTAAGTTTGAGTAGTCCTTGGCTATCATGTGATATGTTTTTGAAATTAAATTATTAAATTATCAGTGTTTTAATTAATTTCTAATAACATCAATATCCATTCAGGAATTTCAACGACAACAGATTTATATAATAAAGAAAATATAGTTTGAAATTATGTTAAAACTAATTGTAAGTAGTTTAATTAATTATTGCTTATATTAATTTGTAAACAAATAGTTTCAGCAGATTTATATGTCAGAACTTCAAAACATTGGTACCCATAACAAAGATGTTTATTACATCAAGAGATACAAATATGAGGAGGTAGTTTATTTATAAAACTTTTAGTTACTGAAAAGGGAATTAAAGATTCAAACCAAAATATGTAATTTGAATTAGTTAGTATTATTATTTTAAAATTGTTTACAAATGAATTTAGGTAAGTTGAATAAGATGGGGGATTTGTAGACACTTGGATATATTTACAGATAAATACCCATAAAGTATTATATAATTTGGTATTTATTGAGTCTAAAGAGTTTAGCATATAGACATTTAATAATTGTAGATGTAGAATTTTCCAATTAGATATGTAATTTGTGTCTAACCAGTTAAGAATCATTTTTTATAATTGTTGCTTTAGCATAAATTTCTATATCAGGAAAGTTTAAAACCCCATTTTCCAAGGTCTGAAGTGATTATTTATATTCAACCTAGATTTATTTGGATACCATAACAATATAAATAACCTATTTGTTGATTTGATTTGTTTCTTATTTGGTGGTAAATGCAAAAAATTGTGTTTTATGTATTTTTTGGAATATAAATGATTTATTAATATGTAACCTACCTTCAAATGAAATATATATTTTGTTCCAAGAATTAATGAGATTAGTTAAAGAAATTAATATTTTTGCATAATTATAATTTATGGGTTCTTTTGTATTATTAAAAATATGGACACCTAAATATAGTATCCTTTTAAATTCTTCTCCTAGAAATAAAATATTTGCATTTAATAGGTTTTGCTTAATAAAAAAGATATGTTTTGATTTGGAACTATTGAAATATAGTTTGACATTCTTTGAAAATTGTCAATTATTTTATTTAGTTATTCTAATGTTCCTGGAGAATTTTCAATTGTTAGAATAATATCATCAGCAAGCAACACTAATTTCAAGTTACAGTCATGATTAAATTCTAAACCTAAGATTTTAGTATTTGAATTAATTAGGATTGCAAATATTTCAATAACTAGCTTGAATAATAAGAGGGGATGTTGACAACCTTGTTTAGTTCCTCTGGTTATGTTTATAAAATTAGAAGTATATGAACCTAATTTTCTGTAAGTATTGTTATCAGTATAGATATCCTTTATCAACTTAATGAAATTAGGATGAAAATCAAACAATTGTAATACTTTAAATAAGTAATCTCAATGTATAGAATCAAATGCTTTATCAATATCCAGACTGATAAGCAAATATTCAATTTCCCTTTTCTTCATCATGTCTATCAGTGCAGTTAATCTTTTAATGTTATCAGAAGTTTGTCCTTTTGAAATCAATCTTCATTGAGCTAAGCCAGTTATTGTGGATACAATTTCTTTCATTCTATCAGCTAAGATTGACACAAATAATTTGTAATCTACATTAAGTAAAGACCTAGGATGATAAGAAGAACAGTCTTGAGGGTCTTTACCTTTTTTAGGATTTGTGTAATTAGTGAATATGAAGGAGGGATTTGATCTATATCTTGTACTTTTGAAATAACATTTTGTAAAATAATTAAAATCTTTTGAGGAAATAATTTATATAATTCAAGTATTATTCCATCATTTCCAGGGGATTTATTAGGTTTGATACTTTTTATTTTTTGAATAATTTCTGGTAAAGAGATTGGTTTTAATAAGTTATTTTTGTTTAGAAGACATTTTTAATTAAAGTGGAATCAATATTATCTACTAAATTTTCCTCTCTATTCATAACTGGTTTGTTTAAGAGTGTATAGTAATTTCTGATGTTTTCTAAAATGTCACCAATATCTCAGTCAAGTTTATTTGTGATGAGATTTGTATTTTTTAAATATTGTTATTGCTTGTTTGAAACTTAATTCATTTGGTTATATTTCTTATATGTCTAGGAGATCTTGAATAGTACACTATCTTGAACTTTTCTTGAGCTATCTCAGTTTTGTTATGAGATAACATTGCATTATTGTTGTTGTTTAACTTTCTTATCACCTCTTTATTCTGTCCAGACCTATTTTCTTTATTTTATGTTTTCTTTTAATTTTAATTGTGTCTCTAACAATTCTTTATTTCACTCTATTAGTTTGAATTTTAACATGATATTGTTTTTCCATAAATGTAGGTTCATAGGTTCATACTAGGCTATCTGCCCTGGGGCTATTATAAGCCTAGCCCGATTCTGTATGGCTTACGCCACCCCTTGATTTGAGTATACTGTGCCCTTTTTAAGGTTTAGTTTACTGTGCCTCTGTCTAATAGTGACACGGGAGTAATCCCTGGGACAAACCTACGATCCCCCATCCACTTATCGAGATTCTTCTTGAAGAGATTCAGTGAGGTGCTCTGCCTCACATGAACTGGAATTCTATTCCAGAGCAAAGGGAGCCTCTGGGTTATGAACCTGTCCCTCCAGCAAGTTCTATTTATTTCTGTGCTGAGGTTCAAGTCCCTCGAGCATGTGGCTCTAAGGGATTTAGATTTACTGAGGTGGAGCATGTCCATTAATTCTGGATTTGACATAGCTTTGTATGTCAGGCATAGATCGCCTCGAAGTAGGCGGTATGCAACTCAGTAGAGCTGGAGTTTTTTTAACTGAGCAGCATATGGCATCTGTTTGAGACCCTTGATCCTCTTGGTGAGATACTTTTGGGGTCTTTCTAATTGCTGCAGGTGTCGGGTAAGGTACATCCCAAAAGGGGCATTGTATTCTATGATGGGCCTGATGAGGGATGAATAAAGGGGCACGATTACCTCTCTTGATCTAGATGTGAAACCCTTCGTGATGAGGTGGGCTATGTAGAAGGTCTTTCTAACCACTTTGGCAATGTGGTTTTCAAAGGAGAGATTGCTATCAACTTGGGTCCCCATGTCCCTAATAACTTTCTCTGTACTTAATGGGTTTCTGCCTATGTGGTAATTTGTGGGCACATTGTTTTTGCCAAAGAGTATGACTATACATTTTTTGGCATTTAGCTTTAAAACATGGCACTGGCACCAGTTATCTGTCTCTGTGAGACCTTTTTGAAGGATGTTTGTGTCAGCTGGAGAGTTGATTATGGCGCCCAGTTTGCAGTCGTCTGCAAACTTGGTGAGCAATAGTCCTCCCACGTTTGCCTGTACCTCGGAAAAGTATATACCGAACAAGAGTGGTCCCAGGACAGAACCCTGTGGGACACCACTTTTGACCGGTTTCGAGTCTGACATGTTTCCAGCAACTCTCACTCTGTGGGTTCTGTCTTTGAGCCAGTTTGTGACCCATCTTGTGACATAGGGGTTTATATTTAAGCTGGATAGCTTATCTATGATGCCCGAGTGGGGTATTGTGTCAAATGCCTTTGCAAGGTCCAGATAGGCTGTGTGGACTACCTTCCCTTCATCTATGGCTTTGGTGACTGTTTCAAAGAAGTCAACCAGGTTCAAAAGGCAAGATCTGCCTTTGACAAAGCCGAACTGGGTAGGATCTAGTGTATGTAGGTCCCCAATGTCTTTGTTTATGAGCTCCATGATGATCCTCTCCATAGCCTTGCAGACTAAGCTAGTCAGGCTTATGGGGCGATAGTTTCCAGGGTCCGTAGAGGCTCCACCTTTGTGGAGTGGGACCACTGTTGCTGTACGCCATTCTGTGGGCACATATCCTGTAGTGAGGCTGAGATTGTATAGCTGTTTTATTTGAGGGATTAGTTCCTCTTGTAGTTCATGTAGGATGCAACCTGGTACGCCATCTGGTCCCATGGAAGCAGTGTTTTTTCCTTTGGAGAGGGCAGCCTTCACCTGAGCATCTGAGATGTTTGGGAGGCAGCCCTCTGCCGGGATAGATACTTGCTCTTTTGGGGGGGAGGGGGTGGAGAAGTTTGCACTGAACCTATCTGCCAGGATATTGGCAATGTCTGTGGGTTCAGTGTATTTTTTGTCGTTTAGAATCAACTTCAGAACAATTCTGGGAGTTGCATCCCAGGTTTCTAACATAACTGAAAAAATCCTTATGATTGTCTTTGGTGTCCTGTGCAATTTTTCTCTCGAAGTTGGCCTTGGAGGATTTTATGAGGGATTGTAATTTTTTGCTAGTACTGATCAGAGATGCCTTCCCTATTAGGGATTTTGCTCTATCATGTAGTAGCTTCCTCCTTCTGTTGTACAGTTTATTTATGGCAGGGGTCCACCAGACTGGACGCCTGCCTTTGAATGATTGGGTCTTGGTTTTGTTTGGGATAGCATGATCCATGCATTCCTAGAGATGTCCATAGAATGCATTTATATAGGATTCTGCAGTTTGGGCTGTAGTTTCCACTGGCCCTGGGGCCTTGAAGGATTCCACTTCAGTTTTGAGAAGTGAGAAGTTTGCTTTTGAGAAGTTTTTCACTGTGGTTTTCTGGGCTGGGGGTGGGGTCGGGATGTGGACATCCAGTGAAATTAATTTATCGTCTGATCTTACCAAGGAGGGATATACTTCTGGTGTGGAGCATAGAGTCCCCATGTTGGTAATGATCAGGTCTAGTATGTTGTCCCCTCTTGTGGGAGTGGTGACTAGTTGTTCCATAGCATTTGAGTTTATAATTTCCAGGAATCTTTGGGCTAAGGTGCTGGGGCTTGAGTAATGCTTCCAGTCAATGTTTGGGTAGTTGAAGTCGCCCAATATAATGGTGTTTGGAGAGATCTTCATGTTCTCCAATGTTTTCAGGAAAGCCGAATGGGATTCCTGACTTTGAGAGGTTGGTCTGTAGGATGCTATAAACTGAAAAGCAGTCTTGCCTACTGTTAGTTGCACATGGATGGTCTCCGATACTTCGTGCAATGCCACTAACCTGGAGGTGTGGATATCCTTGATAAATATGGAAACTCCCCCTCCTTTTGTGGTTCGGTCTGGGTTTTGGGGCTGAAAAGGATGATATGAGGTATAGCCTGGTAGTGCTGGGGTGCTCTCTGCAGCCTTGAACCAGGTTTCTGTCACTGCACAGATATCGATGTTCTCCATACTGAGAGGAGCTTCGAGTGCGTGCATCTTGAGGTTAAGACTTCTGGCGTTTAGCAGCATTACCCTTAGTTTCTTGTTCCTTGTGCTGTCTATGGGGGTGGATTTGACTTTTGAGCCTTGCCTAAAAAAGGCACTATGGGGGTGGCAAGAGCCTTTGCCAATATCCGAAAGCGCAGTGGTGACAGGTGCAAGCCGTCCCTAGTGAAGCAACGTGGCTTGTCGAGTATGTCATCCCAGGCTGACAGACACTGGATCCCCTTTGAATGACACCAAAATTTTAGCCAATTGTTAAAATTGATCATTTTGTCTTTGTACTGAGGCATCATTCTAGGTGAGGGTAAGATGCTGCTCAAGGTCAGGATCATACCAGCCTGGACTACATGATCAGAGAGCTCCTCTATGTCTCTTTGCATGTAGTCCAGGGAGGTACGTCTCAGGTCATTCACACCAGCATGTACAATGGCTGAGTCATATTTGTATTTGCTTTGGAGTGACCTGAGTGCTTGCGTTATGTGTCGGATCTTAGCACCTGACAGGCAGCTCACTGTGACCTTCTCTTTATTCAGCCTGGTGAGCAGGACATCAGTGTGTCTGACAATAGAGTCACCTAAAACAAAAGTATCAGTTGTGTTATTCAGCCTTAACGGCTGTGGCTGCTTGGCACACTGACTTTGTGGGTTATGTGTTGTATGTGTTTTGTTTTGAGGTAGCGTTTGCTTGGATGTCTGCTTTGGAGGTCTCTGTTGCTTAGGTAGATTTTTATTTAGAGCCTCAGAGTATGTTTTTGTGTATTTATGTGTTTGGTTCGCTGATGTGGTGGGACTACGTGATACTGGAATTGTGTTGTGTGAGGTTACCTTCTCCTCCTGACTGGTTACACCAGTTTTGAGATGAGAGAACTCAGCCTCCAGTTTGGCTAAATAGTTGCATCTCTCACATATATTTGAACCTGTTTGGAGGAGGAGAGGGTTGTCCGTGTACATGAGACAGTTGTAACATTGCCTCAAAATTCCCTCATTCACCAGCTGGACTGGAGAGGAAACCATTGACTGACCTTTGGACATGCTAGAGTAATAGGGAAACTGAATTTAAGACGGACCAATAGAGGACAGGGTAATCGTAGAGAGTATAAGAGTAAGTAGTGCTTATGGTTTAATAGTGCTAACTTGTAGGATTACTTAATTGGACCAGTGAAGGGCCTTAGAATGAGAATATGGTGTTTAAATTGAGAGATAGAGCAGTTCTAAGGGAAAAAGTGAAGAACAGACTTTGTGGAGCCAGGAATAGTTTAAACCCGATTAGGCGGCGCTGCCCACTGTTGCGCTATGCTCAAAAACACACAAAAACGCGCAAAAGAGGGTTTTAAGAGAGGAAGATGAAGGAGTTTTGGAATTGACCCAGAATGGCCAATAAAACTACAGTTTCAAGTCAGTAACCACTCCTACAGGGGCAGGCAGGCTTCTCAATGTTTTTCACTGCCACTGATCAACAGAGAGACTTTCCTTTAACCCAAGCAAAAAATGGCCTCACAGAAACTTACAAACAGTTCAAGAACAGCAAGCCTGTAAATGAACTTTTTTAAATCTCAGAAAAGTGGGAAAAAAGCAAGATTTTATTGTTTTTTTGTTTTTTCAGAGATAGCAGAGTTTATCAAGTATCAACAAGTTATAACAGTGCAGTAAATGACCCCACACAAGAGTGCTAGGCCAAAGACAGATAAAATGCAAGTTTTGAGAAAAAAAATGATTTTAAAAATAAGTGCAAACAGGAAATTCAGTAAACAGCTCTAGGTTGTGCTCTAAATACAGTTACTAATGCAGAAATCAAATTTAACAAGCCAGAAAATGCTCAAAATTGGCGGCTATGCAGAAAAACGTAGCAAATAAACAGAGGAAAAATACTTAAAGTCTCAAAAGTGGCTCCTTTCTTCTCTGTGTTTTCTCCTCTTGGTGGGTGCTTCACCAACAGCCAACAAGCCTGAAAAGATGCCAAAACCACGAGGCAACCAGGTTTTAAGAGAGGAAGATGAAGGAGTTTTGGAATTGACCCAAAATGGCCAATAAAACTACAGTTTCAAGTCAGTAACCACTCCCACAGGGGCAGGCAGGCTGCTCAATGTTTTTCACTGCCACTGATCAACAGAGAGACTTTCCTTTAGCCCAAGCAAAAAATGGCCTCACAGAAACTTACAAACAGTTCAAGAACAGCAAGCCTGTAACTGAACTTTTTTAAACCTCAGAAAAGTGGGAAAAAAGCAAGATTTTTTTTGTTTTTTTCAGAGGTAGCAGAGGTTAACAAGTATCAACAAGTTATAACAGTGCAGTAAATGACCCCACACAATAGTGTTAGGCCAAAAACAGATAAAATGCAAGTTTTGAGAAAAAAACGATTTTAAAAATAAGTGCAAACAGGAAATTCAGTAAACAGCTCTAGGTTGTGCTCTAAATACAGTTACTAATGCAGAAATCAAATTTAACAAGCCAGAAAATGCTCAAAATAGGCGACTATGCAGAAAAACTTAGCAAATAAACAGAGGAAAAATAAGTCTCAAAAGTGGCTCCTTTCTTCTCTCAGTGTTTTCTCCTCTTGGTGGGTGCTTCACCAACAGCCAACAAGACCGAAAAGATGCCAAAACCACGAGGCAACCAGGTTTTAAGCGAGGAAGATGAAGGAGTTTTGGAATTGACACAGAATGGCCAATAAAACTACAGTTTCAAGTCAGTAACCACTCCCACAGGGGCAGGCAGGCTGCTCAATATTTTTCACTGCCACTGATCAACAGAGAGACTTTCCTTTAGCCCAAGCAAAAAATGGCCTCACAGAAACTTACAAACAGTTCAAGAACAGCAAGCCTGTAACTGAACTTTTTTAAACCTCAGAAAAGTGGGAAAAAAGCAAGATTTTTTTGTTTTTTTTGTTTTTTCAGAGATAGCAGAGGTTAACAAGTATCAACAAGTTATAACAGTGCAGTAAATGACCCCACACAAGAGTGCTAGGCCAAAGACAGATAAAATGCAAGTTTTGAGAAAAAAAAGATTTTAAAAATAAGTGCATACAGGAAATTCAGTAAACAGCTCTAGGTTGTGCTCTAAATACAATTACTAATGCAGAAATCAAATTTAACAAGCCAGAAAATGCTCAAAAATAGGTGGCTATGCAGAAAAACTTAGCAAACAAACAGAGGAAAAATACTTAAAGTCTCAAAAGTGGCTCCTTTTTCTCTCAGCATTTTCTCCTCTTGGTGGGTGCTTCACCAACAGCCAACAAGCCTGAAAAGACTATGCTTTGAATGATTCCCAAACCATTATCTGATTAAAGCTAGGAGATTCATAAAATAATAAAAAATTGTCCATCTCTTCTATTAACCACTTTTTATAGTCATTTATTTTGGGTTATATATGAAGTTATTCTATTAATAAAAGTAAGATTTTTTAAATGTATTTCTATTATTAAGATTAAAGCATTGTGATCTGAGAAAGGACAGGGTGTTATATTAAAGTTAGTTATTTTAGATGTAATATTTTGAGAAATTAATAACTTATCAGTTCTAGTTTGTGTACCATAATTAAATGAATAATGAGTGAAATTTAAAGAATTTTTATCTTTGAAATTAAAGGTGTCTTTTATGTTGAAAGTATCTTTCCATTCCTTGAAAGATTTTGCTGTGGGTAGTAATTTGAATTTTCTGCTTGAGTTACACTCAATATCATCCAATTTCTATTAAAGTCAACTCATAGGATTAGCTTATCTTTATAATTGCTATTCTAACTCCCAATCCAGAAAACCAGTATAAATTTATGAAAGTCCAAATCCTGATACCATATTTTATAATAATGAACATAAATAAACCTTGTTTATCTTCATATTTAAACAAAATTTTGGGAATTTTAGTCTCCTTTTTCCTTAACGTTGCTAATCTTTTTTTAGATTCAAATGAGGAATTAAATAAAGTCATGTACTTATTAAAGTTTCAAAACTGAGTACCTATTTCTCATGAAAAATAGGTTTCCTGAATTAATAAAACATAAGGAGCAGGATTCAATAAAGCATACATTGAGCCTGTGCGATCCAGTAAACAATGCTGGGGGTGTGCACAAGCCTCCCAGCTCTATTTCTGCATGGACGCAATGGAATAATGCAAATCGCCTCATTTGCTGGTGAAAGCCATGCAAATGAGGTGAATTTGTGATCCAGGAAGCAGACATGCATTCATGTAGGTGCTGTGTTCACAGCAGAAATGTATGCAGTTAGTAACCATGTACACTTTTGCAAAAAAAAAAAAAAATGGGGGCATGAGAGCTTAAAGAAAAGCATGTATTATGCTCAGTAGGCAAGCTAATGGCAAAAACTCTGGCCATTGGCATACCAAAGTGTAGCAAAATTGTAAACATTAAAAGTATATACATATATATATATATATATATATATATGTATATATATATATATATATATATATATATATGTATATATATATATATATATATATATATATATATATGTATATGTATATATATATATATATATATATATATATATATATATATATATATATATATATATATATATATATATATATATATATATATAAATATATATATACAGAGAGAGAGAGACAGAGAGGGCTGTTTAAACATGAATTTTCCCATTATACTGAGTAGCATACAGACTCGTAACAATAACAAGTAACAGTGGTTGCTAAGGACATAGGCTCTGGTGTAGTGGTGTAACTAGGGAATAAGGCAGTAAGGTATGTAAATGAGCTAAATTTATTGAATAGTGAAATGGGAGACCATTTCCGCAGTTACCTAACTGTGTAGGAGCTATAATGCTGTGGTGTAAGCAGAAGAAGCAGCTGACATGAAAAGGGGGGCATATCTTGTTTGGTATAAGCACATTGGAGCTCCATGGTTTCTATTTGTGCTCAGCTAAGCACAGCTAAGCAAGGGGGGATGTCTGAGGCTGCTTATCTGTGCTTAGCTGATTTCAGAAATGCTGGGCATGTTCATGTCCAGGGGAGGGTCCTTTCTGCTCAGCAATATTTATACTAGCTGACACAGTGGGTGTGGTACACCATGAGGCTTAAACATACCCGAAATAAAAAAACAGAAATAGCAGAATAAAGGAAATGAACTACAAATCACTAATATGGACTGCCACTCACAGTGGCCCATTCAAACCTCTCAATAATATAGCTGGCAGTTGGAATGTATCATAATCAGCCAATCACACAGGCAGCATCTGCAGCACACCAGTATAAAGTATGCAAATAACTTTCAGTCTGGTTATTCCCACAAATTCTGCACCATTGGTGTACACACTTGGGAATTTTAACTAACAAAATTATAGAGGCTGCTGCTGCTTTGCTACATCTGTATGTGGTACAGACTGAGGGTGGTGATGATAATGCTGACAACTCTACCAGACCGAGTAGGAGAAAAGTGTTCAGACCCAGGGCAAACTTCCAGGGGTACATGATCTGGAGATAATAGAGCACTACAGGGTGGACAGGGACATACTTCAGTAAATCACTGAGCTCTGCCAGCTTCACCTCAGACCCAGAGGCAACAGAGGGGGACCCATCCCAGTTGAAACCAAGGTATGTGTAGCCTTATGAATACTAGCTACAGGTACTTTCCAAAGACATACTGGGGACATCATGGGGGTCTCACAGACATCTGCATCTAGGGTACTCCACCAGTTCCTGGATGCCATGCTACCACATGCCGTTGAGCACATTTATTTCCCCAGCACCCCTGAGGAGACGACCAGGAATATGTGTCTCTTCCACCATGTAGCAGATAACTGAGAGGTACTGGGTGCCATAGACCGCACTCATGACCACATCAAAGCACCACCCAGTGAAGACGGTACAGTGTATATCAATTGCAAGGGCTTTCAGTCAATCAACTGCCAGGTCATGTGCAATGTCCAGGGCATTACCATGAATGTGTGTACTGGCAGCTTGGCAGCTATCATGACTCTCACATCTGGCATGTCTCACAGCTGTACCAGTCATTTTCCAGGGGGACATCCTATATGGCCATCTTGTGGGGGATGTTGGCTATGCATTAGAACCGTGGATGATGACACCCATCAGAAATGCACACACTCCCACTGAAGAACACAATAATGAGGCCCACACACAAACTAGAAATATTATAGAGCATGTGTTTGGGATGCTCAAGTCCTGTTCCTGCTGCCTTGACATATCTGGCGGAGCCTTGCAGTACTCTCGAGCCACATGTGCACACATGTTCATAATATGTGCCATGCTACACAATATGATCCTACAGAAACAGCTGCAGCAGAAACATCACAGGGAAGGGCCACAAAGCCCCCCACCATTGCCAAGGTCTCCACAGGCACAGGGAGACTCAGAGTTGGAACTTCCCCTGAGTCTGCCTCTGTAGGCAGATGTAGGCATGCCCAGTATGCCCTGGCCTTGGCAAAGAGCAAACGCATAGCACATACACTAACACCCTAGGGACCCAGGGACTGACACCTCTCTCTGACTCGCACACACAGTAAAATGGATGCCACACACATCACACTACCTGTACCTTACCATGTATAGGCTGTGTGCTGCATGCATCCAACAGAGTCAACCCTCAAGCACCATCCACACAACTGTGGCAGGCACAAGTTAAGTCACTCTTCTTAACAATAGATGAATGGAGCAGTGCATTTTGGTAGCATATCTAAGGTATTGCTGGATGTATGCAAGGAAATGGGGTGGCCTACTGGGGTAGCAGCAGACAAGTGAGAGCTATGTGGAACAACAGGAAAAGCCTTGCAGTACTCTCCAGCCACATGTGCACACATGTTCATAATATGTGCCATGCTACACAATATGATCCTGCAGAAACAGCTGCAGCAGAAACATCACAGGGAAGGGCCACAAAGCCCCCCACCATTGCCAAGGTCTCCACAGGCACAGGGAGACTCAGAGTTGGAACTTCCCCTGAGTCTGCCTCTGTAGGTAGATGTAGGCATGCCCAGTATGCCCTGGCCTTGGCAAAGAGCAAACGCATAGCACATACACTAACACCCTAGGGACCCAGGGACTGACACCTCTCTCTGACTCGCACACACAGTAAAATGGATGCCACACACATCACACTACCTGTACCTTACCATGTATAGGCTGTGTACTGCATGCATCCAACAGAGTCAACCCTCAAGCACCATCCACACAACTGTGGCAGGCACAAGTTAAGTCACTCTTCTTAACAATAGATGAATGGAGCAGTGCATTTTGGTAGCATATCTAAGGTATTGCTGCATGTATGCAAGGAAATGGGGTGGCCTACTGGGGTAGCAGCAGACAAGTGAGAGCTATGTGGAACAACAGGAAATGTCTGCCCAATACTGGCTTCCTCAGAGTATGCAGTAGTCCCCTAGGTGACAAAACTCATTGCAGTCTATGTGGGGGAAAAATAAACTGGGGGTCATAGGTCACATGCATGGATGTCAATGTTGGGGTCCCATACTCACCCCTCAGCCTTTCCCAGGAAGTTAGCTATAGAAAACCATAAATAAATGTCTGGCAAAGTCCCTCAAAAAGGGTCAAAGATGAAATATTGCTCTTACAGACTTGCACATTGATTGATATCACAGCAGGTATTGCAGTTGCATGAAGTCTCAGAATGGTAGGAAGTCTGCAACTCAAATGTCTGCCATTAGATTTTAACCTTTGGTACTTAGTGATATGCCAGTATTCTCCAAGACAGGCACAACACTATGCTAAATGGAACCAAAAAGTAAAGCCAACATCTGCACAGTCTGTGCAAATGTGTACAGTTTACAGGTATGGCGCCAACACACCCATGTCCTCATAGAAATGCAGTAACATGTATGTTTGTAGGGTAATAGCAGCAGAGCACACATTCCCAGGGTTGTTCCAATCAACTTGATAATGTGTCGCATGCCCACAATATGCAGGGGTCAATGAGCTATGTATATGCTTGGTTAATACTTTCAGGAAGTGGGCAGCACTTACTCTTGGCTGTTGTGGCTTTCTGGCCTAGGTACAGTACTATGGTTGACAGGGTCCATGTTCACAGACTCTCGGTGCCAACTCTTTTGCATGCAGTTTCACCTACAGTAGGAGTTGTGCACACTGTCCAGAAGTCAATATCTGTCACTGTAGGAAAGTTGGACAAGTCAGGGACAGGGGCACACAAATATGGACAGTACACAACTCAGAATAACTTAAACAGTGCCTAGTAGGACAGCAGGTACCTGAAATTCAATGTACTGCCAGGCATTAAATGGATGCCACCTTACTGTGTCAGCACTGACAACAAGTCACTGGCCACCATCCATACCGCTGGAATGACAGGCTGTCACACAAGGATCACAAGTATGCCTTGTATATCTCTTCTGCTTGTCCTAACATTGCATTTTCCTGCCAAATTATGTGCCAAACAAGAAAGGTTCATGTCAAAACATCAATGGCAGACAGTGGAGAAGCAGATGTCATACCTATAAGAAAAAGCAAGCAAATACCAAACCGGTCTCCCAGCTGTCTATGTTTGGCAGAGCATTATTAACACCCTATCCCTATGTGTGGGCCTGTGTCTGATTGTCATATATGGAACAGTCCAGATGTCAGTCTGTGACAGGTTGACAGCTAGGGCCAACTTGAGCCTCATCATAACATAGCAACATAAACCGTCTGAAGTATTATCATTATGGATCATCATGGACCTCATCAACAGGGACATTGGCCAACTCCAAATACTTAACCCCACACAGTCTGCCTTTCTCAATGGGAAGTATGTCAGTGAACTCTGGATGACTTGCCTGAGACAGCTAACAAAGGCATTGATGATGGAAACATGGTGCACTCTGGCCACCTTGACTCAGCCAAAGCCTTGCACACTATTTCCCACTTGGCCATAGTAAATGAACTCTGTCAACTAGGCAATAAATCCATATGTTACCAGATGGGTAGATAACTATCTCATTGATAGAACCCACATAATCATAATAGGGTAGCCAAGTCAAGCAGTACACCTGTAATGAGTGGCATAACCCAGGGGTCAGTATGGGGGCTTCTGGTATATGGAATCTACTTCCGTGAGGTGCAGGCCAAAAACACTGGCCTATAGCTGACCAAGTTGGCAGATGACTGCAAGCTGGAAACAGTTATCAATACCCAAAGTGATATGGACATCCTACAACAGGGTCTGACCAAAACAAATGACTGCTGCCAGAAGCATGGCCTCAAGCTGAATGATTGCAGATGCATCATCACCCCTTTCAGGGAGACTGACGTCCCCACATATTATCACATTAACAACAATGTCCTACATACACAATCAGTAATGACATATCTGACCTCCCAGGTTGATAGCAACCTGAAGTCTGATCACAATGTTGCTTCCTTTGTACAGAAAGCTTCATAGATGGGCCAACACAAAATTAAGGGTATCTCATCCAGGGAGAAAAGAGTTCATACAATCCATGTATTCTAGCCTTATAAGGTCAATTATTTTCTACAACACACCCTTCAGCATGTACCTCACAAAGCATATGCAGCAGCTGTTGAGACCAAAGAGGTACCTCACCGGGAGAATCCAGGACCCCAAACACCTACTCTACACAGATAGGCTAACAGCACTGTTCCTCTACTCAGTTTCATAAAGACTCCTCAGAGGCGACCTCAGTCTGGCGTACAAAGCAATCCAGACCCTGCCTTGATGAGACTGTTACACATCTGGCCCACTGAATCAACCTGTAGGCACAACATAAACTAGTTCTGTGATATCAATAAGACTCAAACAACCAAACCAAAAACCACCTCCAGAGGAAGCCTTAATAGGCAAAAATAGTAAAATGTAAAAAAAGGCTTCCAACACAACGAAAAGTTCACTGAGAAGTTCTGTTAAAATGTAGGCTTTAATAAAATGAAGAAATAAAAAGCACAAATTGTGCTGTTCAAGTTGCAGGTCAAACAGGATAAGCGCTTTCAGTTAAAAAACCTTCTTCAGATTCTTAATATCAATAGAGCTTGTTGGTGTGACAGATAAGTGTCCCACAGACTCACCCATCTGTGGAATTGGTCTATATTATAACATCAAAGTCTAAAAACTTTGAATGTTATAATATCAAACCCAGTAGAGCAAACACTTGAAATAGTAAAGCTGCAGAACACCAAATACTTTCCTAGGGAAAGCATTCAGTAGGCCATTTCTGTAGCTTCGCTATTTCCTCAACTGTGGAGTGAAGGTTATGGACCGAGTTAAGGTAAGTGTGCGAATGAAGGTGACTGTGCGATTGGTTGTAGGTTAGGTGAGTTAGGGTTAAGGCGCAGGTCAGGTGAGTGTGTGATAGTTGAGGACCTTAGAGTTAGGGTTGGGTTAAGGTAAGTGCATAGCTAGTGGTGTATGTCTGGTTTAGTGTAGGGTTTTGTGAAGTGTATGTGTGCGGATTATTTGTTTTGGTGTGCTTGAGTTGTGTGTATGTTTGTCGGAACAGCACATTTTTTCCCTTGGAAAAAATTCACTATTCTGGCTGTTCGGTTTTCTGGTGTTTCGATTGAATAGGTTTGATATTATAACATTAAATGTTTTTAGACTTTGATGTTATAATATAGACCCCTGTGGAATACACTCCCTGTCCACATCAAGCTGAGTGCCTCAATACCCCTTGTAAAGTGCTCCCTGTATAAGTGCATGGGAAACAGAAACTACAGTCCTGTGATTCCACCTGTGTCTTTGCAGTACAGAGGCTCAGGGTGCTGATTCCTTAACATGGGATAAACTTTCATCTGCAAGGTTTAAAAGGGCTTGAGGACCAATAGCCTAGTAACCTCATATCAACCTATCAACAAATGTCTGTCACTGTTTCACCACATTACCCTATACTGCTCTGCCACTGACATACCTGGAAATCACAGTTATATGTAGAATACACCACACATATAATGGACATCTCTGCTCAGTGGACTGCACTTTGTACCCACACCCATACTTCTCAACCTCTTAGAGCAAAAAATATGGACAAGGTCATAAATAAAAGTGGGTCAAAGGCCCTTAAATAGGGAAGATATTTAGATATTGCTCTCACAAACTTAGTTGATGGAATAAGAGGTTTTGCATTAGCATGCATTTTCTGAAGGTTATGAAGTTTGAAATTCAAATGTGCTGTCATTATTTTCTAACTTCAGTCTTTAATTATTTGCCACTAACTTGCCAGAAAACAATTTTATGAAAAGCGGACCAAAATTATGAGATAAACATCTGGATATTCTGCAAGGAACTGTACAGTTGAGAGATATGAGTCACACCAGGATATGACTTTTCAGTTAAGAAGAATAACACACAAGCAGGTGATCCCCAGCCAGTCTATCACGTAGGTGCTGGACTGTTTACAAAGCTTCATCAGCCAATCTGCTGAAGCCACACCTCTCAACTGGCCAAATTGGACAAGAATGTATATATTTTGGCTCATAATTTCAGTCTGTGCATCATACATCTTGTGTTTCTCAGGTAAATCACTGTGATTATCTGAGGATTTCTGTCAGTAAGTAATGCCACAATACATTTCAGTGTCAGATATCATATATGTTAGAAAATGTCACCTAAAACAAACCCTGTTACACTAGCACCTTTCCACATTAATAAGAGCTATATTTACAGTATCTCCCTATGTTTGGGCCATTGTCTCCCCATTTTGGCAGGCTATCTTCAGATTCCTTGCATTAACAAGTTGAGAGATATGACTGTAGCACACAAAACCCTGGACCGGAGTACAATTATCTCTGGAATGGAGTCCCACTTTTACTATTGAAGGTCATAGGTTCATAGGTAGGTACTAAGCTATCAGCCCTGGGACCTATACAAACCCAGCCAAAAAGGTACACTGGCCTTTGCCACCCAAGAAAATTATTTTCCTGTGCCACTGTCGCGCAGAGCCACAGAGGTGATCCCCGGGGTGAATTTCCTATTTCCCATCCAATCATCAAGATTTTTCTTGAAGAGTGCTAATGAGGGGTTTTGTTTGATATAGATAGGTAGTTTATTCCAGAGTATGGGAAGTCTCTGGGACAGGAATCTATCCCTCCAGCATGTTCTGTTTATTGTGGTGACAAGGTTTAGGTCCCTAGAGCGTGTAGCTCAGAGGGCTTGAGATTTCTTTATGTGGAGCATGTCCAACAGCTCAGGGTATGCTCCTATACTTAAAGAATTACAGCCCATGTCTAAACCCACATCACTCTATATAACTGTATTGTGCCTGGATGTATTTGCAAAGAGACAGCTATGTACATCTTAACTGACTCTACCCACACCCATCAGACACGATTACTCTCAGCTAGCTGTAGGTGACCCATATGTGATATATCTGCATCTGTTGAGTGTGATACACAGATATATATATATATATATATATATATATATATATATATATATATATATATATATATAGGCAACATATAACAATATTTCAAGCATACACACACATAGGCATGTGGAAGAGAGAGACAGCCAGTGAAAGAGAGAGAGAGAGAGAGAGAGAGACAGGGAGACACACATAGACAGCGAGTCATAGACAGGGGTACCCTGAAAGACATAGAGTGATGTCCTGCTGTGGATAGTTGAATACCAGTTGTAAACAGTCGCATGTGCTAGCATGAAGGTGAGCTCCATTGTGTAATAGTACTGTGGTAGTGGTTGTAATATCACATCACCTGCCTTTGTGTGTGCGTGTGTTTGTAGGTTAAAGTATTATGAGGCCTTTCCCACATACACTTCCCAGTACTTTGCATTACAAGATCTGATGATGTCATTCACATTAGAAGTACCTTTCAACACTCATCAGCTCTATAAGCTCTGTTGCGCATGCGATAACTGTAACACTATAATACAAAAAACTAGATAGGTATGGGTTCTAATCTCAGTCCTGGGAAGCATGTGTGTGGTTGTAGGTTAAAGATTTTTAGGCCATTCCAACTCACTGCACTTCCTATTGCTCTACTTTAGCAGTCCTGCTGATGTTAGTCATCTTAGAAGTACCTTTGGAAAGCCATCAGCCCTATAAGCTATGTGGCTTATGTAATAACTACATAACAGTATAGTGCAAATAACTAGACAAGCAGGGGGTCTAATTTCAATTCTGGCAAATGTGTTTGTATTTAAGTGTTTGTAAGTTTGTAGGTTAATGTGTTTTGAGGAGTTTCCCACCCAGTACACTTCCCATTGCCATACTTTACAAGGGCTGCTGATGCTATTCACCCTGGAAGTACCTTTGGACAGCCCTCACCCCTATAAGCTCCTTGGCGTGTGCAATAACTACATAACAGTTTAGAACAAATAACTATATAGGCAGGGTTCTAATCTCAGTTCTGATGAATGTGTGTGTGTGTGTGTGTGTGTGTGTGTGTGTGTGTGTGTGTGTGTGTGTGTGTGTGTGTGTGTGTGTGTGTGTGTGTGTGTGTGTTTGTGTATATGTTTGTAAGTTAAAGTATTTTGAGACCTTTCCCACTCAGTACACTTCTCATTACCATACTTTACAAGGGCTGCTGATGTTATCTATCCTAGAAGTACCTTTGGACAATCCTCAGCCTTACAAGCTCTATGGTACTTACAACACCTACATAAAAGTAAAAAAAAAACAAATATCTAGATAGGCAGGGGTTCTAATCTCAATTCTGGCAAATGTGTGTGCTTGTAGGTTAAAGTATTTAGAGGCCTTTCCTACCCAGTACACTTCACAGTCCCAAAGTTTTCAAGGGCTGTTGATGTGATTCACTTTAGAAGTACCTTGGGATACTTTTTACCCCTATAAGCTCCGTGACACATGCAATAACTGATAACTGTGTAACACTATAATACAAATAACTAGATAGTTAGAGATTCTAAATTCTATACTGGCAATTGTGATACTGTGTGGGTGTGTGTGTGTTTGTGTGAGAACCATATCCTCTGGGGGTGTGGGTTATACCATTTTGAATTGTGTTCCACCCAGTACACTTCCAATTGCCCAACTTTACAAGGCCCACTGATGTGATTCACCTTAGAAGTACCTATATACACTCTTCAGCCCTATATGCTCTGTGATGCATGCAATAGCAGTGTAATATTATAGCACAAATAATCAGATAGGTAGGGGTTCTAATCTCAATAATGGCAACTATAGTACTATGTTTTTGTATATTAAGCATACCCTCTGTGGCTGTTTTGTGGGTTGGTTATACCATTTTAAGGCCTATTGTCTCCCTCCCCATGGCATTACTTTAAAGAGGCAGTTAATGTCATCTGCCTTACATGCACCATGTTAACAATACAGGCCATAGTAGTCATCTGTACAGATGTATATGGAATATCTAGATGTAGCAACCTATATGTGAGCTGTGTCCCTTAACAATGGCCATTTATGAGTAATCATTGCAAAATATGTCACAGTTACCATAGTGACAAACATGTCAGCATCAGATGCCATACCTGTCTGAAACATCATGCTAATACAAAGTCTGTTGCTCTATCACTTGTCTAGGTAAGTAAGAGCAATATATGAGACCAGTTGCTATTTTGGGTGTTTTATCCCACCATCCATGAAGGCATTCCCAAGATTACTTGTAGTATGAGGTAGTAAGTTATGTCCCTAGCATATAATCTCTGTGGTGCATGTAATATGTATGTACCACTATAGTAAATACAAGTGGATACATAGGGTCATTAATCCAATGGCAAGTGTGCAAGTGTTACTGTAAGAATATTCCCTGTGGCTGTCTTTACTGTGTGTGTGCGATGGTTATGCCATTTTTGTGTGCTTCTTCCACCTGGTTAAATCCCCCATTGCCAACCTACTTGCAGCCCCTACAGATATCATCCACCTTACAAGCACAGTTACACATTTTCTAATACAAAGGCACTGTGGTGCATGCAACATGATATCACTGTGTATTGTACATAAATAGATAGGTGGGTCATCTAATATGAGAACTTTCAATTCTGTGTGCATGTGTGTTTCAATGCATGTCCCCATGCAGCAGTGTGTGTGTGTTTCAGGTGGTTTACCATGTTAAGGGCATCTGAACCCACCATTGGCAATCCTAACAGCCCATGCAATTGTCACACACTTGAATAGTGGTGGCAGACACTGCAACACTACATTACCTCTGTGGTGTTTTATTATGCATCTAGCAGTATCATTTGTAAAACTGGGCAGGTAGAGGTTTGGCTATCATCAGGGGCAGGTCATGAATGTGTGTGTGTGTCTGTATGTAATTATGTATGTATGTACCAGCTTACCTCTCAACCACTCACAGAAAGATATCTGGTTAAAGCCATATGAAAAGTCAGGGGCAAACAACAAATATTGAGCACACCCTTACATATTGCTATGACACACATGGGAAATTGATAGCAGAACAGGCCATGCATTTGAATGCACCTTCCAAAGGGTAAGTGTTGTTACATGACAATATCCATCTGCAATGTCAGTCTGTCATGATATTCCAAAATGTTGGCCAGAAAACCACATGTTTATGACAGATGGAAAGAAATTGTGTGTCAGACATCAGAACAATCTGCAGACATATGCAGAAGTCAGAGGTATGGCAACCATTTGTACCCATACTTCCCAAGCTCTTATAGCAAGAAATGTTTGCAAAGCCATAAATAATGGGATGACAAAGGCCACATAATAGGGACACTTTTCAAACATCGTTCCTACAAACTTATAAAGGTGATAGAATAACAAGGTTTGCATTAGCATAGAGAGCCTGAAAGGTATGAAGTCTGCAACTCATGTCTGACATTATTTTTTGACATCAACCCGCAATTATTTGGCAATGCTTTGCCAAAAAAAACACAGGTTTAGGAGAAAATAGACCAAAAATATGAGGCAAGAATCTGGACCTTCTTTGGAAATCTGTACAGTTGAGAGGTATGTATGTACCACCCTGCAGGTTGCAGTCCATGTTTGGCAAGTTGTAACCTGTGACAACAACTGAAACAGTGAAAACAGGTTCCAAGACTGTATGGCAAGAAATTGGAACTAGGTCCCTCACACACATAGTGCAGACTCACAGGGATTTATGTATGACAACATTTCAGGACAGTCTGCAATACATACAGGAAATGTGTAAAGTACTAGGTGCATAGGTTCATAGGATGATACTGGGCTACTGGCATGGATGTCATTATAAGCCTAGCCCAGATGTTTGCCCATATCCCTTCAAAGTCAGCACAGTTCTGTACTGATTGTATAGAGCAGTTATTGCACATCAGAAGCACCTTAATGTTATGAGAAATACTGTAAGCTAAGGTAATGTCACACAAGAAAGGTGTCATAGTAACAAAACAGAGGAATTCCTGTAGTTGCATTTGTCACGGGCATGCTATGTCCTGCCAACTGTCACATTACTATAAGTTGTGTCCCACACTCTATATTTGATACTGTCACACCCACATTGTATGTTTCCTATGTGTGTGCAATATGTAGACATGTGAATGCCTTGTGACTACTGGTGCCCACAAGATAGGTGAATCTGTTGGGATTAAAGTAATGGCTAGGCTTGTGAGAGACCTAGTTCCAGTACTCAAGTAACCTCCTCTGTATGTATGATCCTGTGGTACTACATTACACCCAGGTGACATGTATGAAGGCTAGCGGCTATGACAAGGAGTATATATGCAAAGTCACACTGTCTGCCCCCAGTGTTCCTCACACACTGTTACATGCATACACACCTGGTAAATCTGTAAATATATACAGCTGTACTATGGCTATTAAAAGGTCACCATGTTTCCACTCTGCCATACTCATTGTTGGTAATGTCAGCAGACACAGCCTGCAGACACACATACACCTGGAACATAGACAGAATATAGTATGTGAGACTACAGTCAGTCAGCAGTACTAGCAATAATAATGCATCATGGCTAAAAAGGTACTTGCACTTTGATGTGTACCCATAACAATTCCAAGCAGACAGCACCATACACAGTATTACATTACTACATTGTACTATATTCACCCTGTGCATCAGACCCATATTGGCATGTTCCTGCAAAGATGGTATGTGTAAAAGGGATGTGGCACAGGTATAATTACATGCACAGGGTGTGGTGTGGGTTTGCCAGAGGCTTAGGCTGGGCCATATGGCTGACATCATGTGTGTGTGTGTGCGTGTGTGTGTGTGTGTGTGTGTGTGTGTGTGTGTGTGTGTGTGTGTGTGTGTCTGGAGGGGAATTGTCCAATGGGGCATGCAGAGGAGTTGTGTGTGTCTGGTGGTGACCTGCCTATGATAGAGATGTGTGAGTGTTTATATGCACACAGTCAAGCCATGTGGTTTCCCTATACAGGGATATGTTGGACAGCTGTGGACCATACATGGAAGGATGTACAGTTCACCATCTCCAGCCATGGACATGGGAACTGGTTCTAACAGGAGTCTCACTGGCACCACCCGGCCCAAGGCCAGATATAGTACTACTCCCCGATGGAGACTGCTGTCTGCTGGATCTGTGTCCCTGATGGTTACCGGCCAGGACCACATGCCCATGGCCTGCTCTGTTGTGGTGTAGACAGCACCTTCCCTTTGGTAGTGCTGGTGGTACTGCCACTACAGGAGTATGAATGTGCACAGCCACGGGGACTCTCAACTGATCTTGTGGCTCAACTACGTCCACATGGCTGATGCCCTACTCCCACCCCATGCTCAAGCACAGACATTGCCTGGTCAAGCAATGGCAGTGTCTCAGTCCACAGTCTATCCATGACATCAGCATAATAACTTATAGCATCACCAAGGCCGTGGAGGACATCACACATGGTAGGAAGTGGTGCAGTCATGACCCTGAGCATCTGTCTGGTGTTGCATTCAGAATGTGCCTGTGCCTACCTCTATGAAGGACTGAAACATTCATTTAGTGACACCTGCTGTGACACTTGTGACAGAGGCTTGATGGGCAGCAGTCTTTCTTCGAGCACCCCTATCCTTCTGCCTGTGTGGGACATCACCTGCTCTCTGGCTATGGCTAGTGTCTACACTCACACTTGCCATAGTCACCACATTATCCTGTTTTATGCCACCATCCTCCACCTGTCCATTATCTGTGGCTGTTGGGGACTGGGTATGTGTGGGCATACTGACTGTGTGCAGGGACACTGTGGGTGAAAGTGAGATCGGAACAAGGCCACAGGTTCAGCCCCCAACAACCCCACCTGTGCCTCACTATGACCACCATCATCATCAGAGTCTGCAAAGGCACTGACATCAGGTGTGAGGGGAAGAGACACCAACCACCATGTTCATCTGTGAGGGGAAGACAACATATGTAAATTAATACCTGCACTATAATGTGTGCTGATACACACACACACACACACACACACACACACACACACACACACACACACACACACACACACACACACACACACACACACACACACACACACACACACACACAGATGAAGTGGCACAAAGGCATTATACAGACCACACAATTTCTGAATGATGACATGCATGACACACAATCAGACCACAATAGACACACTCTGGACAGGCCCTCAACAACATGCTGTGCAGCTTTGTCCACTTAATGTTGCTACTAATATACACCTCTGAGATATGTGAGGAGTGGTAGTAGGTGATGGACCTTCACCTAACACACACTGCACCTGTGTACACAATATTGATGTACCCCTGTATAGCACAGTGGCAACACCTACAGAAATGTTACAACCCCTGTGAGTGGGCTCCTGAGATGACCATTGTGATGCACTGCATTTAACCCCACCACAAGTGAGCATGCAAATATTGCAATATGGCTAAGAGTAACAATTGTGTGCATGGAAAAATGCATGCCCTTAACATGCCTAGAGTATGGGTGAGCCACAAGACATTTCCATATACACAGGCTTCAGGCTGCTATTACCCAGCCAGACCAGAGGGACCTATGTAGTTGTGGGTGAGATGTATTGTCAGCACACTCGCATGTGGCATTGGTACAGGAAAAAATTATGAATTTCTGAACATGTGTACAGTACAAGCTCTGATACTACAAAATTTGCTGTCATTCACTACAGATGTACACTTGTGTGCATTACAAAACCCCACCCACAAATGTAGTTTGACCTGACATATCCATCTATATACTCCAAGGATGCCAATATATATGATACAGTATTGAAGTGATGACCACTGGGGCCTTACCTGGATGATCCTCACCTGTTGGCTGGGTGCCACCCACCTCCACAATGTAGATGTGTACGGTTTCCTGGGGTGCGGTGGCTGCACCAAGGTTGGCAAGGAATTCCTCTGCTGGTGTCAATGGGGCTTGTGTAGCACAACCCCCACCTGTGGCTGTCCTGTCCCTGGCCACAGCTGTAGCCCTTTGCCGGCATGGTGTATAAGGCCAGTTGCCCTTTGCCAGACCTGCTCATAGGTTTGTCCATGCTGACCCAGATTATTAATAGCTGCTAGGAGTTCATTCCACAGGGTGGTCCATTCTTGATGCTGCTGTCTGCCCCTACTGAACAGGACTGTGTGATACAGTCTTACATCATCAACTATTGCTGCGGTCTCAACGTCAAAAAAGGCTGGTTGGCACTGTTGAGGCATTGCACCTGAAAGGCATGAACAGGGAAAAAGATAACAGGATCTCCTACATCGGACACCATTATGTACAGATCCTGCGCATCCATGTTTACTAGCACTATCCACCGCTAACACCCACATTACACCCCTGCCATCTATCAGCACAGTATGTGTGTGGGTAGTTTCACCATACTGGCATTACAGCATGCATTGCACACCTGATCCTGATGTTTCATGTTCCCCCAATGAGTACCATTAATATGCATAATCCTCCATTCATCATTCACATCAGATGGCACATGCAACAGCTGGGGACATCACAGAAGTTCTCTACTAGGGCATACCAGCCCTTCAGACATCTACCGTACACCTATAGGCTATGAGGCCAACCCTCTACCAGGTGTCATACATACCCTCAAGACTTAACTCACTCTGCCATGCCAGACATTCATACACTCCACATTGATGGGACAGATGCATGAGTGCAGGTCATGCTCCATTCTGTTAACCCCCCCCACACACACACACAACACACACAGACAAAAAAACTCCACCTGGTGAGTGACCTGGACTGACCTTGTTGACAGTTTGGATGTGTATCACACACAATCACCCTGCAGGAAATGGGCACCCTGTCCACATCAGGCAGAGTAGCTGCCTACACTTTTGCATGCATAACATGGTCAACTGGATGGTGGACAGCACATACACTTTTGGGATACCACCTGTGCCCCTGTTGGATGGGGACATCAGCTGCTGTTTGCATACACATGAGCTAATGTGTGGTCTAAGGATTTGGCCACTCAGGGAACACAGCCTATTAACCTGGTATGGTACATGGAATACCATAAGTGGCCTGTCTTCTGTGACAAACTGTGTTGTTATGTTTCCACACACATCAGTGCCATTGACTGCTGGTTGTCCCCTATCGGCAGTGTTATAGTACCATGTATTCAAGCCTACATACCACAAATAGATGAGTGCTCCTACAAGTGCATGTGGACATTCAAGGAACATCTGAGCTACACAATAACTGAGATCAGTGCACATGTGTTGCAGGGTGACCTCCTCATAGGTGTCTGACATCTTCAGCACCCAGATATTTGTGGAATGCGTATATGTGCCTGAGAGATGTAGACCCCACTGCCAGACAAATGTGTATTTCTGCACACCAGCTGCACAATACATGATGTCTATCCACATAGTTTGGGGAATGTGCCTGTGGCATGCCAGACACCTGGGGGCACAGTGATGGTACCTGGGTAACTGATACTGTATCCATTCCTTTACATTGTATGCTCGGTATGTATGCACTGCTGCTGACCCAGTGCCAGCATCCACCCACTACTACTACTTATAACTTGCTGTCATGCTGGAGGGGTCACCAGGTATGTTAGTCATAGGTGTGAGGCAATCAGATACAGGTGTGGAGTACACACTCATCTAAGTAGAGTATGTCAGGAATAGTCAAGGAGACCTGGACAGTCTTTGAAATAACCCTGTATGACATTATTAGCCTAGGAGGGGCTCAATAATGGTAAATGATGTGATATGCCATCTGTATACACCAGTATGTACTGTCAGTGTGTCACCCCTGCACTGGCCGAATCATCAGGGAGCCTAAATACTCACAGCTACCACCAGTGAGGGATGTACACAATGGCAGGATGACAAGTACACACGCATTAAAGTGCAATTACACTTCAGAGCACACAGAAGTCACAGTCAGTGTGGGGATCATTTCTTCCTCTCTCTCCCCAACCCCAATAACACTCCACACTGGCACACCTTTACTCAGCAGAGTGGTCAATCCAAAACATCTGTTAGCCTCTCTGTCCAACCATTACTTCAGGTACCTGGCTAAGTAGCTGATGCACACACTTTGCTGTTTGCGTTTTGAATCACACATGGCACACACACACACACACACACACACACACACACACACACACACACACACACACACACACACACATGCACATTCCTGTTAAAGTCTGGCACAACTTTGCCACCTATGGGCCCTTCAGCCCATACTTTAAGGTAGTTCTGACTGCCACAATCCATCTCTTTAACAGTTACTGTAAGGGCCTTAACAAAGTGTGAGAAATCCTACTGTGGGATGAGCCTATTAGCAAAATGGTAAGTGTGACCAAGACCAAGACTATTGGAGTGAGCTATACAGTTTCACCATGTGCATATGCAAGTACTCAAAGAGCTGACTTAGTGCTATACAGACCAGACACAATGACAAGGTGTAACAATATGTGACAATACCTAATAAAGTAACAAGAGAATACTCAATCAATACAGTAACCACACAGTTCAGACTCACAGGGATTCATATATGACAACATTGCAGGACAGTCTGCAATACATACAGGAAATGTGTAAAGTACTAGGTGCATAGGTTCATAGGATGATACTAGGCTTCTGGCATGGATGTCATCATAAGCCTAGCGCAGATGTTTGCCCATGTCCCTTCAAAGTCAGCACCTGTTTCCCCTGGCCAGCTGGGGCACAGGTGGGATCCCAGGGGTGTATTTTGTTTTTCCCCTGCAGTCATCCAGCTTCTTTTTAAAGAAGGCTAGAGAAATACACTGCTAGGGAGGGAGTGTATTTTACAGACAGTGCATTGTTTGAGACACAAATCTATCCTGCCAACAACTACTATTTATGTCACAGACCAGGTGAGGGCCTTGCATGCGGGTTGTGTGAGTGGGGTTTGTCTTACAGATATGCAGAAACTCCATCAAGGCTGGCTTGGGAATGGCCTTGTTAGCCAGACACATGTTACCTATGATCAGTCTGTATGACACTGAGTAGATTGACAGGACTGTCAGCCTATCTGTATAGGATAAGTGTTGCAGACCCTGGATTTTCCTGGTCAGGAATGTTTGTGGTCTGTGCAACTGCTGCATGTGGTTGGCAAGGTACATGCCAAATGAGCCATTGTACCTGGTAATGGGTCTGTTATGGGAGGAGTACAGGGATGCTATGGCCACCTGGTTCCTGGATGACATACCCTTATTTGTGAAGTTGGCCATGTAGACTACCATCCGTGCAATGGTGCCAACTCAGTGGGAAATTGTCAGGTTGCTATCATCCTTGGTGCACAAGTCATCTCATGCCTGATTGCATGCTCGGTACATTGTTATTACTGTCATAACTAGTGTGGATGACATCTACCACAACAGGGATAATTATGCATTCCCTGGTATTCAGTTTAAGGCAATGCTTCTGGCACCAGTCATTAATTTGGGTAAGAGCCTCTTGACGGATGCTCAAATCACTAGGGTGATGTAAGACAGTGGCCAGTTTGCAATCATCTGTAAACCTGGTCAGCCACAGACCACTGGTTTAGTGTTGCACCTCAGTACAGTATATCCCAAACAGTAGAGACCCCCCAGACAGATCCTTGGGGTACACTGATCTTTAAGGGTCTACTAGTAGGGGTGTATTCCACTACTTTGATTAAGTGGGTACTATCATTGAGCCAGTTAGCTACCCATCTGGTAACATACAGGTTGATGCCTAGCTGTGTAGGCTTATGTATTATGGCTGACTGGAAATTATTGTCAGAGACTTTGGATAGGTGAAAGTAGGCAGTGTGGACCATCTTCTGCTTGTCCATGTGTTTGTTGACTGCTTCAAAGAATTCAACCAGGTTTAACAGGTTTGATCTCCCTTTGACAATACCAAACTGTGTTGGCTCAAGCCTCTTGAGGTTGCTGATGTCTCTTTTTATAAGGTCCTTGATAATGCCTTCCATGGTCTTGCAGGCTAGTTAGGCTGATGCACATATGATTGGCGGGATCAGTGGATGCTCCACCTTTGTGTAGAGGGGTGACAGTGGCTGCCCTCTGTGCAGATGGGATAAAACTGCTGCTCAGGCTTTGGTTGACTACAGTGTGTAATGGAGCTGAGAGCTCATACCTGAGTTCATGTAAGATGCAGCCAGGGATGTTATCAGGTCCCATGGAGACTTCAGTTTGTTGCCCTTGAGAGGGCATTATGGACCTGCTCCCTGATGATGAGGGGAGCGGGGAGGTGGTGTGCATGTCCTCCTTTACTGATGGGAGGACAGGGGGGTGAGGTTTTCACGTAACCTGTCTGCAGCAGGTTGGCTATATCTATGGCAAATGTGTGTGTGGTGTTATTGACCACCAGTACAGAGCAGATTTGGGTGTTGCCTCTGAGATTGCAGACATATGTGAAGAAGACCTTATGATTGGCCTTGGTGGATGTGTCCAATTTGCACTCAAAACTAGCCTTAGAGTAATTCACCTGTGACCTTATTTGCTTCTGCAGACAAAGGTGAGATTGCTTCTAATTTGGCACCTACTCCTTCTTAGCCCTGTACAGCCAATATTTCTACCAATTATGGAGTTTTTGTATTACTGCTGTCCACCACAGAGGTTTAATCTGCCTTGGGGGAGATGATTTTGTCCAATTAGGTATTGCTGAGTCTATACAGCTATGTAGGTGCTCATATAGATTTTTGATGTAGGCTTGGCCACAAAGTTATAACACAGATAAACGCTTTTCCAATTTCAACCTAGTAATTATAATCAAACTAGTAATTATTTCTGTTCCAAGGCAATACAACAACCTGTAGCTGTAGACATTCATGTCTGTCTGATGCACTGAAACTAAGATTACACATTTGTAAAACAAGTACAGCCTATTTACCTGACATTTGCAACTCATGTCTGTATGTTTGAAGCTTCCAGCTACTACTACTACTGCATACATGTGCACAGGTAATACTTGATATACATTTCTGTTCTTTGTCAGTATGGCACACTGTGTTTACACTCTTGCAGTTCAGTCATACCTCTCAACCTGTTAGAGCAAGACATCTGGAGAAAGGCACACATAAATGGGGGCAAAGGCCCACAAATAGTGACACTTTATAAATATTGCTGTAATACACTTAGACAGTTGATAACAAAGTAGGTTTTGCATTGACAGGAATACTTTGAAGGATATGACATCTGACATTCAAATGTATCTTATTATGTTATGACTTCAGTCTTTACTAATTTCCAGGTGATTTGCCAGACAAAACACAACTGTATGAAAAAATGACTACAAATATGAGGCAAACATGGTCAGTCTGCAAAACTCTGGACAATTAACAGGTCTGAGCTCAGTATATAACATACAGTTCAACATCTTCTGCGCCAGTTGTTTACTATGCACATACCTTATATAGGTCTCTTAAATTTGTAAGACAAGCATATGTATCATAGCAGCATTCACAAGTGACACATGAATATTTACAACATCCCGGGTAGCTGGCCTAGCAGTGTCACAGTCAGTACTGTACAACAGACACTCCAGTAGTATTCATATGTGAGCTGACCTTTGCTGGGGTGACTCAGGGGCCAGAACTGTGACCTATGTCACTGCAGACATAGCCAGCAGGGATGGCCATAGGTGCTGGACAACAACATGTCAGTCCAGCAAGTCTTGTTGAGAGCTATTATTTAACTTCCTATTTCCCATTATTGCATCCCTTCTTATGCATTCCATTACATGCATAATTGTTTGACATACCAGTTATAGTGCTGCAGAGATTTTTCAGAGTAATGCAGACATGTAGGTTTCAGTAGTTGCAGTCTATCTTTGTGTAGAATGGTTCAGATCTGTTTTTCATAGGCAGCAGCTTGCCTTTTGTAGGTAATGCTCCTGAGCAGATGATGGCCTGTACACCAATTGGTGTCTCCCACTTGCTAATTGCATCCAGAACAGCTGTATTGTCTTTTCATTAGCCAATGGCATGGCAAAACAGTGCTATAATTAAGTCCTTCATGTGGGTCTTGCCCCTTTTCCTTGCCTGGGAGGAGGACACTATGGAGGTGTGGGAACTATGGTATCACAGAGGGTAGGTGCAAATATTTCTTAGAACAAGAAATGTGGAGAAAGCCCAACAAAATGTGGGAGAAAGTTCCAGAATTAGGGACGGATTGTAAGTATTTATGTTATACAGTTAGAAAATTGCTAGATTAACAGGGTTTGTCTGGACATGCATTTTCTGCATGATTTGCAGTCTGACACTGATATGTATATGACATACCTCTCAACTGTACAGATTTCCACAGAATGTCTAGAGGTTTGCATCTTATGTTTGGTCTGTTCCTCAGACAATTTTTTTGTGGCAAATCACTAGAATAATCTGAGGATTGAAGTCACTAAATAATGTTTTGTGTTTCAGACTTCATTTCCTTCAGAAAATTTATGTTAAGACAAACCCTGCTACTCCAGCAACTTTTTCAGTTTATAACACCATTATTTAATATATGTCCCTATTTTTGGGCCTCTGTCCCCCAAGTATATCAAGCTTTGTCCAGATGTCTTGCACTAAGAGGTTTGGAGGTATGCTATATCATTATTTAGTGACTTCACTCCTGATGTCATCCCAGTGATTTAACAGAATCCCAGAAATGTTATGAGGAAGAGACAATAAATATGGCCCCAAACCCTGGTCATTCTGTGGAAAACTATACAATTGAGAATTACTTATAGGTTCATAGGTTCATACTAGGCTATCTGCCCGAGGGCATTTACAAGCCTAGCCCATCGTTTTGTGGCTTACGCCACCCCTTTAGTATGGGGAACTATACCCATTATTTTGCTGTGCCTCTGTCGAGCAGTGACACTGAGGTAATCCCTGGGGTATATCTGCGATCTCCCATCCATTGGTCAAGATTTCTCTTGAACAAGGCCAGCGAGGTGCTCTGCCTCACATGTACCGGGATTTTGTTCCACAGCATAGGGAGTCTTTGGGTGATGAATCTATCCCTCCAGCACGTCCTATTAATAGCCGTGTCAAGGTTTAAGTCTCCGCCTTGTGGCTCTGATGGATCTAGATTTTTTGAGGTGAAGCATATTCATCAAATCTGGGTTTGACATGGCCTTGTATGTTAGGCAAAGGTCACCTCTGAGCAAGTGCGACTGAATAGAGCTGGAGTTCTTTCAGTCGGGCAGCATAGGACAGATTTTGAGACCCTTTATCCTTTTGGTGAGGAACTTTTGTGGCCTCTCCAGCTGCTGCAAGTGTCGGGTCAGATACATTCGAATGGGGCATTGTACTCAATCATTGGTCTGATGAGTGATGAGTAAAGGGAGACTATGACCTCCCTTGATCTAGATGAGAATCCCTTCATGATAAGGTGGGCAATGTAGAAGGTCTTCCTAACTACTTTAGCTACATGGGTGTCGAATGACAGACTACTATCAACCTGGGTCCCCAGGTCCCTGATAACTTCTTCTGTGCTCAGTGGATTGCCACCTATTTGGTAGCTAGGGGTAACCTTGTTTTTCCGAAGGGTATGACTATGCATTTTTTGGCATTTAACTTTAGGCCGTGGCTCTGGCACCAGTTATCCGTTTCTGTGAGATCCTTCTGAAGGATATCTGTGTCAGATGTGTTTTCTACTATGGCCCAGTTTGCAGTCATCTGCAAACTTTGTCAGCCATAACCCTCCTGTGTTTGCTTGTACTTGAAAAGTAGATGCCAAACAAGAGTGGCCCAGGACTGAGCCCTGTGGGACACCACTTGTGACAGGCTTTGAGTCTGACATGGCCAGCAGCTCTGACCCTGTGGGTTCTGTCACTCAGCCAGTTTGCAACCCATCTTGTGATGTATGGGTTGACATTTAAGCTGATGAGTTTTTCAATGATACCCGAATGGGGTATTGTATCGAAGGCCTTAGCCAGATCGAGGTAGGCTGTATGGACTGCCTTTCCTCATCAATGGCTTTGGTGACTGTTTCAAAAAGTCAACCAAGTTTAAAAGGCATGATCTGCCTTTGACAAAGCCAAACTGGGTTGGATCCAAAGTCTGCAAATTCCCTATGTCTTTATTTATGAGGTCCATTATGATCCTCTCCATGGCTTTGCAGATAAGGCTTGTCAAGCTAATGGGCGGTAATTTCCAGGGTCGGTGGAGGCACCGCTTTGTGAAGTGGTACCACAGTTGCAGTGCCACTCCCTGGAATGCGTATCCAGAGGTAAGACTTTGATTAAACAGCTGTCCTAGCTGTGGGTTTAATTCCTCATTGAGTTCATGGAGCACACAGCTGGGGACACCATCAGGTCCCATGGATCCTGTGTTTTTCGCTTTGGAGAGCAGTTCTCACTTGGGCTGGAGATGTTTGGGGGCTGCAATCGTTTGGTATAGATATCTCTCCTTTTGGGAGTTTGCACTGAACCTGTCAGCCAGTATGTTGGCAATGTCTGTAGGATCAGTAATCTTCACATCATTTTGAACTAGCTCTGAGCATATCTGGGAGTTTCCTCCCAGCTAAAGAAGGCCTTATGATTGTCTTTTGAGTCTTTAGCTATTTTTCTCTCGAAATTTGCTTTGGATGATTTTATGAGAGCTCTTAGTTTTTTACTTATAGTGATCAAGGGTGTCTTACCTTTTAAGGATTTTGCTCTATCTTGTAGTAGCTTCCTCCTTTTGTTGTAGAGTTTGTTTATGGCTGGGGTCCACCAGACTGGACGCTTGCCTTTGGTACAAAGAGTCTTTGTTTTGCTTGGGATTGCCTTATCCATGCAGTCCTGCAGGTGCTGGTAGAAGGCATTTGTAAGTGATTCAGCGGCTTGAGTACTGTTATCCGCCGCTCGGGGCCTTAAAGGAGACCACACTAGTCTTTAGAAGTGTGAAGTCGGCTTTTGAGAAGTTCTTTACTGTGGTCTTTTTTATTTCAGGTGGGGGTGGGATGAGGACCTCCAGCGAGATTAGTTTGTGGTCTGATCTCACCAGTGAGGGGTACACCTCCGGTGTTGAACATTGTGCTCCCATGTTCGTGATGATGAGATCAAGTATGTTATCTCCTCTTGTGGGGATGGTGACTAGTTGTTCCATGGCATTTGAGTTTATGTCTGGCCATTAACAGACTATCAAGACTGTGTAGCAGTGCAGTGTGTAAATGTTTGTTAGGCTGAGTAGGGAGAGGGGCAGATGTGAGTGCCATAGATCATTTTCCATCTGACTGTGCATGCTGCTACATTTGCTGGTGGTCAATTAGCTGTATATGTTTGTAGGGGCAGACTGAGACATGTCCCTTAACACCTTAGGATTCCAAGTACACTGTAACTTGTGGCATTATATATATAGGAGTAGTGTGTGACCGGAAATCAGGATATGTTTGTTCAAACAGTTGTTATACTCTAGAGGTCAGTTGGATTTCTAATAGGTTGCTGTGACTGTAGTGCAACTGGTTATGGGTAGACAATTTATCACCAATGTCTGTTTTTCCCTACAGTTACATCCCTGTATTGCATGATATATTTGCAAATGTATGAGCAATTCCCCAGAGCTGATTTGGTGTAGTGTTGTGTTGGTCTGATGGTAGTTCAGAAAGTGCTGGCTGAAATGGTTGGCAGCTCTCAGCATTTTTTCCATAATGTTACATGACTGCACTCATACCTCTCAACTGTCCTGATTTTCATAGACTGTCCAGATGTGTGTCTCATATTTTTGGTCTGTTCCTCATAATTGTTGTGGACTTCTGGCAAGTCACTGGGATGATGTGAGCATTGAAGTCACTAAATAATGACAATCATTTCTGTTTTAGACTTGAAATCTATCAGAAAATGTATGTTAAAACAAACCATGATACTCTAGCAACTTTCTAAGCTTATAAAATCCATATTTAAAATATGTCCCTATTTTTGGGCCTTTGTTCACCCACTTTGTCAGGCTTTGCCCAGATTTTTTGCACTAAGAGGTTGAATATATGTATGTATGTGTATGTATATATGTATATATATGTGTATATATATATATATATATATATATATATATATATATATATATATATATATATATATATATATATATTTATAGGGTCTATATTAGATCAGTGAACGCTTAAAAAAGCAATCGCTGATTGATCGACCTTATGTAAGTGAAAGCTTACAATCTCGAACTGTCAGATCAGCGACTTTTTTCCTAGGGAAAAAAATTGCTGATCCAAAACACATACACACAACGTAAGCACACCAAACAAACAGAAATCCACCTAAAATCTGACACCTAACCCTACACTAAACTATGCACACACCACTAACTATCCACTTACCTTAACCCAAACCCTAACCCTAAGGTCCGTCACTATCGCACACTCACCTCACCCATTCCCTAACCCTAACTTACCTAAATCTGCCCTAACCCTCATGTCCACACAATCGCAAACATACCTAACCCGAGCTCTAACCCTAACTCACCTAACCCACCCTAACACTCACATCCACACAATCGCACACTTACCTGAATCTGACCCGTAACTTTCCACCACAGCACTGAAAATACCGAAGCAACAGAAACAGAAAACCAAATTCTTTCCGTAGGAACAAATTTGAGTTTCTGTTGCTTCGATATTTTTAACTTTCGCTAAAATAAGGTCAATCAATCAGTGTTCGCTTGTTTAAATGTTCGCTGATCTAATATAGACCCTATATATATATATATATATATATATATATATATATATATGTATATATATATATATATATATATATATATATATATATATATATATATGTATATATATATCTATATATATAGATAGATATATATAGATATATAGATATATATATATATCTATATATATATAGATATATATATATAAATACATATATATTATATATATATATATATATATATATATATATATATATATTTATATACATATATATATATATATATATATATATATATATATATATATATATATATAACATTTCTAATTCCACAGGTTTTCCCTAATGTTGGATGACAATCCTGCATGATATAGTTACTGAAGCAGTATTAATTCTCACAGCTCATGTGGAATAGTGGTAGCTGCTGTGACTGGAGTGCAGGGTGCCCTGTGTTTAAGACTTTCCAGGGATGTGCATTTTTCCCAATATGTTAAATGACTGTAATGCATGATATGTTTGTAAAAGTATTTCAAACTCCCACAGCTCATATGGCATAATGGTACATTCCCCTGTCTGTAGTGAACAGGGTCCTGGGTTTGAGACCTGCCATAGCTGATTGTTTTGTTCCTGGGCAGAAGAGATGCTGATTGAGACAGAGTGATTAAAGCAGTTTTTAGCAATTGTAAGCAGGTTTGTGTGGTTTATGTGATGCTAAGCAATGCAAAAGATCCTTAGTCCTGCTTGGCTTTGCTTAGCTCTGCTTATTCCCACTTAAACCTGCGATAATTTCAAAAAAAGAAAAGAAAAAAAGGGTGATAGGAAAGTGTTATAATGAGGACAAGCAGGGGGTTAAACATTAGGAAAATCAGCTAGGGGTGTGCAAGACAGGTGTAGGAAAGAACCATAGCTCTATATTTCTTCTGCAGCAACAGCTGTGAATGATGTGGAAAATTTCGAATTTACACACAACCCATAGGAAGGGGTGGTGGGAACATATATTTGTAAAGTAATTTGAGGGTAGATTGATTTACTTCACTGTGCATTTGGGCGAAATGTAAAGCTATATATGGGCCAATGATTTTTTTGTGGGACAGATGCCCTTTTTTTAAGGTGAGAGTGGGATGTTGGGGAAGGGCTGTAGGTTTGTATGGGAGGGTAGGTTGGGTAGGATAGGTTGCATTCACAGACATACAAGACACACAAGACAGCAGACAGGAGCGGTTGGGAATCAGAAGCCCATGAGCCCCCAAATGGATATAGTGGGACTGAGATCCCCACCCATTGACAGTCACCACTGCAACTTTATGGCCCCAAAGGTGGCTGTGCTGGGAGCTCGACAACAGGAGCAGGCTTCCCCTCAAGTTGCTCCAATCTTCCCTTGAACTGGTGCAGGCATACACCACACCCCGGAACTTCCTGAGGGTAACTAGTTCCTCTCCATGCCCACGCCCAGGGGGGGTTGGGCCCCATGGCCTGAGGTGGTTCCACCCGAGGGTGGTGAAGGATCAGCAGAGGGGGTAGTTCCAAGTTGGGTCCCAGATGTGCTGGGGCCTGGTGCCATGGCCAGATGAGATGGGACAGGTGGATCCGCCGACATTGGCCTTCCTAAATGTGCTATGATGTTGAGGTTTTACAAAATGTATTGGTTAGTCATGAACAAAACATTTCAAAATTAGTTATAACAGCATGCATTAGTGTTCTAATTGACTTGGAACAGTGGAATTTGCACAGTTGCATAACAAACAGAACACTTGCATTTAAGGAATAACAGTCAGAATTTTAACAGCATGCCAGTTAAATGTGTGGCAACAGGCCACCAACAGTAGTATTTGAACAAAGTATGTTAATATGTAAACAATTAAATATATGAACAATAATAGACCACAAGTCCTAACATTAGATTTTGAGAACAACATACCTGTAGTATATAGATAATAATTATTGATGCAAATAAGGGGTGGGGGTAGAGAAAATAAAATCTATTAACAACTGTATAGGCTTCTATTTTTCACAACAGTATTGCACAGTACTCTACAGGTCTGCCCTCACTTTACATCTTCCTGTGGGCCATTGCTTCTGCAACACATATATAACTGTTAAACTGCCAAGCTGGAATGGTATGGGGCAAAGTGTGATTACACTGGGTACATGACTGGAGGGGACTCATACATGTCAGAGTTACATAACAAGGTGTAGCCTGCACTGAGGTTGTGTGAGTGTGCTACTGGCATTCTTCAACTAGATTCATATCTGCATCCAAGGTTATTGGTAACAGTGGTCACTAGCCAAGACAGCATGACACTTGAGAGAGATGTATCAGGAAGAGTGCATGGTGTATGTACCTACCCTGCTGTCTTTTGCAGGTATGGGGTTGGACACTGGAACATTTAGACATAAAGTTTATTATTATACCCATCATACAGCTATTACAATCATGTCTTTACCTGTAATACCTGTGGAGAAAATATCTGTTAAAACTACCTATTTGTACACATATTCAGGATTACTTGTCTGTAAATATTCACACATCTTAGTACCACTCCCTGGACTCAAACTATGGTCTGTGAGTACAAAAACAAACAACAGATCTATTTCTCAACACACTGAGCTACTGGGGAACCACTGTCTCTTGCTTGACTGATTTCTGCCTAATACTCATTTGGTAAGACAGTCTGACCTTGTAATCTAAAGGAGTGTCACCAAGGACGTTTGCGGCAGTTGAACATACATGCCTGACAGATAGTTATTGTACTGTGTAGTAATTCTTTGAAAGCAGGTGTTCACATTTAACTCCTAGTAGATGTAAATATGTGTGATCTGTGCATACTATAGCAGGTTGCTGGGTTGCATACCCGACCCGTATACATTTGGACATCATATACTTGCAGTTTCCACCTATTGGACTCTCATACTTGCCTGCATCAGCATACCCACATTCAGGACTACATCGATCAGAAATGCAAAGGTTAGCATAAGGGAATGTTGCAGGGTACACACTGTAATCCATTACACATTACTAATCAAGGTTCAGATGTTAGTGTAGGACATATTTCATATTTCATTTATATCTTGCTTTACACATTCAATTTCTTCAACAACAAACTAGATTAAACACAACAGTTTGTGGTATAAATCTTTATTTCAGTAGTATGACACAGTGCTTTCTTACAGTTGATATTCTACATTCAGTACTACTGCATATCTTGTAGATCAATATTGGCCTGACAAACTTTTTATTTGTTCAGTGCACTCAGAACACACTGTACTTACTGGCAGTAAACAATGTACTCCTTCTTATTTATTGCACTATATACTGCAAGATAAACCTGTACTCAGCAAACTCTCATCACAACCTTGCCAGTCTGTCAGCATGGGCCTCAAGGTTGCTAGCTCTCTCCTCTGCAATTGTAGGGGGAAAATATTAAGCATACATGTCTATCACATACTCAGGCTAGATTTTGGTACTGATATGGTTGAGATAGTTACTCACTACAGGGGCATCCCCATCCCTACCTTCTTGGATCCATTGGGCAAACAGTTCCCCCTTCCTATGATTTAGGTCAGAATAATGCTGCTGTACCTGCTCACCAATTCAGGGCATTCCAGTAACACTGGTGAGATCAAGTGCCAGATGATCACAGTCCTCCAATTTGTACTGTGAGCCCTGTTACTGGCCCTGCAGCAGTCTGTTGTCATGGTCTTTAACAAGGAGCTCAGCCATGACCCTGGACTCCAAGATGTCCCAACGCTGAACCCGAAAGGCACTTTCTCTCCAATGCCAGACATAGTTCTTGCAGAGATCAAACTACAACAGGTTCTGGCTGTATTCCCACCTGTGTGGTTTAAATAAGGCCATATTCCCACCTTTTGCCATCATTGGACCATTTTTGAAAATGCTGAGCACAGCTAAGCAGTGTGCAAACCTGATAAGCTGATTTGAGCAGCTCTTAAAGGGGAAAATGCTAAGCAGTGCTTAGCGGTGTGCAAATCCGTTCAGCTGGGCTGAATATTGCTTAGAATGACACTTTTAAGCAATGCGCATACCGGCTAATCAGAGCTAAGCACTGCTAAGCATTGCTCAGTTTTCATTTTAAAAAATATTTCAGAATTGCAAATTAATTATTACTGACATATTATTAAGTGTATATAATTTGCTTTACATGACGTCCCTTTATGTGCTTTCATTACACTAACTTGGGGTGTGACTATACTGTATGGGACACTTGTGTTTATATGGATAATTTCATATGTTATATCCACTGACACTACAATTTTGGATCAGCTACACTACCATGGTTAACAAATATCAATGACTGCATCATTTATGAAAATAAAAAAAAATGTAACAATGCTTTCCCATGTAAAAATGGAGAGCTTGTCTTGGTACTCAAACTGTGAACTGCAACATGCAAGGCCAGAACTCTAACCACTATACTATCTCATCACTGAGGATTTTAGCTATACATTTAGATTTAGTTCATATAAGATGTTTAAGCAATGCTGAGCAAAGTGCTGCGATGCACAAACCCACTCAGCTATGCTTAAACTTCACTTATAACAGAAAAAAAATTAATACAACCATTTTCATTACATATATTAATACTAATGCTGCTTCATATTTGGTAATGTATTACATGTCATTCTATCAACTTTCTAATTCTGTACATGGAATATGGTTTAGATTTTCCCTATTGTTGGACCTTTGTCCCATGTTTATTTCATGGCTTTATCCAGATTTCTTGGTCTAATAGGTTGAGGTGTGTGCAAACCTCTCAACTGTCCAAATATTTGCAGACTATCCAGATGACTGGCTCATATTTTTCTTTTGTTCCTCATAAAATCTGTGGTTTTCTGCAAATCAGTGGGATGATTTCAGGATTGAAGTCATTAATAATGGCATACATTTGAGTTTCAGACTTCTAATCCTTCTATAAATATGTTGAAATTAACCCTGTTACTCTGTCAACATTCTAAGTTTATAAGGGCTGTACTTAATATATATACTTATTTTTGGAACTTTCCCCCATTTTTTTGCCATTTGTCTGGATTTTGGGCACTAAGAGGTTGACAGGTATGGCTGTGTGTCTGAGGACACACTTGTACTGTAAAGTGCCATATGGCACTTTGACAGTGCAGGGGGGTGTTACACTTCCTGTCACACCCTGTATTGCTTCCCATTCACACTCCAGCTTTCAGTCTCCACAGACACTGAAAGCATTGCAAAGTGCCGTATGGCACTTTGACAATGCAGGGGGTGTATTACAGTTTTTGTCACACACCCTCTGCATTGCTTTCCATTCACACTCCAACTTTCATTGTCTGCAGACCCTCAAAGCATTGTAAAGTGCCATACGGCACTTTCACAATGCAGGGTGTGTGTGACAGTACCTGTCACACACCCCCTACATTTATGTCAAGTCCTACCACCTATTTCACTATAAACACAGCGAACGAAGTCCAAGCCACTCAGGAACTAAAAGTTTGCTAACGTATTTTATTAAGACCGTTTTCGCTCCTCAGAAACAAGAAGCTTCTTCAGACATAGTAAAAGGCGCCAAAGCACTTTTTTTAAATACAGCAGCTTTTTGTTTGGATGATGTCATATCCTTAGCAACTGGTAGTTTCCACAAAACACTTAATGAAAATATAAGAAATATATATATATGTAAAACACAATCAACCTAGACCAACATACCAACCAAAAACAGATAGTTCAAACATCTTAAATGTTTTTAACTGTTTTTAAAAATCAGTAAAATATATTTCCTTACTAAAAATATATAGTTAAACAGGGGTCACTATACAGCACCTGTAAACCGGTACAAGTGATCCTTAAGAAGAATATCAAATCAAATGTTAATTGAACACCTTTCCACTTAATTATAATAACAATATTATAGGAATTGTATAACTTGTATGATACTTTATAAGTTGTTTAAAATCTACCCTTTTGGGATAAAAAACAGACTGTTCATGACTCCATTAATTCCTGGACACAACTCTTTAAATAGATAGTGGGCTACTTAATTCCTTAAATAACTTTTATATTTTAAAATAACAGAGATGTTGCAGGCTTCATTCAGCCCAGGAGGGGAAAAAGCATTTAATAATAGCTGCCATTCTAACTCTTTAATTTCGAGAAGGAGAGACTGAGGGCTGTATAGTGACCCCTGTTTAACTATATATTTTTAGTAAGGAAATATATTTTACTGATTTTTAAAAACAGTTAAAAAAATTTAAGATGTTTGAACTATCTGTTTTTGGTTGGTATGTTGGTCTAGGTTGATTGTTTTTTACATATATATATATTTCTTATATTTTCATTAAGTGTTTTGTAGAAACTACCAGTTGCTAAGGATATGACATCATCCAAACAAAAAGCTGCTGTATTTAAAAAAAGTGCTTTGGCGCCTTTTACTATGTCTGAAGAAGCTTCTTGTTTCTGAGGAGCGAAAACGGTCTTAATAAAATACGTTAGCAAACTTTTAGTTCCTGAGTGGCTTGGACTTCGCTCGCTGTGTTTATAGCTGTTTTGTTACTTGTTGCTTTCACCTATTTCACTATCTGCAGACACTATTTTACTGTTATTAGCTACTTTCAGTGTCCACAGATACTGAAAGCATTTGAAATGTGCCATACAGCACTTTGAGAGTGTGGAGGGAGTGTTAGATCTGCGAGCACTACTGCAGCATGCCCCTCCACTTATTCAGTGTTCATGTCCATAGATCTGTCTCAGTAGCGCACCTTCATTAATATGAAAGGTGCACTACTGAGAAGGGAATGTGGATGCAAACAGCATTCACTCCATGTAGGAATAAAACTATTCCTACATGGAGTTTATTGAATCCCGGGGAAGGTTTATTAAGTTATAAATATTCAAGAAAAAACTGCAGATTTGTCTCCCACCTTGTGTAACTTTTGTAAAATTAAAAGGAAAACCACAAGTAATTGTGAAGCACTGTGTCACACAAAAAAGACTTTAATCCACTGGTTTAGCACTTTCAGCCCCAAAATTAGGCCTTCATCAGAACAAGAGGTTAAAAACTGTCCCATTTTTATAGCACAATCAGTACACATCAAACCAATCAGATCTTAGTTTTCTAAAAACTTAATATAAAAATATATGTATATAAAAATACATCCTAAATAACATACATTTTTAACAAGAATATAAAGTATTTACATTTGTTGTAATAGGCTTTTCTTTTCAACACAGCTTTATAGTTGACACCATTGTTAAACCCTGGTGCCCTGCAAGCATCCAAAAGAACTTGCTGTTTGAACTCTCTAAAATCTAGTTCCTCATGTCTGTCTCCATTGAAGTCCACTGGAACATGATCTGTAACTGTGAAAATAAACTTAATACTGTCACTGTTACCCACACAGATTAAAGTGCACTTATAAAGAGCATTATCCAAATTTTTCTTTCTAATGGCATAATAATGATTATACATCCTGTTTTTAAGTTGCCTATTGGACTTCCCAATATAAAACAAAAAATGTGGAGCATTTTGCCATGTATACCACAAAGGTAGATTTACAATTGAAAATGCCTGGGACATGCCAAGTCTTATTCTGGGTTACAATATCAAATTCTGGACCCTCTGAAATATATTTGCAAAAACTGCAGCTCTTGCATTTAAAAGTACCTGTGTTACCTTGGGCCTTTTTCCTTGGTCTACTTTCTAACATTTTTTTTGAAATTCTATGCTCTTATGTTAACAAAATAGGGGCTTCTCCTACTACCATCTGAAGATCACTGTTGGAAACTATTATTCTCCAGTTGTTAGACACTATATTTTTGATTTCTTTGCTGTCTATGGTAAAGGTAAACAACACTGACATAATACAAGCCTTCTTGTCCTGTGTGTTCCTTCTGAGCCCCTACTTTTCATCTGTGCTAATAACGTCATGCACAATTTTGGAAGGATACCCTCTGTTTTTAAATCTAGAATGCAGTTCCTACACTAACAGATCTAACTGTGCTTCTTCACTTGTAAGTCTCTTAAGTCTTACTAACTGCCTCTTTATAGTGTTGCATTTCACATGAGTTGGATGCATAGTAGAACAACTCAAAAGACCATTACTTGCTACATTTTTATAACTGATGCTGGACCCCAAAAATCTTTACCTTCTTCTTTGATAACCTCTAAATCTAAAAAATAAATCTTAAAATTACCCCAGCTACCAGGAAAATGCAGAAGGAGGTGCTGTTATTCATGTCTTCAATAAACAGCAAGAGCTCATTCTGTGTTCCTCACTAAATTAAAAACAAATCATCAATAAAATGATGGTAACTCACAATTTTGTGTCTATTTGTAAACTTGGACATAATGTTGTTTTCCCAGTAAGCCAAAAGTAAGTTGGCATAATTGGGAGCCATCCTGGCACCCATCGCCACACCATTGATTTGCAAAAAATATGCATTGTCAAACATTGTCAAGACACCTGCAACAGCTGGAAAGACCACAGGAGTACCGCACCAAGAGGATCACTGGCCTTAAACAGATGCCCTATGTGGCTCAACTGAAAAAACTCCAATTGTACTCAGTTGCATACCGCCTACTCAGAGGTGATCTCTGCCTGACATACAAGGCCATGTCCAACCCAGAATTGATGGACATGCTCCACCTAAAGAATCCATATCCCCTTGAGCCACATAATCTTGAGATCTAAACCTCGCCATAACAATAAATAGGATGTGCTAGAGGGATAGATTCCTGCCCCACAGACTTCCCATGCTTTGGAACAAGATTCCAATTTACATTAGGCAGAGCTCCTTGGTAACACTCTTCAAGAGAAACCTTGATGAGTGGATGGGAAGCAGAAGGTTTACCCCTGGGGATCACTTCAGTGGTTCTGCTGGACAGAGGAAGAGGGAACTAATCTAAGGGGGCGGCAAAAGACAACACATGCTGGCTAGGCTTATAAATGCCTTCGGGCAGATAGCCTAGTACCTACCTATGAACCTATGAACATGAAGTAATTGTGTGAAAGAATGTTGTCCATGCATTTCAACATGAACCTGCACTCTTCTAATTCATATTCTCCACTGTTAATTAACAAATTCCCAACCCACTCTAAACCCAAATTATGGGGAATGCAGGTGTATAAAGATGCCACATCAACATTCACCAACAAATCACCAGCGTCAACCTTAATTTTACTGATTTTGCTTAAAAAATCAAAAGAATCCCTGGTAAAGAATTCTGTCTTCTGCAATATCTCAAGCAGAGTTCTGTCTATAAACTTAGAACATGGCTCTATCTTCGATGCTGCTGAGGAAACTATAGGCCTATAAGAGGAACAATGCCCATCCTTGTGTATCTTTGGAATTCCAAAGAAATGCCCTATCTTGGGTTTCCTACTGCAAAAAACTCATGCATATTCCTGGAAATCAAACCTTCTCAGGGCTAACTTTTTCCCAGTGATTAAATACCACACAGGTATTCCAAATAACATGTTAAAAGAGCTCCACATTAATATACAAGTTCTATGGGAATTTGACTAGAATTTCAATTGTATGTGTAATTAAATTTGAAGGGAAAATGGGGTGAAGAGAAAGACAAAGAAATAAAAGACAATTATACAATTCTATATACATTTCCTGAAGTAAAGCTATTCTTATCTTCTTCATATACAAACCATGTAGGTCATCTTGGATTTGTACAGGATGTTTATTTAACTTCTTCATTTTATCTTAACTACTTATTAATTAAATATATTATAAGGACAACATGAAGGCAATGAATCCTATCACTGAGATAAAAAGAGAGAAAAAATATAAAAAAATATAAAAAGGATAGTAGCCATCAGCAAAGCCTTCAACTTAGAAAAATAACATTAAATGTTCCTTTATAAGTGAGATAAAAAGTATCTTAGCCCTTACATTTTAAAATATTCATAGCATTTATAATGAAGGTGCCACTCAGAACAAAATATAACATCAAAACAAATGGTAGTAGTATAAACAAGAAGTTTGTATCATAAATTTTGCAATGTTAATAGAATTATTTTAAAGGAATGAAACAGGTATTTCTCAACTAGTTACAAGATGTTTTATTTATGCAAAACTTCCTTACATTCCATATATAAAGTCTGAAAAGATTATATTCAAGATAATGGATAGACTTTTTTATAGATTCTTGAATTAATAGCATCATAAGTCAACAAATAATTTAAAGAAAAGTCATTATATCAGCTGCATATAAGTGAAAAGTTTAGTCTTGATTTAGAAAATTAAGTTATACCTAAATTTTTATAAAGTATGATATAAGCTTGCAAGGTTAGAATAAACAATGGCAAACAAACAAACAAACAAAAAAAAAAAAAACAAAGCTTAACATCAGTTGAACAGTTCCTGCCAAAAAGCTTCATATCTTATCAAACCACTGTCTTCTCATACCAGCAATGCAATCTAGACATATAGAAGCAAATCTCAAAACTAGTGGCAGTCTATTTTGCAGATCTCTCATAAAAGAAACCCTTCACAAGCAGACACATAAAGCATCACCACTGTCTCAATGTATCTTAACTGAGCAAATCAGTCTGATTCATTGTTATCTTTGTCCCTCCATATACAACCCCTCCCCTCTATCATGTCCATAAACAATGTCTTCAAGAAAACAAAAATATCCAAGTCAATCAAGCCAAATGTAGTCATTCATGTTTTGTGATTTCACATCAAAGACATTGTAAACACTGAAAGACATCAATGACAATACTCTAAAAGATAATAAGAGTTATAATTGCCTCTAAAGTGATAATATAAAATCATTAATAATGTTCTATAATGTTTTACTGTTTTACTGGGAGGCATATAACAATAGAAGAGGAAGAAGAAAAAAAATTAAAAAATGAAAGTAAGTAGTCCTGTAAAACACTAACACACATACTACATAAAATCACACCTTGAGACTGCAAGATCTCCCTTTGAGACTAAAAAATCATAAAATATAATAGAAAAGGTTTACCTGATATGATAGTGATGTGACAATAATAAAATAAAAATGAGTTAAACGTTTTTCTTTAAAAGATGTTGCAAGATAAGTAATGTTGATAGAAACATATTATTTTTTAGAAGATGTCATTTTAGAAACATGTACTTTTTGTTTCTTTTTCTTTACATCTAACCAAGCATCTTTCTCTGGAGATCTTTTAGAAGGGGAAGGTAACCAGTCCAGATTATCTGTAAGAGAAATAATGTTATTATTCCTAATAAAAGAAAGAGCTTCTTCTGTAGTGGAAAAATCTTAATGCCTGTAGATAGTTGAAGGTTTATATTTGCAAGAGAAAAAAGTTGTGCTTTGATATTATTTTGTTTAAGGTGTTTTATTAATGGCCATGTCTTCTTCCTTAGTTCCATAGTCTTAGATGAATAGTCATTATCAGTCTGATGTTTGAGTGTTAACATTTTATTGGAGCCTTCGACCAAGCAGATTTTAGTACCAGATATTTGTCCAGATAAGATAAAAGTTTGAATGTAATTGATCTTGTTTTTGATGTTGCAGTGATATTGTTTGATTTCCCAATGGATCTGTGGGGTCTTTCTATCAAATAAGAGAAGCTTTCTTGTAAATTACATAGTTTAGGAATCCATGCTGACAAAAAAGAAATCATGTTGCCACCCTCTACATTTTCTGGCAGACTGAAGTTCCTTATGTTATTTCTTCTTTCTCTGTTCTCCATTCATCTAATTTCTCAACTAGCCAGGAATTTTGATTTTTCTTTGTGCTGACATTTGAGTTACATTTTTTAAGGCTAGTACCAATGTCTGAAACAGCAATCTCAGTTTCTGAGACTTTAGCTTGGAGCTCTTGGAATAAGTCATTGAATATTTTCATTTGTTTTAGACTGTTCTCTTTATATTCTTGTAGGTTTTATTGAAGACCATCTATTTTAATATTTAAATCTTGCAATGCTGATGTTACCTGAAGTAGTTCTTTCTTAATTGAGAGTCAGAGTGGTTATTCTTTGAGCTGCTCATTCTTTATTGAGTTAAGAAGAAACATCCCTTAGGCATTTTGACAGGAAATGTATTTCCAAAAGGTACCAAACTTTCCAAGATGATAGAAAAAGTGTTTAGTTAAGTGTTAGGTTAGAAAATAATGGTAAGTTAAAAGTTTTTCCTGTCAATAATTTTAACAAAATGCAGAGCTCTGAGAAGTAGCTGTTAACTCTGTGCCATCTAGGCTCCACCCCTCTTTTGCATGTAGTTTGTAAAGATGTCTCTTAAAGTATGCTTTCACATTGGAAACACAACAGCAAATACTACATATTGCACACTCATCAATCTGGTAATATGCAGAACTTTAATATCTTGAACGTTGTACATGGCTAGCTATCCATTTCAGACAAGCACTCCAGCATCATCTGTCATCCACTATAAAGTGTCATGCAGCCTAGTAAAAGTCAGACTTCTGCCGTGGCACTTGTGTAAAGTACAATCCATTTACTTAGATAGGTAGGAGTTCTGTTCTCACTCGTGTGTGTGTGTGTGTGTGTGTGTGTGTGTGTGTGTGTGTGTGTGTGTGTGTGTGTGTGTGTGTGTGTGTGTGTGTGTGTGTGTGTGTGTGCATGTGTGTGTTTGTTTGTCTAGTCAGAAAAGTATAAATGAATATTTTGCAGTCACCACTACCACACCATGGAGTACCAATATTTTGACAGTTGAACATGCCTACCCATCCATTTCATGCAGGCTTCACAACACCTTCTCTCAAACATCCAGTAATGATGTCATCCACTATAAACTGTCATGCTGCCTTGTAAAAATCAACTTATGCTGTGGAGTTTGCATTAAGTATTGTGTTCTCTAGTCCATGTACCTAGTTAAGTAGGGGTTCTAATCTCACTGCAGTCAACTCAACTGGTGTGTGTGTGTGTGTGTGTGTGTGTGTGTGTGTGTGTGTGTGTGTGTGTGTGTGTGTGTGTGTGTACACTAGTCCACTTGCTTTGACATTAGAATGAGCACTTGACAGCAGCATGTTGGATACTGCTTTTGCCATCTTCCTGTCAGCAGACTCTGCTGATGTCATCAGTTATAGGTGTCTCTCAAGCATGTTCTGCTAATGTCACAGACTAGGTTAAGATCCCTAGAGTGAGTGACCCTTGTGCCATTAGATTTGCAGATGTGCAGCATTTCCATCTGAGCAGGATCAGAGACTGGCCTGTATGCTATGCACAAGTCACCTCATACTATGCGATGCAGAGTACAATGATGAGGCTTTCAGTCTATCCACTTACATCATGGCATGGTTTGTAGCCCCTGTATTTTCTTGTTGACAAACCCTTGTGATCTCTTCAGCTGCTGCAGGTGTTTGGAAAAGTACATGCAAAATGGAGCATTGTACTCTATTATTTTTCCGATGAGGGTCGAGTACAGTGTTGTTAAAACATCCACAGACCTAGATACGATGGGCTGACTTATGAGGTGCATAACATAGAAGGTTTTCCTTACAACTGTGGAAACTTGGTGGTCGAAGTTCAGATTGCTATCTGCCTGTATTACCAGGTCGTGCAGCATTGTGTTTGAGCTTAGGGGGTGTTGTTAATGCTATAATTAGCATGGAATTCCACTTTGCAAAAGGGAAAAATAATTGCACTTTGTTGCACTTATTTTCAGACCTTGTGGCTTTGGCAGCAATCATTTGTCTGTATCAGCCCATCCTGTAACATGTTTACATCATTGGTGGACTCAATGATTTCACCCAAATTGCAATAATCAGCAAACTAGGTAAGCCAAAGGTCATATACTTTAACCTGAACTTTTGAGAAATAGATTCTAAACAGTAAAGGGATCAGCACAGATCTTTGCAATTTGCCACTGGTGACAGCTCTACTAGTAGGGGTTGAGTCACCAACTTTGACAGTATGTGTTCTGTCAGTGAGCCAGTTGAGTAACCATCTAGTTATGTAAGGGTTAATCCCCAGCTGGGAGAGTTTCTCAATGATTCCTGAGTGGGCCATTGTGTCAAAACCCTTGGCCAGATCAAGATAGGTGGCATGCACTGTGTTAATTTCATCCAGTGCTTTGGTGACTTTCTCTAAGAAGTCTACTAGGAATAATAAACATGTTCTACCCCCAATGAAGCCAAATTGTGTTGAGTCTAGAGTCAGAAGTTCACCTATCTCCTTGCTGATAAGGTCCATGATGATTCTTTCCATGGCCTTGAAGATGAGACTTGTTGTACTATTGAGGTTTTTAGCCTTAGAGAGTGCAGATATGACTTAATGTCTAAACATACTAGGTAGAGAACTGGTGTCAGGTATACTTTGGGGTATGACCTGTGGGGTCAGGGGGTTGAAGTTTGCATCAAATCTGTCAGCTAGCAGATTGGCCATTTCCTCCAGTGCAGCATTGTTGTTTAGACTCCTAGCATTAAGCATCAGAACTTTGATTTTACCTCCAGTGGATGTTATGTCAGAACTTGTATTGCTTTCACATTGCTTAACAAAGGCATTATGAGGGAGGCAAGTGCATTTGCCAGTATCTGACAGCCTAGAGGACACAAGTTCCAACCATCTCTGACAACGCAGCGTGGCTTGTTGACCATGTAAACCCACACTGAGAGATTCTGTATCCCCCGGACTGACGCTAGAAGCTAAGCCAATTGTTAAAGTCCATCAATTTTGTTTATATTGTGGCATCTTCCTGAGTGAAGGTTGAATACTGCTTAGGACTAGGGTCATAAGTACCTGGGACACATAATCTGACAGTTCTGTCATCTGACACTTCATATAGTCCAGGGAGGGATGTTATGAAAACGAAGGCACAACCCAGTGATAGTATACATATCACACCCCTATGAGCAGACCAAGTGGTATGTGACCTGTGCATTGCGGTATATGGTATGTGGAACATTCACCAGCATGTGCACACAGTGGTAACTACTACCTTGTATGCAACCCATCTCCTGAGTATGTGCAGGAAAACCACATCAAAGGCCATAATACTTCCATAGTTCACAGCCTTCATCACACCAGTAACTGAGTACAATGTACCTTCTTCATGTACCTCCCTACACATCTTCCAGGATGCATAACTCAGTTGTACCACCTTTGCCACAGTGAGCTTCCACACATCTTATTTGCCATACTAACAGATGCATGTGTGATACCTCTTCTGGTGATGGACACAGTACATACATACCTGTGTGACAATATTGATGGCATACGTTAGATTCAGGACAGTATGGACTGTGCCATATGTATGCCATGCACACCAGTCAACTAGCTTGGATTGATTATGATATCACATACAGGTATATCAGTGTCCCTCCTAACACCACCAGTAGATATTACATTGTCAGGACAGTGTGCTTGATTACTGTCATACATTGCTGACATCTCATAATAGTTGGACAAGTGTGTTTGTGGAGAACAATCTCTGATCACTCTAGATCACATATGTTATGTCAGAGACATGAGGTTACTGGTGGTATTATTCTGATATTGTCCATTATTGTGGTTGCTTCTGTTTAAAGTTTTTCATGAGCCTCTAACTATGTGTCCCACTTGGTGGAAACCTCTGCTAACATTACAGTCATATTCAGGAGACTCATTTTGCACAACTTCACAATATGCACCTAACTCCTATTGTATTTAATATCCATGATAGATGTCCCTTCCATTGTTCATGTCAGGATACTTATATCACAAAGGCATCTTCTCCAGTATTATGTCACCTTGTGTGACAGTCACATAATATACATTTTCACTGTGCAGTCTGTACTGTATCATGTCTATATGTGACTTGTGTTCTTGCTACTACTTTCTTCATTTATATACCCTCATTGGCTATACATTAAGATGTTTCACCTGTCCTCTTTCCATGTGTTCATTCTTACAATTCATCTGTGTGTCCCTATCCAATAGACACACTTCCCCTTACTGTTTATTTTAAATGGCATTTCATGTGCCATTACGGATCATTTACTCAACTTTTGTTCAGTATGCCTGAAATGAGATTCGATAATACTCTGTGTTTGGACTATATACTTTGCTATATTATTAACTCTGATAATCATTGTGGCATTCCATGCAATCGTGCAGATCTAGTTTGCCCATAAGTAAACAGATCTATATGGCTGCTGCTGTTCATGTTGCTTTATACAGTTTCCTGGCCAGCAACACCGTTGCTAGCCATGAAACCATGCTTGTTTACATTTAAACACAGTGTGCAGCATGAATATGTAATTAGCACTGCTGCTCACTGTGCAAACACATAAACTCCCTGTAGGCTTTGTGTGAACCCTACATGGAGTTTGTTGAATTCACAGGCAAGTCTTTTTTAGTGCTTGTTATGTTTTTTTTTTTCTTTTATACATTTGTTAACTGGGTAAGCCTGCTGGACAGAAGCATCACTTTCAGGGGTGACTTAAAAATACTGTGTCAATAAGTGACTTTTTTCAGAAAGCCACTGTAAGTAGCTGGAGGTGGAAGGATTCAAACTTTCTTCCTTGTGTATTGGAAACATCTGACAGCATTAATCCTCTGTGCTAAATGCCACTTCTTCCCAAAAAAAAGTCTAATTTTCAGATGTGATTTTCTTAAACTTGATTAGAAAAGAAATAGCCAAGAATATATTTATTTTGTTTTTATTATGAGGGTGTTTTATGAAGACTTATGTCTTTTAATATATTCTATTAAACTAGTAAAACCAAGCAGGCACTTCAGTGACTCACACCATAAGTTCCACACCTCTCAAAAGATTCAAATCAGCCAGTGTACGTAAAAACAAATAACTTATTAACAACTTCTTCAGAAGAAGTCTCTATTTTGTATGTGTGATGAAAGCACTTATCTGTTTTGTTAATAAATTAGTTGTTTTTACGTACACTGGCTGATTTGAATCTTTCGAGAGATGTGGAGCTGATGGAGTGATTCACTGAAGTGCCTGGTTGTTTTTACAAGTCTTTTCTTGGGTGTTTACATTCACGTGTTCTTTGTTTTATTCCATTAAACTAGTTAGGAATGTCTTTCGGTTATATGTAAAAACTGCTGTTTACTAGTACTGGTATTATATTATTCAAACTATGGTTGAAGGTTTAAATGACTAGTAAGTAGATTTAAAGGGGTACTTCCTACTTACATATTTTTCTGAAAATTTTAATTAGAAAAAAATAAAAGATTAGAATCAAGTAACAATATGATATGTGCTAGGTCCAGCAGCTACGTTTGTGGATTTGTATGAATCAAAGTTGCATTTGACATCTTTGTCCAGCTACAAGACTACAAAATCATTGTCTTTCGGCAGAAATAAGGCATAGTGGTAAATATCAGAAGGTAGACCCGTGAGGACTCAGTACTGCTGGAACAGCTTCAAAATGTCAAATGTTTATTCAAGAGTAAGAGTGTGTGGTTCTGGATGCATGCACCCACACGAGTGTATGCTCCATATTACTAGTGTTAGAATTCCTGTTAATATAAGTAGGTCAGTGTCTGTCTGTTATGATTAGGACAGGGTCATATTTAGTATTATGGTTAGGTTAGAGCAAAGGTTAGGCTTAGCATTAGTGCAAATGAGGAAAACGGTGCAGGGAACTACTCTCTTCACTTAAATCTTACATAATAAGCACAAGTGTTGTAAGTTTTTTGAGTTTTTGTGTTACTTTGAAACACAGATAGAAATTTGTTCTCTGCTTTAAGACTAAGAAATCTTTATTGTCAATGCCACAGTAAAAACAGGTAGATTATTCATTATTTTTACTTCCTATGTACTGTTGGTATTCTTTCTCCCCAAGCGAAGTTGCAATAAAATAGTAACATTTACAGCGGAGAATCATTAGAGAACTCATCTTTGTCTTTCCTTATAAGTATTATGTTATCTTGAAAGTCTCCCTTACATAACAATGCTACATCTAAGACTAGCCTACCCCATATGATTTTAACAACATTCCCAGTAAATGGTCCCCTCCCTCTCATTTGAGTGGTATGCTTTATCAGCAAGTCTCATTCTACGGGTTCATTCCTTTCAAAAATCCTACTTCAGAAACGCCATGTTTTCTGTTGTCATTCAAAATGATGTGTACTCTCCTATTATCCGATAATCAGATTTACCTCCCATTCCCTTTAAGAAGTGCTCTTAATGACCATTTTTGCTCTTCTTATTCCCTTCCACCCTCATTATATTTTTATTATTTAATGCCTACCACCTTCTCATGTGTTATTTCCCACTGTCAATTTTTTATGTTTCTCTGAACTTTTAAGTTATAAATTTACAACTATCATAATGGTAAGGTTTATCATGCTTAATGTGTATCAATAATTTGAAACGTGCCTAAACTTTTTGGATAATGTGTTTGTCTTTTGTTACACAGTCTAGCAATGACTTCTACATTCATTGTATGTGTGAAACTGATCAATTTTTATGTTAATTTTCATATATTGACATTATCCTGGTAAAGGATTTTATTTTTTCATCTTTTTCAATAAAGGATTTTATTTTTTCATCTTTTTCAATAAAGGATTTTATTTTTTCATCTTTTTCATCTTTGTGCAGTATCGTGCTTTGAATTTTACATCATCTCATGTTTTATTGCCATTAGAGGACCGCGCGCTGGGTGATTGGATTGGATTATCCTGGTATTGCCAAATTAAGTACTTGTATTGATACTGTTCACTGCTTACTACTTGTACTACTGCAATACTTCAGCAGAAAATGCATTATGCCCAAACAGAACCCCATGGTTAAGCAAACAAACAAACAAGACAAGCACAAATTAGTAGACTGTATTTCCTGAATCAAAAGATCACCTATCAGTGAAATCTACATTCCAGCACTGTAGTGCAGACTTTACAAAGGAGGCTGACATTGCTGCCCCCATAATGAAGATACAGTATTTTGTCCTTTATTTGAAAATGTGAGCCAGCATCCTGTATTATCAGTTAGAGTTAAATAATTTAGGATCATGAGCCCATGCTATAGCTCCACGCAGACGTTTCAAAGCCCAGATAGATACTTGAGTTATTTGGCCAACAGATGCATGCTGTTAAATCACATACCATGTCCTGTCTCCAGGCATAGGTACCGGTATCTGTCTTCTAAGAAGTGATCTATTATTTACTGCATGAACCCTTAAAACGGTGAAATTCTATTGAGTTTTATTTATCTAGCCTCTGCTTTCAGATCATTTTGATAGAGATGCAGCTAATATCAGCACAAAGAATGTCAGATTCTGACTTCAAAACAGTCAGTGAGCTAGGTGGAATACCATTTTATGAACTAATAAAATTCAACAAGCCAGTAAATTTTAAACAAGTGTTCTGCATCTTAAGCTAACAGACTTACATTGTGCATTGCCTGGGTCCTTCTGGCTCCATGAAGCTCATTTGAGATGTGATATATGTTGAATGTATTAGAACGCTATAACCTATGATGTAATCACCATCCATGAAATATGCATCAACCCCAGGAAGGGACAACATACAGCCAGGAGAAAAAGCTTTATATCCAGAGGATGACAACAGCAGCAGGAAAATCTGAAAACAAACTGCTGTACCTGAGGGAGACACTGGAAGAAAGTAAGAGACAAACCATCATGAGAAAACTGAACTAAAACAGACAGCATATCTGATGCATTATGCTTCACTGAATTGCATTTAATCAAGTAACATGATAAAAAAAATAAATAAATAACAAAAAGAAAGAACACAAAAGCATTCAGCAAGAATACATAAACCACAACCCTATGATGGCTAATTTATTGCTTAATCTACTTATGCTCACTCCTCCAAACGTCCAAGTACCTGCAGTCTAGCCTGGTAGTGTAAATAAATATGGCCTACCCAACCTGGATTAAATTAGCAGTTCAGGCAACTGACAGAGCAACAGAGTGGGATGGGTATGCCCATCATGCATTGAATGGTATGATTTTGTCTAAGAAGAGGAGTGGTCCAAAGAGGGGAGTTGTCCTTGAACCTAATCGACAAGCATACATACCTCTAAACAGTCCACATTTTCAATGAATGTCTGGAGTTTTGCCTCATATTTTTGGAGTTTTCCTCATAAAATGTGTGGTTTTCTGGCAAATCACTGAAGATTGAACTCACTAAACAATTACATGAATTTGAGGTTCAGCTTTCATATCCTTCAGAAAATTATGCTATTCTAGCAACTTTCTAAGTTTATAAGAGCAACATATAAAATCTGTCCTTTTTTCGGGTGTTTGTCTCCCCATTATTTAAGTATTTGTCTAAATTTCTTGCTGTAAGAAGTTAAGAATTGTGAGGGCAGGGAAAAATGTGGTTAGGGCATATGAAAAAAAAGAAAACAGATGGAATTACAGATGACCAAGCCTGCATTGGACACTTAGGGTCCATGACCAGCCTCAGCAATACCAGAATAAGTCCAGGGGTGAAGGTAGGAAGACGACTGGCACATCTGTTCTAAGTATGGGGCACTGGGGGTTGAGCTAGTGGGATGATGTCAGAGGAGACAGCAAAAATCCTATTTCTAAATGCATTCTTAGACTTTCATATCCTTTTGTAAATAAAGCACTTATGTTTTTCGTCTAAATCACCTGAAATACTAGCATTACATGCATTAAAAGTAAACTCACCTAAGAAACATGTGACGCACAACTAGAGCTCACAATCCCATTAATGGGGACAATACAGTGAATAAGCTGCCTTTTAGTTATTGTATGTCCATATCATAACTATAAGATTTTGGTTTTTCTAGATTGTATAAAACTGCTTATTTCGTAATTGGAGCTTTTCTCCTGGGGCCGCCATTGAAAAGGGCCTACTACAGCTGGCAAGCAAAATATATAAATAAATTAGTCCTCTTCCATGTTATTAAGGATCTCCAAGGCTGACAAATCTTGTTGGAAAAGAGACTGCCTTATGTAGCATTAAGAAAGTATGATTGCACATAGTGTTGACCTCCTTTCCTGCTCCCTGTTGTCATCAGTGCCTGACTGATCACATTTTTCAACTCTAAAACAAAGTACATTTATTTGTTTTTGTCTGCTAAGAAATGCCATGGAAAGAGATGCCTGTTGTCAAATATGACCAAGACAAACAGAACAAACATGTTGAAAATAAAAAACAATGTCAGTCAAAATAAACGCAATCTTTAAAGAAACCAAAGAATAACTAACTTAAAAATATGTTATGAACATCAATAGAGCGGGGGGGGGGGGGGGTTACTCATGCATGTTAACCCTAACCCTGCACATTATCTTATGAAAAACAATTTTTCCCTAAAGTTCCACTAAACAAGACACTCAGATATACAAACATGCACAATTAAACACAACATCACTAAATTTATCCCATAATCTAATGCTTATTTTAAACTTAACATGCAAATATTTGCATGCATGCACACATACACATTCATACACATACGCGTATACTTTCTCCACAAAAAAACAAGTAAAAGCACCAAGTCACGTCAAGCCAAATTCAGGGGAAGACCTTTATTACTCTACTTTAAACAATATAGTGGATTAATAAAGGTCTTCCCCTGGATTTGGCTTGGCGTGACTAGGTGCTTTTACTTGGTTTATAGTCTACTGGTTGCACAAGTTCTCTCCACAAAAATCTATCCCTTCACCTTGCCCTTACTCTAATACTAACTCCAATACTAATCCACAAACACTCATATATACAAACACATAGACATGCACACGCACACACACACACACACACACACACACACACACACACACACACACACACACACACACACACACACATACATGTGCACACACACACACACACACACACACACACACACACACACACACACACACACACACACACACACACACACACAAATACTCTGATCCCTATTACCAAAATCACTTACCTTAAATCCAGTACAAAGCTAGAAACTGTGGCATCAGCTAGATCAACATACGCCATGAAAATTCATTAGTTTGTTATGTTCTCTGAAGTGACAATCTACAGAAGAAACTAGAACTCTCACTCTGTTTCTCTTCTCTCTCTCTCCCTATATAGATAGATAAGATATACACATATGTGTATATATATATGTATATATATGTACATATATATATATATATATATATATATATATATATATATATATAGTTAGATATAGATACAGACATAGATAGAAATATAGATAGATATATGCATATATACAGAGAGGGAGAAAGATATAGCTATATATTCACAAGTACATTTGTATTGTGTGTATATATATATATATATATATATATATATATATATATATATATATATATATAGATCACCTTCAGTTGACCGAAACGCCGATTCGCCGACACGCGGAAGAGGAACACGAATGGACCGACAACGCAGTTGACCGACACGCTGGAATCCCGACAGCCAGAAGACCGACAAGGGGAATGTGTAAGCGCGACTTGGTAAGTATGCGATAGTGAGGGATTTAGGATTAGGGAGCGGACAGGTAAGTGTGCAATAGTGAGGGATGTAGGGTTAGGGTGTGTGAAAGGTGAGTGTGCGGTAGTGTCGGAGTTAGGGTTTGGGTAATTTAAGTGTGTGTTAGTGACAGGTTTATGTTTTAGGGTTGGTTAAGTGAGTTAGGGTTAGGGTGCAGGTAGGGTGAGTGTGCGGTAGTGTCGGACCTTGGGGTTAGGGGTGGGTAAGTGAGTTAGTGTTAGGGTGCAGGTAGGGTAAGTGTGCGGTAGTGTTGGACCTTGGGGTTAGGGGTAGGTAAGTGAGTTAGGGTTAGGGTGCAGGTAGGGTAAGTGTGCGGTAGTGTCGGACCTTAGGGTTAGGGTTTGGGTTCGGGCTAGTGGATATGCCATGTAGTGTACTATGTTGTTTACGTGTAGTGTGTCGGTGTAATGGTGTTTGGTGTTTTGCGTTGTCGGTATTTTTTGTTGTCGGTCTTTTGGTGTCGGTGATTTGTGTTTCGGCGGTTTGACGTTTCGGTAAATCGAAGGTGATCTATATATATATATATATATATATATATATATATGTGTGTATGTGTGTGTGTTGCCATGATGTATGTGATATATGATGTGATATATATATATGTGTGTGTGTGTGTGTGTGTGTGTGTGTGTGTACAGGGGATATAAAAAGTGTACACACCCCTGTTAAAATGCCAGGTTTTTGTGATGTGAAAAAATGAGACCACAATAAATCATTTCTAAACTTTTCTCACCTTTAATGTGACCTATAACCTGTACAATTCAATTGAAAAACAAACAAATCCATTAGGGGAAACATAAAAAATAATAAGCTGGTTGCATATGTGTATATGTGGGTGTATATAAGTGTATGTGTGTATTCATAGCTCTCAGTATCCTATTTCCAGAATCAGGGACAAATATACAGAAATAATCACAAGCACATTTCAAAATATTAGTGTTATTAATGTGAGAAGCCGACAGTATAAGAGAATATGAATTAACATGCAATTTCTGAAGTAAAAGATGTATTTTAACTCATGTTATTGTCATTATTTAAATACAATCTACCACCATTTCTCCCACAATCACCAGCTTTAGGAGGGATTAGTTGACCAGATAATGGTGTGCATTTGTGTGCATGCGTGTTTTTGTGTGATTGTATGCGAATTATGTTGTTAATGGTATATTCTTCATTTGTAAGCTACAAAGAGAATATTTTACCTACCAACAGTTAATCCTCTCTTGCAGTATCCATTGAACATGTGGGAGAAACAGACAAATGTAGGTTTTGTAAAACAGAATTGTAAAACAGAATTGGAAACAGTTGCACACCTTGTTGCTGGTTGTGACATACTAATGGCAGAAGGATTGTATACTGAAAGGTGTAATAAACTGGCAAGACTGTTGCACTGGGGGTTGTGAAAACATTATGGTACTGAAGTGGCTGAAAAACTCTGGAAACATGAGCCATAAAGCATCATAGAAAATGATGAGGTCTACATCACATGGGATCATCCATTACCAACAGTTCAAAAGACAGATGCGAGAAAACCAGATATAATGATCTGAAAAGAAGACAAAAGTAGCACTGATCATTGAAATTGCTACACCCTGTGAATACAGTGTCTTGTGTACAGAGCGACACAAAGTCATAAAATATCAAGATTTGCAGGCAGAAATGAGAGCAGTGTGGAAGAAATATACTCAGACAGTTCCGATAGGAGTAGAAGCAACGGGTCTTATAAAAAAAAATTACAGTCATATTTAGATATGTTGCCAATACATGTAACCCCATACAAATTGCAGAAAGAGTCATTACTGGGCACATTGCAGGTGCTGTGAAGAGCACTTTTGGCTAACATCAAAGATTGAAACAATACTAATTTCATGAACTTTAATCATAATTTGATTTAAAAACAGGGTCCATTCCCATCATGGTATTAGAAACTCAAATGATTTGGAGAAATTAAAAAAAGGCAGTAAAAGAGTCAAAGCCTTGGACTGGTGAATCACAGTAGTTCTTGATTTAAAACTGGAGATGTAGCAAATGCACTCCATATGCATAATTGGTATTTCAAGTTTCAGGAGGGTATCGGGGCCTTATAGCAGTACAAAATAACATGAATATTACTTTACTTTGTGCATTATTGAGATGCTGTCTGTGCTCTCTACATGTTGAGGTCTGTTTGAATATGGTTGATGTTTGAAGTGTAAGAAAGTGAGGATCAATAGATGAGCACATTTTTTGCCTACAACAGGATGTGAAGTCCTTAGAGGTCATGCACAAGAAATGTTAGTGAACACTAATAAGAGCAAGAGACTGAATGTAGTCTATTTGGAACTCATAACATAGCCAGAGAACACTTGGGACATTAATAGACTAGAACCCTGAATCTTTTGTTTATAATACTTTCAAGGACCACTGCTAATAATGTAATGCAGATGCAGAAATACATTAGTGTGTAACAGAATACTCTTGCTCATGAAAATGAACAAACCAAGACCTCCCATTATGCTTATAAGGGTGTGCTTATTTTAATCATGTTTCATTTTGCATTGATTTTATCTACCATACCTAACCATAAAACACAGCAAAGGAACTTTAAAATTTTTAATGAATTTTCTTTAATAAGCAACAGTATAATTAATCTTAAAATTAATTATACGCTGAATAATATTTGAAAAGATGCATTTATTTATTACTTAGTTATGCTGCAGTATTATTGTGAAAATGTAATTCTGGGCACTGGCTGGTATTACAAATTTATAAGTAGTAGCCTGGTTGCCTGATTTTTTTTTTTTTTTTACTAACGCTGAAAGCAGTTATTTATGATTTACATTTTTCAGTACTATGTTTAGTCGTAAACTTTATTTGTAAAACATTTATTGGATATTTATTTTATAATGTTATTTTGTAGCTTTACAAATGTGATTAGGTCATCAAGTATTTTACAGTGCAGACATCAAACTCCTCAGGTGCAATTCCTTCTCTTATGTTTGAGCAGTAACAGTGGCAATACAAAGTTTAACTCTAATGGGTGCAACACAGGAATTTGTGGGCTCTGAGATAAAACAGCAGAGAGTAACGTGAAATGCAGGCACTTTTTATATAAATAACAGCACAGTGCAAGCCTTGTTCTGGCCATCTCGTTCTGCACACTATGGTAACTTAAGTGTTTACTATGCTTGGAAGCTCTAAAATACTGTAAAATAAGGAAGCATTACTGATAAAGTAGCAACAGTAACCAAATAATAAGAAATCAGTGAACCACTCAGCAAGGACCATACAATAAGCAGTTTGTCTACTTCTTTTCTAAGTGCATTTGTTGCCCTAATTTGTATGGACTCTGAATTTTAACAAAATATCTGCATCACCCCTTTAGTGTATCTTTTGTTCATCCTTATGCCTTCTTGGATTATTCTTGGCATTCTGTGAAACTGTCCTATACAAGAAGATGTGATGCAGTTACTGTTATGGTGTCCATTAGTTTCTTACAGCTGTATGCAGCATTACCATGACAACTTTGATCTGCTCATTGTTATACTGCCAATACAGTCAGAGCACATTATAGTCTTCTGAGTTATCTTTATGTTATCCTCTTAAGCTTTTATTAATTTCCAAAATGTGGCTCTTTATAAGCTGTATGCTATTTTTGAGATCATTGTTAATTTACTACTCATATTGTTTAACTGCTACATTCAGACTATTATATATATATATATATATATATATATATATAATATATATATATATATATATATATATATATATATATATATATATATGTATATATCTCACACACACAAAAAAAACTCACACAATTAACTTGTTTCTCCTGTTTTTGTTAGTTGTATTTAGACTAATAGCCTAGACATCATTGCTTTTTTGTTATTATTTATGTCTTTGTCATAAGGCATGATTGAAAATAGTCTTTAAATAGATTTATCTTGGTACAAAATAAATAAGTGAGCAATACAAAAAGGATACCTGTTCTGCTTTGTAGTGAACATCAACATGAAATTAGCTGTAACATGATAGTAATAATACCAAGTACCACATACCTGAATGACAAAAACAATATTCCAGAAAGAAAATGAGAGAAAAGGTACTACAAATGAATAGAACAGGAGCCAAGAGTTGACAAGTATAAAAGTGCACCTCAACATGACTGAAGGAGTGAGATTTCTAGATTATGGATGTTACTGTCATGGAATCTAGGATATTAGAAAGCTCTAAGCAGAATATTAGGAATATGTGAAAATAACTGTGTCTCTAAAGACTTTAATGTTGTACAGGTCCTTAGCTTAGAAAGTATATAATAGTCAGGAAAAAACATGTTTGATTTAAAGAAGAAACAAAATACAATGGGGTGAGATAAATGTGTGCAATTTTATGGTAGGAATAGACCAAAGCCACCACAATTCAAAAGAACATTATGTACTCACAGCAGAAATGAACTTGAGAAATGTAGACCATGATGCAAATAAAATACATAAACTGGATGAATGTAAAATGCAGTCAGACAGTTAAGTGAAGATACCATTATGGAAGATTCCAGTATAAGTTGCTGAAATTCTTCTCAACATGGTGCTCATTTGCTGATCTGCATGCATCTGTAGGGTTCTAGTTCATTAATTTCCTAAGTGCTCTTTGGTTACTTTATGCACAGGTATATATACTGTAAACATTTGGAGTCTGAGGGAATCCAACACTGAACCTTAAATCCATTATATCAACTGCCCTACTGCCTGTTTCCTGTGTGCAGATTGTCTTGAAGTTCATAGTCATTATATATATATGAGAGCAGGGATATATCTCAAACAAACACACACAGTTACTTACAAACATATAAGCACACATGAGAAAATGTTACTATGGACAATGTATTAAAACCTATGGTCATTTCATCCACTGCAGTGTGTGATTCCGGAGCTCAACTTCATCACTGATAGCATCAATCAAGTTCTAATATACTGTTAAGAAGAATGATTCTGATATGCATTTTATTACCTTCCAATACACAGGTGACAAGCAGATGTAGATGCACAGTGGCTCTCAGAACCACAGGTTGCAAACTACATAGTATATACATAGTTTCTCCTACTTCCATTCTGCATTGTCCATGAAAGTGCAGCATTTTTAAATGGAGGGATGCTGGGCATGCCAACACTTTTCCCATATATTGCTGTATCTCGTTCATAGGGCTAAGATATCGAGAGGGTCTAGGTCTGTTTTTATACTTTGGCTACCTCTTGTGACATGTTCTTTTTTAGCCTGTGCTGAACATCACATCAGGATGATTCATTAGCTTCCTTATATACATTTACAGAAAAATATTTTTTTTCTGCAGGCTTCTAGTCTTCTCAGCAGACGTGATTCCTTTCTTTGCACATTCATTCACCAGCCATCCTATACGGATGGAAAAATAAAGTACATTTTTTTTCCATGTCTTGCTTCTATCCTTTCCTGAGCTGCATATGGCTGCACATGTCACACCTTTTCCCTTTACTCTGTGCATGTTAACCCCATAGATGAAAAATGCAACTAAGTGACTGATTTTCTAAATTTTACTCAAACCAACAGTGTCATTTTTACATTTTCACTAAAATATGGTCAATAATTTAGGTATAAAAAGTACAGAGAGAATTGCAGAGAACTAAGTTGAGTTTTGTTAGGTATCAGTACAGCTGAACCTTTCAATGAACATACTGAGTACACATATTACTGGAGACAATGCAGTGATGCTGCCTTTGATCCTGTAAGGATTATGATGTCATTATGTCATTTGAACTAATAATATGTCATATTTAGAGCAACCGTTTACCTGAGCAGAAAATGAGCAACTGCAATGAGCAGGTGATCATTATGACAATATCTGGCTGAAAAGCTGTCTTTGCACAGTATTATGTTACTGACTGTTTACTCTTTGTTCATTCCTTCATGCGTGCTTCATATATGTTTGCAGCTAAGTCGTTTTTTTCTTTTTTTTTTTTTTGTTAATAGAAAAAAATAAAAGGGGGGGTATTCTATATTGCCAGGCAATTTCCCTATCTGAGGTATACAAGGCTGCTCTAGTAGAAGGATGTCTAAGTAAAATTTATGAAACTGACTGACTGATGGAAGAAATCTAACTGAGGATGACTGCCATGATGAGGACTGTCACCTTCATTTAACATGCAATGATTTTGAAGCTGATTATGTGATATTTGGGGCTGAAAAGGTACCTCCCGATGTATAAAAAATTACATTATGTTTGTCCAACCATATGAAATAGAGTTGACAGAAATTTGAAATGTGGATGCAAATGCGTCAGGCAGCTATTTTCTCAGTCATGTAGTATAAGTAATTCATTAGTTATATATTTTTTTCTTTTTTGTCTTTTTGAGGATGCTTATTTATTTAATCTGCTGTCTGTTACTGCAACCTTGTTAGACATTTGTATATCCAAATTAAAGTACACATTGTAAAAATGCAATAATTTAGTATATGTAGAATATGCTGTATTTGTGCCTTTTAATCTGTACATTAAAAAGAGGTAAATCTAATCAGGGAAAAAGAAGGAAAAAGACAGTTAAAGGTAAAGCAAGAAAAGACAGAAAGAGTATGCATATCAATTATATCACAACAAATTATAGCTGATATTGCCATGCCTACCTTTATCCATCATAGTTGTTTATTTTATTCCTGGCTGTGACACTTTATTTATTATTTTTCAAAGATGACTTCTTCTTTCAGCTTTTCCCAGTCAGGGTTTGCCACAGCGGATCACCTGTCCACTCAGAAAAGCTTGTTTAACCAGTGATGTCCTCTATTTAAATGTGGATCAATTTTCCCAAGAGGAATAGCCATATGGCTCCATATTCCCCCTCTGCTGACTTCTTAATAGCTCTCTGCATAAGTAGATGTCAAGTATAGCATAGCAGCATGCAAAGAGATACAATTGCAGTGACATTGCAAGTTTTGTAAATTCATTGCATAACTTTCATTATGAACTTAATAATACTCTTAGTGAAATAACAGTTCAAAAGTCCCATGGTGATTCATTTCTTAACTACTGAGATTTATTCCAGATTTGACCTTAAGGTACAATTTAAGAAATGAAGGATGCAAAGTACTGTAGTAAATGTATGGATTTTGAAATACCAGTAAACATGCACATAAATTATAAGAACATTTTAACTTTTTCATATCTAACATTAAGAGAACAATATTGTGTAGTTTTTTTTCCCACATATTTCTTTCCAGAGACATATCACCCAGCTGCCATGAATACCTAGATCAAATAGACTCAAAATACTAGTATAACTTGCTGCTATTTTGCAATTTTATACTACGAATGCTTTTCTCTGTGCTACTAGATATTTTATCCTTCCAGAAAATGACTTTCATGACAATTTATTTGTTGCCTTATACATTTTTTAAAGGAAAGACTTGTGGTTAAAATATGTGTGTGTGTGTGTGTGTGTGTGTGTGTGTGTGTGTGTGTGTGTGTGTGTGTGTGTGTGTGTGTGTGTGTGTGTAAATATATATATATATATATATATATATATATATATATATATATATATATATGTATATATATTGAAAGATCTGTTGACAATAAGGTAATCAGAATTATAAGAAGCATAGTTTCCTAAAACCAAAGGTTCCTACTGTTAAATAATTCCCTGACACATTATTTGTTGTGTTATTTATTTCTCTGCTGACAAGGGTGTGATCATTTTACTGTTTTCACAAGAATTATAAGAAGCAAAGTATTTTTTATTGTTAAATGATCCTGCGGATTACCAATCATTTATTTTTAAAGAGATGGTGAACTTGACATTAATTGCTGTTTTTGAGGTATGTTATATCCAGTAAGTTAAAACAAACCCAGATTATAACCCCCCGGATTCACAAAAGCTTGCACGGAGTGCAAGACTGGTGCAGGAGGCCACGCAGGCAATATGTCTGCCATGCGATCCAGGAACAGCCTGCAGAGGTGTGCACGAGCGCTCCTGCACTAATCTTGCACAGACTAAGTCCTGGTATGCAAATCAATCCATTGGCAGGTAAAATCCATGCAAATGAGGTGAGTTTGCAATCCAGGAAGCTTGGAACAGTCCGTGCAAGACTAGTGCTATCTGCAGAAATGTACTCGGTTAGTAACCGAATACATTTCTAAAAAATCCAAAACGGAGTTATGACAGCCCCAAATAAAAGCTGCATATCAGAGAGGAAGCATGCCAATGGCCAAGTATAAGGCCATTGACATTGCAAACAAAACAAAAAATTAAAAAATCAACTTTTATTTTTTTTCACCGATGTCAGCTGTTTAAGCGTAGGGCAGCGGCTTGCAAACAGGATCGGGGGAAAATAAGTAAATAAACCTAAAATAAGCATTCTAACTAAAATCAGTATTCTGCCATGCAAGTCAATGTCAGGCAGAAGACAACCTGGCCAGTGAGTAGTGGTTGCTAAGGGGGGAGGCTCAGTGTGAGACATGTAACTATGCATTAGCAGGCAATCCTATGCAAATTAGGGGAAGGATAGTGAATCCCAGTTTTCCTCAACATGTGAGGCAGGTCCCAATAATGCAAGACTAGGAGGTAGGTGACATCATGGGTGGGTGCGTCAGGCATATTGTAAGCAGATTGGAGCCCTGTGGCTTAGGTTTGCTCCTAGCTTAGCACAGCTAAGCTAGGGGGTGTGTCTAAACCTGCCTAGCACTCTTTACAAAGTGTAAGTGGGTGTGTGCGCCACACACTGGGTTTTTCAGGAAGAAAAAATAAGTTAAACCAGGAAATAGCAGCAGTGTGCACATTTGAGCACTCTGTTTGTGCAGTGCACACACGGGCTTATACAGTTAGGCAATGGGAAGGCAAAACAGCAGTAGGAAGGTAATCAAGGAGAACTAGCTTGGCTGGTAGGTGAAATGTATCTGAATCAGCCAATTACACAGGCAGCAGACCAGCCCAGCCCAGCACACCACTATAAACTATGCAAACACCTTTTCCCCTTATTTTTTCGCAAAAACTCTGCACCACTGGTGTATACAAACAGGGAAATCTCACAAAACAAAAGCAAGAGAAAAAATGTTAGAGGGTGCTTTTGCTGTCATAAACCAACATGTGCAAGAGACTGAGGGTGGTAAGGATGTAAATGCTAATGACAAACCCACAGTGAGGAGAAGGAGAAGAGTGTTCAGACCCAGGAAAACCTACCAGGGGCTACATGATCTAGAGATAGTGGAGTGCTATAGGGTGGACAGGGACCTCCTACAGCATATCGTTGAGCTGTGCCGGCCACACCTCAGACACAGAACCAACAGAGGGGAACCCATCCCAGTGAAAACCAAGGTATGTGTAGGCTTATGAATACTAGCCACAGGTACCTTCCAAAGGCCAACTGGGGATATCATGGGGAGCTCACAGGCATCAGCATCCAGGTTACTCCACCAGTTCCTGGATGTCATGTCAGCACATGTCGGTGAGCACATATATTTCCTCAAAACCCGTGAGGTGTTGGTCAGCAATATGCATCTCTTCCAACAAATAGAATAACCTGAAGTAGTGGGTGCTATAGATTGCATGTACATACACATAAAAGCACCACCCCATGAGCAGGGCAGGGTCTACATAAACCGCAAGAGCATCCCCTCTATCAACTGCCAGATTGTTTGCGATGTCCAGGGCATTATAATGAATGTGTGCGCTGGAAGCCCTGGGAGCTATCACGATTCCCACATCTGGCATCTGATGCAGCTGTACCAGAGATTTGCCAGTGGGGACATCCCATATGGGCACCTAGTGGGGGATGTTGGTTATGCATTGGAGCCGTGGCTGATGACACCCATCAGAAATTCACACACACCCGAACAAGAGCTCCATAATGAGGCACAGGCACAAACAAGAATCATAATAGAGCATGTGTCTGGGATGCTGAAGTCATGGTTCTGGTGCCTGGAAACATCCAGTGGAGCCTTGCAGTACTCTCCAACTACATGTACCCAAATTTTCATGGTATGTGCCGTGCTGCATAACATGATCCTGCGGAAGCAGCTGCAGCAGGAACAGCATGAGGCAGGGCCACACAGCCCCCCACCATTGCCAAGGCCAGCTCAGGCACAGAGTGATTCAGAGGAGGAACAACCTGAGCCTGCACCTGTAGGTAGAATGAGGTGTGCCCAATATGCCTTAGCTTTGGCAAAGAGGCAACACATAGCACACACACTGACACAGTAGAGACCCAGGGAATGACACCTCTCTCTGACTTGCACATACATAAAAGGGATGCCAAATATGACATCACTTGTGCTCAACCATGTATAGAGAGTGTACTATGTGCATCCGACATAGGCAGCCCTCCAGCATCATCCGCAAGTCTGGCACACCCTCAAGGTAAGTCAATCAACCTACCAATTGCCAAATGGAATACAATGAGTTGTACCTGTAGCTATGGTATGGATGTGAGCATGCAAGGAAATTAGGTGGCTGAATGTTATGGCAGCAGACAGTAGACACCCATAGTGGCACCATGACATCTGTAACAAACACTGGAGTCACCATAGTAGCCAGTACTACACAGGGTGACAAAACCCACTGCAGGAAATGTGCTGTGTGACATGTGTCTCCATATGACTCACACATGCCAGTCAGGATGGTTCACATACCCAATAACAGTTGCAGCCAGCAGGACAGGTGTAGACAAACCCAGATAGAGCCTGTGCCATGGCCCCAGTATGATGGCTATGGTTAACCACTCCCCCAGGCCTACACAGACAGACCACAGCAGGGCAGGCAGTGGGATGTTAGTTCTGAAGGGTAGGAAGTCAGAAAATAATATGTAGGCAACCAAAGCCACAATCTGTAGTACACTGGTATGCCTCTAGTCAGCATGATAATTAGCAATACAGAGTGAAATGGAGTACCTGACATACCAGTACGGTCATAGCAAATGTGTACAAGTTTCACGTGTGCCCCCCACATCCTACATAGTAATGTAATAACAGTCAGGTGTGCCCCCCACTCCTGTGTAGAAATGTAGAAATAGTCAGGTGTGCCCCCCATCCTACATAGTAATGTGATAACAGTCAGGCATGCCCCCCCGACCCTGTGTAGAAATGTAGAAATAGTCAGGTGTGCCCCCATCCTACATATAATGTAATAATAGTCAGGTGTGTCCACCCCCACTCCTGTGTAGAAATGTAGAACCAGTCAGGTGTGCACCCCCCTGCTATGCAGAAATGTAGAAACAGTCAAAGCCAAATGATCAGTGGATACCCTGCAGAGACAGCATGCTACCTGTTGATGTACAACACAAAGGTCAGCACTGCAGATCAAACTACCTGGACACGATCCACAAATTCAATACAGACGGCCATACTGGGCATGCTCACACACTTAGAGAAATGAAGGCAATGTCAGTCTACAACATACTGAAAGGTCATAAATGCATGCTCACACACATAAACACATGAAGGCCATGACTGCAAACACCAGTGGACCAGACATATCTTGCAGTTCCAGTTGTTAGTGCAGACACTCGTCAGTATTCACCACTCATGTCTTGCACACACAGTGGATAGGAATACAGACATATATGTTAGGACAACACACTATAATAAGCCAAAGGTAGACATACATAGATGTGTGGAAGAGGGTGACTGTGACAAGGAGCTAACCAGGCCTGTCCCACCCAGCACACAGCCAAAGGGTCCCAAACACATGTGGTGCAGATGTCACTCACTGCAGAAACTAGCCACCAGTGTCTGCTAGCATTACAGACTATGTGGTGCACGTGCCAGCTGTGCAACATGACTGTACAAGGAAGTAGTCATCTAGCAGCTGTATACACGTATCTGTGACATATGGCCTTTGTGTGCCCGCATGTGGCCTGTCAACCTGTACATGAATGGTTTATGGCCCATGCACACACTGCCCTCCCCATGGCCCTACTATGACAAGCCTGCTGAGGTAATCCAATGTGAAATACACCTTTGGGAGAGTAGAAGCCCAGTAAACTCCATGGCATGTCCTATAACTGTGTACTGCTGTAGTGTGATAAATTAGTTAGGTAGGAGCTCTAACCCCTGACTTGGCAACTGTGTGTGTGAGTGTTTGTGTGTTTGTGTGCATGCCTGACTGTGTATAAAGCAATGCTTTTTAGGGTACTCACACTCCTTACAATTCATATACTCAACTTTGGCAAGGCTGCTGATGTCACCCACCTAGAAATACACCTCTGGGAAGGTTGTAGCCCAGTAATCTCTATAGCATGTCCTGTAACTGCATATGGCTGTAGTGTGATAAAATAATTAGGTAGGTGTTCTACCCCCAGACTTGGCGACTGTATGCTTGTCTGACTGTATAGAGAGCAATGCTTTTTAGGGTACTCACACATCTCACAAATCATATACTCAACTTTGGCAAGGCTGCTGATATCACCCACCTAGAAATATACCTCTGGGAAGATTGTCACCCAGTAATCTCTGTAGCGTGTCCTGTAACTGCATACTGCTGTAGTGTGATAAAGTAGTTGGATAGGTATTCTAACCCCAGGCTGGGCAACTGTGTGTGTGTCTGTCTGTCTCTGAGTGTGTACAGAGCAATGCTTTTTAGGGTAGTCACACTCCTTACAATTCATATACTCAACTTTGGCAAGGCTGCTGATGTCACCCACCTAGAAATATACCTCTGGGAAGGTTGTAGTTAGTGATCTCTGTAATGTGCCCTGTAACTGCATACTGCTGTAGTGTGATAAAGTAGTTAGGTAGGTGTTCTAATTCCAGACATGACAAGTGTGTGTGTGTCTTACCCTGTCTGTGTAGAGAGCACTGCGTTTTATGGTACTCACACTACTTACAACTCATATAGTCACCTTTGGCAAGGCTGCTGATGTCACCACCTAGAAATACAACTCTGGTAAGATTGGAGCTCAGTAATCTCTGTAGCACATCCTGTAACTGTGATTTAGAACTGCGGTAGGGTTCCATCCCCACCCATGGCAGTTCTGAATGTTTTGTGTGTGTTTCAATGTCTGTGTATGGAGCAATGTATCGTAGGCTAGCCACACTCAATACATTTCAAATGGCCTACTTTGACAATCCTGCTGATGTCATTTATTGTGAAATACACCTTTGGGAAAGGAGTTCTCTGGTGCATTCTGTAACAGCTTCATGATGTAGTGTGATATAGACCCCTGTTAGGGGTTCTATACCCACACATGTTGTTTGTGGATGTTTTGTGTGTGTCTTACTGTCTGTGTAGGGAGCAGTGCATTTTAGGCTAGTCACTCACAGTACATTTCAAATGCCCTACTTTGGCAATCCTGCTGATGTCATTCATTGTGTCATATACCTTTGGGGAAAGAGGTATCCAGTAATGTCCATGGCATGCGCTATAACTGCATCGTGCTGTAGTGTAATAAACTAGTTAGGTTGGGGTTTTACTCCCAGACTGGACAGGTGTGTGTGTGTGTGTGTGTGTGTGTGTGTGTGTGTGTGTGTGTGTGTGTGTGTGTGTGTGTGTGTGTGTGTGTGTAACTTATATCCTGTGTAGAGGTGGGTGTGAGTGTGTGGCCAATGTGAAGTGGGTTTTGCATATTACTTATATGGTGGTCCTACTATATATCATAATGTCCACCATACAAGGATTACAGATATGAAATAGCTGAGAGGCTGGAGTACAAAACTAGACCCATACATGTGACATCAAGGCCAGGCAATTACAGTTAGCAACCCCAGTATTACCCAGAGCACACTTTCAACCTATGTCTCATACACACACACACACACACACACACACACACACACACACACACACACACACACACACACACACACACACACACACACACACACACACACACATGCCTAGGCAACAGCCAATATGTGGGTAGTACACTGCATATTGGCCACTGATAGTAACTATGGAGTGATAGCAGTGGGCTACAGAGGGCATGGCACCCTGTCCATCTGTTCAATATGCACATACATGCAGACAGAGCACCTCCCCCATGTTCCCCAATGGACACCTGCACAACCTGTGGTGCCATCATGTGTGACCCACAATGGGCATTCCATGCCTGACAGCATGCCCTGTTTAGACAGATGCCACTGACACCAGGGAATGTTGTTAGCATGCTGTCAATGTAGGTGCAGGGTAAACCTGCTGCCCATTACCAGTTCCTACCACAGGTGGGCAAGTCTGATAAATCTGACAATAATCTGTGTTCACAACATGGGCCAGACACCCCAAGTACAGTTCCACATGTCACTGTACATGTATGTGGGAGTTGTGCACATCCCAGACCCCATCCATGTCATGGACTAAGGAACACACACATGGCAAGCGATGCACAGCATTAGCCACATACAATAGTCACCCAAGTGACTGGATGGGGAATACAATACCGACCTTTATAGGCAAATGCAGCAACTACAGCCCTGAGCCACAATGCAGACCATTGTCATGTGGCCTGATGCCAAGGTATACTCATCGCCTACCCTTGTATAGCCCAGCTTGCACAGTCGACCACCACACACCCATGAAGACATGCACCCACGCATGTCAGTACTGGCACCCTGTGCGTTTGTGTGTGTGTTATATGGTGTCTATGTTCACATCCGCACTCACTACAACCCCTATGGGCATACTGAAGCATGCTGTCTGATGTCAGACACCTCCTCATTCCCTTTGCCCATACAACCTCCGTATGACTGGTGTGGTGCATGTGATACCTGCACAGTGATGTGTTGTGGCAATCCCACTACTGATGCGTTGTACTCCTGGCCCTGCCAAGTTTGTCAATTTGTGTGTGTCCCTGTGAGAGTGTGGCCGTGTTGATGCTGGCACCTGTTCTTGTGGGCAGGCACATGTACGTCACCTACCGTATAGCTACCGTATCCCTGTTGCAGATGTCACTCACCATCTCATATATGTTCTGAGTGCTCCGCAACAGGTAACCCATGTGGTGCATCCAGTAACTGCACTGAACTGTAATAACACTACATAGTTGTCAGGGGGTTGATATCCTGTGCTGGTAGGTGTGTGACACAAACATGCTTCAGTTTTACCCTCCCTGACATGTCTTTGCCTCTGTATGCCTCTCCCACTCCCTCTCTGGTGGATGTGGAGACCTACACCTGCTTTGCTTAGGCAGCAGCATGTGTATTTTAAGTGATGCTCATGATCAGCTGATGGCCTCTGCATGAATTGCAGCCCTCCCCAACTGATTGCATGTGGAACAGCTGTGGTAACATTCCCATAGCCAATTGCATGGAAACACACTCCAATATCTAGGAACATCATGGTGGTGTTGGCCCTTTTCATTCACTGTGAGCAGGAACTAGATCTATTGTTTGACAAACAGCATCTCAGATGGATTGGGGATTTACCTCTAACAACATACACTGTGAAAACAGGGCAAAAAACAAGAGGGGGATGTGCCTGACCTGACTACAGACTGTAAGTGCTGCTATACTGCATTTGGAGTAATGTTGGTTTAACAGTGTGTGTGTGGATATGGCTGTCTTACATGTCCCAATACCTGCCATGTCAGTTCCATGTTTATGATGAATCCCCATCTGCAGGGTCATCTACAGACTGGGCAGTGTTGTGCCTTTGGTTTCATGTGTTACCCACGGAGCATCTATCTGTGGACTGCGGAAGGTAGTTGAGGATTGCAGTTTGTAGATGGTGAAAGCCGTGACAGTTACTGACTTCATATCCCTCATAGGACATATGTTGCAACAAACCCTGTTACAACAAAAAATGTATGAGGTTATCACAGCAACGTCAGTGTTGACCCTGTGTATGTGCTTCCAGCCACACCTTTGTCAACTTTTGTACATATGTTGTGCATGAATTGGTGCATATGTGCTGTACACCATAATTAGTGTCATCATATCTGATAACAAGCCAGTGATATATCAGACTGCTACACATGTTATGTGTGAGTAGGTGTTATATTTCATGACATAACCTGGACATTCTGTGGATGGTTGTACAGTTCTGAGGTCGGTGTACTTATGGTGAATGTCAACAGTGTGTGTATTGTTAATATGTACTTTAGCCTGTGTACAGACTGTGGTAGATGTCATTGTTCTAGTTCCCCTCCTATATGATGTTACATGCTGCTCCACTGTATGGTACCATATTGGCGTACATGTTTGTAGGGCCATACACACACATGTCCCATACCACAGACAGCCATCAAACCAAACTGTGTGGCAGCCCAGTATATGTAGGGACAAACTGTGAGTGGTGCATATGAGGATGGTGTAGAACAGATAGTCCATATACTGTGATATTATGCTAGCTTACCATATGTGGCTGTGGCTGTGTTCACATTGGTTGTGGTTATGCACTTTCACACAGGTGTACCTTACCTGTGCTGTGACATGCCTGTTAAGCCTGCTATATATGCAGGTACATGTGCATTCCCCCATAGGAGATGTAAGCCAATCTGCCTGTAGCCTGCACAGTGCATTGTTACATGCCTAGTAGCTTAGTGTACTTACCCAGTGAGATGTCATGAGCAGATACTTGCCAGATAGACTGCTGCTGGGCCCCCCTTAAAAGTCATGTATGTCAGACAGAGTAGTACGATGCTGTACAGATGTATGTCAATATCTAGTGGGTAGTATGTGGCCATGGCGCCCTTGTACCAGCACTCATTATGTGACAGAGGTGTGTGAATGCATAACCTATATTGGCAAATGTATACCAGTCATTATGTGTCATACCCATCAACATGGCTGTCTACATCCATATTGTCAGCCATGGTACACATGTTTTGCACTAAGGGCTTATGTGTATACCTCTGGACTGTACAGTGTATATCAGAATCTCCACATATATTGGCCAATGTCTCTGCTGCAGTCCACCGGGGCATTATGTGCTAGCAGCGGTACTTTACAATGATGTCCTTAGGATGTCTGTCAGTAGCCAATGGCACACGTGTAATAAGCAGATGTGACCTCCCACACACACCATGTCTGTGAAGACAATCCCAATGACAGTAGCAATAGTCTACTAATATACCTGCTATACATAACTGACATCACCTTGCGCTATGACTTTGGGACTATAGGGCTATAGATATGTATATGATTACACATATGTAGTACTTCCAATTACAACTGTCATGGCAACCACCTACTATAAAATCCTACATCATGTGGGTGTGGTCCCTTTACATTTCCTGTGTGATGGGCATCCTTCCTGTGTGTGGGCATCAATATTACAGACAGCAGGTAGCAATACCTCTTGCAGGAGAACCAGCACACTCAGGGCAGCCACATATTTGTAAGAGGATCAGGAACTACAGACAGACTGTGAGTAGAGTTGTGTTATGGTTTGTATAGTACTGATGTTACAGGGTGTGTGAGTACATACTAGTTTACCTTGAAATGCAGTCTGTCTGCATAGCTCACAACTGTTGGTCTATCCTCTTGCTGGCCAGAGGTATGCCCATCATGTTTTGTCTGTCCACCACACAGGTCCTGTGTCAGATTTTACACTGCCAGTGTGTGTGTTGAGTGCTATCAGTACATGGCTACATCCATTTCTGTTTCTAACCTCAATTCCCTGTCTAAGGGTATTTTTCAGACTATCCTGTAACACCAGCAACTTGCTTAGTGTATGGCAACAGTTTTCCACATATGTGCCTGTGTTCCAGCCTCTGTCCTCCACCTACATACCATGCTTTGCACATATGTCATGCTGTCTGGGGTTGCTCTGTAGTGGTCTGTGAGTATATCACACTGCCATTGCTGTCATCAGTCCACTGCTGTTGTATCCTCCACACATACGGGGGGGGCTGGGGCCATATATGAGTGGGCATCGCCTACACGATACATGTGTGCCCTTATGCATTCCTGAGGTCAGTGTATGTAACAGTGGTATGTGGCCCTGTATTATTGAGTCTAGGGGGGAGAACCATAAATGACCTAGGCTGTTACAAAATGTGGGGGTATCAGGGGTGAGCTGCCTTAAGGTATCTGGATGTACAGTACCATATACTTCACCTATATTTCCATCACTTACATGAATTGGGTTAATGCAAGCCTACTGCCTCCTGCCATACAGACTGTTCAGTTTGTCATTGTGCTTGTGATGGTGTCAGTTATGCCTTGTTATGTAACAGTTACAACCCATTTTATCACATGCCATCTTTACCACCCGCTGAATTTTTACAGAGTGTAGATAGACGCTGCTGAACCTTACACTTG
>NC_056739.1:240326285-240476943 GCF_019279795.1 Protopterus annectens
GGGAGGCATCGTCCACATGTCTCGCATGAAGGGGACATGTGCATACTTCTTGTCTGACCACAGAGTGCCAGACTGTCCACATATAGTGGTCATATTCCATTTATAGTCCACAGGATCATTACTGTGCTAGCAGTGGGACTGTACTATTCTACCCCTAGGATGTCTGTCCATAGGCAATGGTGCACATGTCTACAGCAGATTGGCTCTGCACCAATCAGTGTGCAACAGTTGCTAACTGCATGAAGCCTGCTGTGTAGTACTTCGGATAACCACTGTCATGGCATCCCAGTTCTATAAAATACTGACTCATGTGGTGTTGTCCCTTAACCTTTCCAGTATGGAGGACATCCTTCCTGTATGCGGGCAGCAGTGTTACAGACAGCAGGTTGCAATACCTCTTACAGCAGGACTTGCAGACACAGGCCAACTACACATTTGTATGAGGTTGCAGACCTACAATCAGAGTGAGTAGTGTTGTTATATGCATTGTATATTGCTGGTTTTGCGGTGTTTGTGTGTACATAGTAGTTTAGGATAGAATGCAGTCTGTCTGCAGAGCTCTCAGTTGTGGGCCTATCCACATGATGGCCTGTGGATTGTCTGTTTGGTTTTGATTGTGCACCACACAGGTCTTGTCCTAGATATATCACTGGCAGTCTGTCTGTTGCATGCTATCAGTACATGGCTACATCCATTTGTGTTTCTGATGTCTTATTCCTGCATAAGGGTATGTTGCAACAAATCCTGTAACACCAGCAATTTCCAGGGTGTGTAACAGCAATATTGCAAGTATGGCCCTGTGTTCTTGCCTCTGTCCTCCAAATATATGGCAGGCTTGGTCCTGCTGTGATACAGTTAGGGGTTGTTAGGTAATGGCCTGTCATTATTTACTGTTAGCGTTCCTGCTATCATCCCAGTTATATCTTGGACTCCCACAAAATATGTTGGTCATGGTCCATACATGTGACAGATACATTGACATTACCACAACTAATATATTCACCCTAGGGCTTGACTGCAGGGTGTAATTGGAGGCTGCTGAAATAAATCTCTAATTGTTGATTGTTACTTATCTTGAAGGCAAATCCTTTGTCTACTGTTGTACTAATTGAAGGCCTTGGCCTGGACAGCAGAAGTATGTTATATATCCACATTGCTTGCATCTACTGTTTTGTGTGGGCCTTGCATTAATCACTGATTACATATTTGAAAATTTGTGTGCTGTAAGTAATGGCATACATTATTGTATAGTACACAAATAAAGGTTTTCTGTATATGCATACCTGTGTGTCGTGTCATGTCCTTTGAATTGTGGGTGGGTATATGTTTAATGTAAGTATTCTCATTTGTGGGAATGGTTGCCACACTACACATTTCAAAGGTGCCAGTTCCAGGTTTGTGGCTGAAAGATATACTTTGCACCCAGTAATTCCATACTATGCTACATATGTATGGCTACTAATACCTTTTGTCTGTGTATATGTGTATGTACCGATATATATATATCTCATATATATATGTATATATGTATATATATATATATATATATATATATATATATATATATATATATACCTGAACATATTGTCAGTGTATAGATGTGTGTGCATATTGGAGCCATTGTAATGTGTATTCCTTCCACATTGTACATTCCCTACAGTAGAATGACTTTTCTGCATGATATGTTACAGATATTGCACTGACATTTTCAGGCGAATTGGATTACTGTTAAACCATTGTAGCTGTGTTGTGGAGGGTCCTGAAGTCAGGAACTGCATGTGCTGCATATTGGATTGCACAGCATATCCGTTAGGGCTGTGAAGGGGTGTAACATAGCACTAATTACCAGGTATCCCTCATTTGAGCCCCCACCCCCATTAACAGTGCTTATGGTCTGTTATGTTGTAGTGAGTGGTTCTGGATTTTTTCCCATGTGGAAATGCTCTACACATTTCTATCTGTATATATATATATATATATATATATATATATATATATATATATATATATATATATATATATGTGGTGCTTGAAATGTGTGTGTGTGTGTGTGTGTGTGTGTGTGTGTGTGTGTGTGTGTGTGTGTGTGTGTGTGTGTGTGTGTGTGTGTGTGTGTGTGTGTGTGTGTGTGTGTGTGTGTACTTACTATTAAAAAAAAATGGCAGCTATAACACTGAAAAATGTCTTTCTTACTAGACTGCATTGATTTATTGATGGTAAAATCATTCTAAATTTTCTGTTTCAAATTATGCCCTGTGCTGTATATGAACATTGGGTCATCAAGAATGAAGTTATGCAGCTTCCACAAAACTGCAACTGCTGACCAGTTTGTCTTAATAAAATAACTTGCATAGATCCCCTTTTATATGACACTACATATTGAACTCATTTGTCATTATTGACTGCTATAGGCTGCCTACATATACCTAAAGATGTATTGGAAACAAATGGTTAATATCTCCAGTCCTATTGCATATCATTCTTTCCTTATTCATACACAGTATTTCTTAACCATATTGTCTTATTAAAAATGTTTTAGACATTAATCCTATCTTTTTCAGAAACTCATTGTCTTGAGTAGATAATTTACAGGCCCCAGGGAACTACCCTCTTGTAGTGCCATTAAAAGGAAAGACAAGATGCGTACATTTTTGTGGTAATATTTTAGGTCTAGGTTTAGGTGTTGACTTCATTATCACACACCAACTAGTCACAACAATAATGAGTACAGAGACCTGAAAAGGCTAAAGAGGACCAGAAACTCATTCAAATAAAAGAGATCCAGATTGGGTAGGCTGGAATATTTCGGGTTATGTGAGTTCACACTGGCAACTAATTAATGCAGGTCCTAGAGAAATGGAGTGAAATGAAGGTAACTAGGAGTATTTGTAATTAACCCGGCTATAGAACTATGTACAGGCTCCATTCTGTCAATGTTAAGTTCAGTGGATCAATGTTAATGAGCCCAGGATACAGCAGTCAAATAGAGAAGAGACTGTGGTGTGGCAAGTGCATAAAGAGGTCTCCCCAGTGATTTTTCCAAAAGGAAGCATATAGCTATAGGACAACAGATTGCCTGGACTAAGTCTCTGCTGGATGCCAGAAATAATGGAGTTAAAATGCAAACAGTTGATGCCTGATAGTATCTGGTGGATTGACAACCCCACCTACCAACACATCACAATAACAAAAAATTCTCAATTTTATCTCTAAAAGCATTACCACGTACTCTCTTTCCAAATCAATGTTTGAACAAACAAAAAGTTTAGTCTTAGGACAATAGCATTAATCTTATTATCAGGACCGTATGCATTCTCAGCAGCAAATAGGAATTTATAAGAATGAATAAGAAATGTCTCTAAGCTGAACTATAGCAACATTTGCATAACCCTGTCTTTCTACATATTGTTTAATATAGGCTAAGAAATGACTAATTCATTATTTCCTGTGTTTTTATAATGATTTTATTTTCTTTGACAACCATCTATAACCCAAAACATGAAAGAGGAGTGCTTAACCAAATAGAAACAATATCAAACTGGCTACACAACTCTCATTGTCAAATGTAATTCCACAAAAGACATAGAATATAACTGGATGATGTTACTGACAATCATATCTAATTTAGCAAATTTTCCATTGCTACTGTATCATTCCTTCATCTTCTTCAATAATCAGGTTTGAAAATATTTTAGATACAATGCTATCAATTTCAAAGCACAATAAAGTAATGATATTAGGTGACATCAACCTTGACTATTTATGTCCACTTAACCACAAAATATCTCAACGTACTCTATCAAAGAAGTCAACACATGTATAAAAGCACCATACCAATTCAGATTAAAAAAAAAAAAAGTAATTTATTGACATAAAACTATCTTTCTTGGAAAACACAACTCAGTTTCATTTCTCCCAGATACACCTGGTGACCATAACCCAGTTATCTCCTCTTGGTCACCAAAAACTCAACACCCATGACCCTGATGCAAGTTCTAAAACTTATTAAACATCAAACATATATCAGCATAATTCTTGATCAAGCTCTGGCCTAGCCCTCACACATAGAACAGCAATCCAACAAGTGTTTACACAACTCTAGGTAGCATGCAAAAATTCTTATAATTTATCCAAAGAATCGACATGGATCCTTTTTCCACCATATGCTTTCTCCTACCAGTACCTGCCAACTAGCAAGTCACCTTAACTTGACTCTAGCCCATTTTTCATGGATATCCCTGTGGAGGCATCATTTAGGCAACCACAAGAGTATTATTCTGGCAATAAGTTCAATTTGTTTGGTTTATACCCACCCCTGAAAAAGGGGGATATGTGACTTGCTCTGCTACAGAAGCCACTATGCCTTAACTATACACATGTTTGATGAAGGCTACCACCAACTGGCAAATTGGTGCATGATACAGTCACACCTAGTCTGCTGGCCAGGCTTCTCACAGTGACAGACTGCTATAGCACAAAACCAGCTTTCATTCCACTACCATTAAGACCCTCAGGTCACCTGGGCTGTAGTCAGGACTTTATTCCTCTGCACCAGAATCTAGACAGTCTATTGCTATTACTATATTGCTTCCTAGAGTTGAATGTACACTAACATTAACTGTTATGTAGTCCTAAGAAAGACAGAGTATACTATAAAGGACAGAAAACAAAACTCTTCAACTTATATATCTAAACCCTCACAAGGAACACCACTGCCTCGCAATCAATAAATAAAACAGACTTCATGTTCATGCAAGGGCCTCATTCCTCCTGAATACATTTATATATACACTTAAGCATGACCTCTGCTGCAACCAATAAAAAATCCTATGTACTTGAGAGACTCACTATACACATTAAGGAACTGAGGCATTATATTGATAGAAGGATGCCTCTCCTTTGCGTAATTGCTCAGAAAAATTGTTCACTGTTAACCCTTAACAGACTGGAATGGGAGCCTTCAAGAAATCATATTTTATACTTCCTTAAAATCCTTTCAAACATTTATGAAAAACTTGCTTAAAAATGTATGAAATGTATTGTTCAGCACAACAGAATATGCTTTTTTTCATTATCTGTTACCCATTTTAATACCAGACCCACTGCAACTTAATATACTTCTCTATGGCTACTAGCCCAAGTTGCCTAATAAATGACAACCTACTACAATTCTTTTTGTAATTCCTTCCTTTACCTATCATCTTTCCCTCCAAATATTATAAATGTATTCATGTGTGTTTTATTTCTCTAAAAAAATGCATACAAAATTGTATTAATTTAACTCTCTTCTTTTTGAAGTGCTGTTCATAATTGCGTCATTGCAATCTCTCTTGCTTTATCAAATGTTGTCTTCTGATGTTTATGTAATTGTAGTTTATATTTTTGTCCAGCACACTCCTGGTTACTCCTGAAAATGATCCTTATTCTTGGACCAGTTTGCTTACCTGGTTAAAAAAATTATATATATTATATATATATATATATATATATATATATATATATATATATATATATATATATATATATATATATATATATATATATATGTATATATATATATATATATATATATATATATATATATATATATATATATATGTGTGTGTGTGTGTGTGTGTGTGTGTGTGTTTGTGTGTCTGGTAAGTGTTTTGTCAAAATAGGTAAGTGGGATTTTTTACTAGGTGGGTGTATGCTTGTGAATGTGTGTGGGTTAAGGATAAAGGATAGATTAATTGTGTGTGTGATTGTGAGTAGTTATTATTAGGTTATATGATAGATTTAGTGTGTGTGTGTGTGTGTGTGTGTGTGTGTGTGTGTGTGTGTGTGTGTGTGTTTGCATGTATGGTGAGTGTCCCAGCTGTCTTGTGTAATGACTTCTCCCACTGCTCCATCTTCATAATACATACTAATCTAAGCCTAACCCTGCACCTAACCCTAACCTGCATCTTAAAATCCCTTCCCATAACACTACCACTATTCAGAGAAATTTGAGTTGAATGTGATCTGGCTTTGAGTAGTGCATTGAAAAAGGTAATTTGTTTCCTTTTACAGTGCACTGTGAGTCATTGTATTGTATTTGCAATATAATGAAGTGACATGATGACCAATAATTCTATAAGTGTATTTATATTTATATATATATATATATATATATATATATATATATATATATATATATATATATATATATATATATAAATAAACTCTATATATTAGGAAAGTTAGCCCACAAATTATCTGAAGAAATCTTGAAGATCACTGTATCAAATGAAAGGAAAGAGCATGAAGGGCTCGAACAGAGCAGTAACAACTATACCTAAGTAAGTGCTCTTGAGTCAAAATCAGCTCATGGTGACAGCATAGAGTTCTCTTGGCATATTATGAAAGTAGATTGCCAAGCCTTTCCTCCTTGCAGATACTGCTGCTGCCCAGTTATGCACCAACCAAAAGTTGAACCCAGATATGCCAGTTAGTAATCTTACACCTTAACCTCTGTGCTGTCGAGCTAGGGTAGCAACTATACTTATCCCTTATGTTGCTACAGGTATGATGAGTATTATAGCAGCCACTTGAAATGTAGGACTGTTGCTATTTGTGCCTGCACTTTCTTCCCATGCTGACACAGATACATAAAAGGTGACTTTCGTTTGGGGGAGTGTTAGCAATGCATGCACTATTCATACTTCTGATTTATTTATCCGTGTATACATCTGTCATTAGTTTGTTGTGACCTGATGTTTTGTCAGCTTTAAACATTAAGAAATGGATGTAATTTATTGTGCTCTTAAAGACAAACAATAACACTCCATTTCTTTCCTTACTCATTACTTTTGTGCAGGCCAGTGTATCAAAATGTTGGGGGGGTGGGACTTTAGAATGCACCTCTTAGCATTTATAACTCTGTGACTTCTGGGATCCTTGAGCTAATAAGACTCCAGGCTTAATTTGATTATTTCCTCCACAGTTATTACAGAACAGTATTAACAGTTACACTCCATTGAAAGAATGTAGGAAAAAGCAAATCTGAAGTGTAAAACTGAATTTCTTTTCTTAACTTTGATTTTTTTTCATGCAATTATTGGATGAAGAGCTTATAAAAGGAAGGAGTAAAATGTTTCTCCAAATATTCAGAATTCCACGGCGCTGGTTCTTTTGTTGTCAACAACTAGGAAACCTTTTCCTGTTGCCTTTAAATGATTTTCTAGTAGAAGAATGTGTTGTCTCCTTTAATACCTGCAGCACCTCCTCATAAAAACATGCCTAAAAGGTATTAATATTCTATCATCCAGGCAGTCATAGGTTTTATGTTTGGGATGTATTAAACACACCTGGTCTTGTGTGAGTTGTTCCATTCTGTGATGAGATTGTGGTAACTGCCAATGGCAATTAACAAAAGAATGGAGAACAACTTTTGCCTTGGGCCATAAGACAGTCACCACAAAGATTTTTGCAGCATCCTTCTGAATCTTCAGAATGACCCTGGGTAAGATCAGAAATGGTGGAAAAACATACAGGAAAATTACTGTTGAAAGAAAAAGCATCTGCCATCCAGCTCTTCAAGAATGGGTACATGGAAGAGAATTTTGCCAAATGATAGCTGAGTGGATGCAAAAGGTGTATTTCAGGTGTTCACCCCAGTAGGATCAAATCTTGTAAGCTCCCTGATATAAATTTCATTAGTGTAGGCTTGTTCTGGTTCTGTTCAGCTTGTCTGCCACAATATTTTATTATGATGGTATGTAATATGCCTGCACAGTGAAATACTGCTGAAAAGCTATATCTCAGGCTATGATGGCTAGACTGCAAAGAGGGTAAGAACTTACTCCACCATGCTGGTTTATATACCACATCACTGTGATGGTGTCTGCAAATGCTTGCAAAGGTCCCCAGCTGTTGAGTTCTAATTTCTCTTTTCTTTTCTATTCCAAACACATTGCACTTTTATCTTGGCAGACACTACACCCCAAGCAAAATCTGAGGCATCTGTTATAACTGACTGTCATACAACTGGGAAGGAGAATTGGAGACCTGGATTTTGAAAAATATGTTAGCGCAAGAAAAAATATCTTCCTTTTCTCAAACCCCGGATACTGAAAACTGAAAAACAGGAGATCATATAGATTACAGGTACCAAATGGATTTATATTGTGAGGAGTGTAGTAAAAGATATCATGAAGTTCCAAGAGACTCAAAGTCCTGATGAATTCCATAGCTGAGATTGTAGTCTAAGTTGAAAACCCCAGAATAAGATCCAGATAGACATCTACTTTTTTCTTGTGGAAGAAAAGCACTTTGAACTGAGTTGTATCAGAAACACCACAGGAAAACAATGATGTGAGAATGAGACAAGAAATCTATACATTCTCCTGGAATCCCAGTCTGTGTAGGAGAGCCTTTACCCAAGTGAGAGATCGCTGACACCTTGAAAAATATACTGCATAGAAAGGTAAATCAGCTAAATAAGACATGAAAATGTGAACACACTGAGGTCTGAAGTAGGCTATCACAGGAGCTAGACATTTTATAAATACCCTTGCAACAGCAGATAAAGTAAAGGATGGTAGTGTGATCCAGACAAAGAAAATCTCTAATAACTTCTGAAATGTAGAGCTAGACATGCATCACTTCAATCTATTGTTACTAGAAAACTCAAATATAAATTAAGAGATGACAAAAAGGGACGAGGATAACATTTAGTATATTTGAAATAAGAAGTATTTCTAAAAAAACAACCATCCTCCTGAAATAGTTGGGATGTGAGCTTCTAATACCCCTGAGAGAGCCAATGCTACATGACAGGAGGGGAAAAAAGGTAAGTGTGGCATGTGAGAGGGATTCCCTTGGAAAAAAAAAGCGGGAATGGGGGGTGGGGAGACTGCCACTATCAAAAATAACATTGATGGATATAGGGTTTGCAATGTTGGGAGGAGGGAAGTCTAGCAAGTAGCAATTCAGACTTCTTAGATTGTTATATTTCTGGATGATTCCTCTAGTTTTTAGAAACTCCCTGCATTAGATTTTTAAATGTTTGCTTATCAGTAGCTTGCTGACTCAGTTTAATTTTGCCATTAAAAGGAGGTATTCGGGGAGCATTAAACCTCTTGGCCAACTTGAATAAGGAAGGCAGAAAAACTGAAAGATCAGATGAATCAGCATACCCCTCTTATCATACTTAACAAGGACATCTATAGCAGGTGCTCCAAAACTGAGTACCTATCCAAGGGAGAATTCAAAATTTTATTTTTAACATCATTTGCGAGGTATGGGAAATACAGACAGACAGACTACGTCATAATAGTTCAAGTGACTGCAGCCCTGAAAGTGGCATTAGCAGAATATTATGCAAATACCAAACAATGGGAAGCCAGTTGAGACAGAAGCAACCAAGAAGGGCAAAACAGATTTATCCAGAGAAGTGGAAACAGATGCCAAAACACCCAACAAATTATCACAAAAGGCATGTATAAACTTCAGCAAATCAGCTTGACTGTTGAGAAATCTATAAACCTTTGCTGCAGAAAAATATACTTTTCCCCCCGAAATCTATCAGAAGGTTTCTAATCCTTTGCAGAGGCTGGTATGGAAGCTGCTTTTCAAAGTTCCTTGGAGGCCTTGCACACATCTGCTGCAGACATGGAGGGGAACCACAGTTGATCATTTCCAAGGGGCCTAATGGGATTCCTCAAATCCTTGTATGGGAAAAGATGCCACAGGATCATAGGATCATAGGAGGTTATTAGGCTAGCCCTTACAAGCCCCGCCAAGAGTTTATCCCCAAAAAAGAAGCCTCAGTCAGCACCTGTTGATCCTGTCAATGAGGGACACACCTAGAACCCCTTGGACAAATTTGTGGTGTCCCATCCATTCATCTAAGCTGAGCTTTTAGAGGGTCAGCAAGGTACTCTGTTTGACATGTATGGGAAGTATATTCCAGAGATGGGACAGCCTCTGGTAGACAAACCTGCATCTCCAGCAGGTTTTGTTGATGTCGCATATTAGATTTAAGCCTTTTGAGAGGGTAATGGGGGAGGAGTTAGACTTATGGATATGGAACATCTCTAGTAGGGCAGGGTCTGATCTTGCCTTGTAGGTGAGACACAGATCACCTCTGAGTAATCTGTATGATACCAAGTAGAGTGATAGTGATTTGAGCCTATCCACATAGGCAGGTGTTGGAGGCCATGGATTCTCTTTGTGAGGTATTTCTGTGGCTTTTTCAGTTGGTGCAGGTGTTTGCAGAGGTAAACACCAAACAGGGCATTATACTCAATTATTGGCCTAATGATGGAGGAGTACAAAGAGTTAATAACCTTTTTTCTGGATCCAGTCCCTTTACTTATGAGATGAACCAAGTAAAAGTATTTTCTGACCATTGCCGCAACATGATGGTCAAATATGAGATTGTTGTCAACCTCAGAACCCAGGTGCCTCACCACAGGTTCTGTGCTTAGGGGGTTGCAGTTGATGTGGTAATCTGTAGGGGCCGTGTTTTTTCTGAATAGTATGATAATACATTTTTTTTGCGTTTAACTTAAGGCCATGGCTGTGACACCAGTCATTTGTTGCTTTGAGATCCTCTTGCAGTATATTAACATTATTTGGGGAGTCAATGACAGCACCCAACTTACAGTCATCAGCAAACTTGGTCAGTCACAGGCCTTTTGTCTTTGCCTGGACCTCAGAGAAGTAGATGCCAAAGAGTAGGGGCCTGGGACAGATCACTGGGAAATACCACTAGTGACAGGTCTGCTGTTGGAGGTGGAGGTACCAATTTTAACCTTGTGGGTCCAATAGGTGAACCAGTTAGCCACCCATGTGATGAGATAGGGATTTATGCCAGGTTGTGTTAGCTTTTCAATGATGCCCAAGTGGGGGATTGTGTCAAAGGCCTTGACCAATTCATGGCAAGCTGCATGTACTAATTTTTACTCATTCAAGGCCTTAGTAATAGTTTCAAAGAAGATGACCAGGTTCAACAGGCAAGATCTGCTCTTGACAAATCCGAACTGGGTGGGGTCAAGTGCTTAGAGATTGCCTATAGCCTTGTTTATGAGATTCATAATAATGCGCTCCATGGCTTTACAGATCAGACTTCTCAAGCTAATGAGAAGATAGTTTCCAGGGTCAGTAGTGGCGCCACCTTTGTGCAAAGGGATGACAATGGCAGTTATCCACTCTGCTGGAATAAAGCCTGTACTTAGGCTGTGTTTGAATAGGATGCTCAATGGCGAAGCTAGTTCTTGCTGGAGATGATGCAGAATACAGCCTGGGATATTATTAGGTCCCATGGAAGCTGTGTTCTTTGCCTTGGATAGGGCTTTTAACACATGATCTATGGAGATGTAAGGTGCTGGACAAATATTGGGGATGTCGAATGGCCCTTTGGGGGGGATGGGGGGGGAGTTTTCTCTGAACCTATCTGCTAGCAGGTTGGCTAAGTCAACATGATCAGTGTAAGTGGTACCATTAAGTACTAATTCGAAACAAACCTGGGCTTTGCCATAGAAGTTCCCAATGTAACTGAAGAAGGCTGTGTGGTTTCCCTTTGTTTTGGAAGCTAGTTTCAATTCATAATTGTCTTTGGAGGTTTTCACTAGTGATTTAATATGCTTGTTGAGGAAGAGGAGGGAGATTTCCTAATTTGGAATTTGATCTTTTTTACCCTTGGACAATAGTTTCTTCCTTTTGTTGTAAAACCTACTGATAAAGGATGTCCACCAGACAGGTTTTTGTTTCTTTGAGGAGCAGGTTTTAGTTCTGTTGGGTATGACTGAGTCCATGCAGTTGTACAGGTGTTTGTATACTGCATTGGCATACTGTTCAGCATAGTTGTCTGCATCCTCTGAAAGGGGCGGTGGTGTGAAGCTGCTGATACCCTCCCTTAGGAGGTTGTAGTCAGCTTTTAAGAAGTTTTTTAGCCTTGTTATGACAGGGGGTGGGGGGGGGTGAGATGAAACTTTGAATGAGACAGACCAATGATCTGATCTCACCAGGGAAGAACATACTATGAGAGTGGTGCTACGGCTTCCCATGTAGGTGAGAACCAAGTCCAAAATATTGTCTCCCCATGTGAGGGATGAGATAAGTTGGTCTAGTGCATTAGAAATGATGAAGTCAAGGAATCATTGGGTGAGTACATTAGTGCAGGAATAGTTCACCCAGTCTATGCTGGGGTAGTTAAAGTTACCAAGGATCAGGGTGTTAGGGAGTACCTTGATGGAGTCAAGTAGGTCCACGTAGGAGGAGTGGGTGCCTGAGTCATGGAGGTGGGTCTATAACTGGCTGTAATTTGGATGAGTGCCTTGCCAACTGTCAGTTGCACCTGGAGTAATTCCACTGTGTCATGCTGCCAAACTAGTCTGGAGGTGTGCCTGTCCTTAATGAAGATAAAGACTCCTCCACCCTTAGTCTTCTCGACCTCATTTTGCAGTCAGAATGTATGGAGTGAGGTAATGCCTGGTAATGCAGGGGTGCTCTCTGCAGCCCTGAACCAAGTTTCCATGACCACACAGACATCGGCATCTTCCAGTGTGAGGAGAGCCTTCAATGAGTACATTTTCAGGTTACGGCTCCTAGCATTAAGCAGCATGAGCTTCAATTTGCTTTTTGGCAGATCTTTTATGTTGGAAGATTTGCCTTTGGAACATTGCCTAAAAAAAGGCACAATGGGGGTGGCAAGAGCCTTGGCCCAGATCCAGAATCCCCGGGGTGACAGATGGAGGTCATCTCTGGAAAATCATTGAGGCCTGTCAACCATGTCATCCCAGGCAGACAGATACTGGATTCCCTTGGAAAGACACCCAAAACTAATACAATTGCTGAAGTCAATTATTTTTGTTAGTATTGTGGTATCATTCTTGGTGAAGGTAGGATGCTGCTTATCGCTAGGGTACTACCTGCCTGGCAGACATACTCTGAGAGCACAATCATGTCTCTCGTCATATAGTCCAGGGAGGTACATCTCAAGTCATTAACACCAAAATGGACAATGACAGAGGCATACTTGTACCTGTTGTGGAGAGACTTAAGTGTGGGCGTGATGTGGTGGATTCTGGCACCTGACAGACAACTGACTGTGACGTTCTCCTTGTAGAGCCTGGTGATGGGTGTGTCACACAATTGAGTTGCCAATGACTTGTATGCTTGATTTATTGTTATGCCTTACTGGTTGTATTGGTTTATTGTTATGCCTTATGGGCTGTGTTTCTGAGACACTGGTGTGTTGTCTGCTGTGTGTCATGTGTTTGTTGCTGTGTGTGGAATGTTTGTGAGTGTGTTTTGAGGTCTCTGTTGTTTAGATAAGTTTTTATTGAGGACCTCTGCAGAGGTGGGTGTGTGTTGTGCTTGGCTATGTTATGTGGGTGGTGTGGTGTTTTATCTGGCAATCTCCTTTTTGTCAGGAGTACTGACTGTAGAGCAAGAGAGCATGAATTCCAGGTTACTGATGTAGGTGCATTTCTCACAAGTAGAAGAATTATGTGCTAGGAGAAGAGTGCTGTCAGTGAACATTAGGCAGTTGCTACACTGTCTCAGTATACCCATGTTGACCAGGCTGGCAGGAGAAACTGATGGGGATTGTCCAGGCATAGTGTTCTGAATACTTGGCGAACTTATGGAGAGAGGGTTTTGATAAGGGTTTGACCACAAGAGTGCAGACCACAAAAATCTTCTTAAATGTAAAATAACTGGCCTGAAGCACAAGTGCTAAAACCAAAACTAAGATGCTTAGAATAGTAGATAAATTCAATCAGGGTAGTAACAAGCAGTAATAAATGCAGCAGAATAAGAGTACCTGAACACTTAAGAAAAGACAGCAAAGCAAAATAAGGTAATAAAGTAGGCAGAACACAGTTACAGTAAAATCAATTGAATAAAGTGTATTTTTTTTTGTTAAGTGGAGATTGAAGAAGACAATTCATGATTAAGAAAATAAGGTGGTTGGCCTTCTCAAATGCTGTCTCTGTACACAGTAGACAGTGCTGATGAGATGGGACTGGTAGGAATGTCCAAAATCAAAGAAGCCAGGGGTAGCCCTTCCCAAAAGATGTAACTATACTCAGTTGAGTGAGCAAATGAGATGGGGCTGGGAGGAATGTCCAAAGACAAATTTACAGAAGGGGAGGGCAATTGCAAAGCCACCAAGTTTAAGAATACAACAACACTTGGGTGACAGGGTGGCTGGGAGAGACCAGCAATATTAAGTCAATATTCAATTAAATAAATAAATAAATGCAGTAGAGTTTTGTTAACTATCACTGAAACAGAACAAGTGCAAAAAGTATACTTATAATAGCTTTGTATATCCATATGTGGTTGTAGAATCAGTTACAGCCAGCTAAACAGCTCTTCTACTGAGCACAAATACACAGAAACGTAACTATGCCAGTAGTATAAAACAAAAGATAGACCCCAAGGCAATTAGATAAACACAGAAATTCACAGAATGTAAAACAACCCCACACTATGAAACCGGCTGGCTTAGAGCTCAAGTGCTGAACTAGCCCTGAGAAACAAAGTGCAGAGAGAGAGAGACAGAGACAGAGAGAGAGACCACCAATATTTAATCAGTATTCAATGAAAAAATAAATACATGCAGTACAGTTTTGTTAAGTATCACTGAAACAGAACAAGTGCAAAAAGTATACTTATATCAGCTCTGTATATCCAGATGGTTGTAGAATCAGTCACAGCCAGCTAAACAGCTCTGCTACTGAACAGGGGTCTGAACGTCTGTGTGTTGTCATAGCAGATGTCCATTATGCACAAGACTGTGTCTATTCCAAGGGAACCACAAAATAAATGGCAGGATTTTACTCAAGGCTGGTTCAATACCTTGATTGCATTGAAGCCTACTCAGGGGGTTTAAGTTCCTCTCCTCCTTGGTCTTCTACCTTAAGAGGGCCAGGGACCCAGAGTCTTTAGATGGAGATACTGATTCTGAGGCTGACTCCTTGTCATATTTCTCCCAATTATTTTCAGCTTTAGATTATAGATCTGTGGAGGACTAATCTGCAAGTTCTGATTCTCCTTTGGAGGAGCTTTTTTTTGGTGACATAGTCTTTGTCATGATGGAGTATTTCAAATGGGATTTCTCCCAAGTTTCAGATGTCCAGAACAGGTATTATGAGTCATTACAAATGGACTTTTCAAAACACTCAGCAGTCCTTCCTGTGGTGGTTGTGCTATTAGATAGATTAGACAAAAGCTTCCCTGACATCAGATTTTTAGCCTCCAGCTCCTAAGAAACCTGGTAGGTTCTATAAGGTGACAGATGCCTGCAACTTACTGTATACATGCCCTTCCTCTGATTCTGCAGTGATTTCTTTTTCTTCTGATAAGTCTTCTAGGCTGTTGTCTTCTTCCAAGCTTCTTCCTTCAGATAAGGACAATAGAGCCATGGAGAAGATAGGTAAAAAAGTATACACTTCAGCTACCTTTGCCTTTAGGGCCATCAGCTACCAGAATCCTATGACAAGGTACATTCCATCTCTTTTTTTCTAGGTTAGGAAACTTGTTTCTGATATGCCTGACTCTGTGGGTAAAGCCTCAGCTCTCTCCTTTCATAGATCCACCCACTTCTCAGCTTGCCCAACACTCTATTAAATGCAATTATAATGCAGCATCTATATTCTCTAGGGCTGCTGCCTCTGGCTCTTTGATAAGGTGCTACTCCTGGTTTTACCTTCAGGCCTTGCTAAATGATATCAAAGAAGAACTTCTGGATGCTCCCTTGAATAACCATAATTTGTTTAGTACTGCTGTGGCTGACATTTTCATGACCTTACAGGATCAAGTTAAGGTCATGAAAAGATTGAAGCAGTTTTTTCTCCCCAGTCCCATGTTTCGGTGGAATTGCACTAGTGAGACTGCTTTTTTGTGTAGGCTACCTAGAGAGTCTTCCAAAGGTAAGAAGACTCGCAGATGAGTTTTCTCAGACAAGCCTACTCAAACACTTATGTCTCAGAAGCAGTCCTTTCCTGACAAGTCTACAGTTATCTGACAGTCTGCCTTCCCTTCCTCTCAGCCAGGTTCCCATGCCCCTCAGGCCTTTTCTTTTTCTTTCTTTCCCATTTTGTCAGCTGATTAACACAGACAACTGGGTTGTCTTCATCATCTGGGATGTTTACTTTATGACCTGGAAGGTCCTTCACTCCATTTCTGGTAATCCTCTGCCCCTGACAGAACAGCTTCCTGGTTTTCCAGAAGTATTGGTGGGTCTGCTGGATCAGGATGCCATTCAATAATTTCCACAAATAACGAGAGGGTTTTATTCCAGTATGTATCTAGTACCCAGGAAAGAGGGATCTTAAAAACCTGTTCTTGATCTTTCCTTTATGAGTACCTTCTTCATAGTGCCTTCTTTCTGAATGCTTTCTCTTCAGACTATGTTTCCTCTATTGCTCCCTCAAGCCCTTCTGGTTTCTCTGAATCCAAAGGAAACTTACTTTTACATTCTCATGCACCCTCTATTCAAGAGATATTTGCATTTCTGTGTTTCTTCTCCACATATTCAGCTCTCTGCTTTGCCCTTTGGGCTTTCCACAACCCAGAGTGTATTCACTAAATGTCTAGCCCCTATAGTCACCTTTTACAGGCTTCAGCACATTCAGATATTTCCTTATCTTGATGATCGCTTACTGCAGGCTCCATCCCATTCCAAAGTTTATGGATGAGGGACAATTTTTGGAAGGGCGTAGTTGTCATCCCCCCATGTGTTAGCTTCTATTCCCTTTGGTGAATGTGTTCATCTTAGGAGGCTCTGTAACAATGATAAGGAGTTCTGTGCTGAAATAAAGAGGATGTCATCTATTTTTTGTTCTAGGGGATATGACCCTATCCTGGACTTGTAGAATCTGCTATTAAAAAATGCTTGATGAGCCAGTATCCAGGGGAGTATATCCAGAACAGTAAGACCTGAACATTATTTTTACATTGGGACAATATAGTGGGGCCAAGAAAAACATTTATTTTGTGACTACTTATAAAGTTTTAAGCTTTGAGGTGGTAGCTTTAATTAAATATTATTGGAATTGTTTACTTAGGTTTAAGGAAATGACTAGTGTATTATGTCTTTTCCTAGACTTTGATATAGGCAGGGCAGGAATTTAAGAGATATTTTAGTTCATAATTATTTTTTTGTTTGCCCCCACATTGCTCCATCTGCTTCTTCTAATCTTTTGGGAAATTTTCCTTGTGGACATTTCTGCTCTTACCAATATATTGTTAGGACTTTTGAGTATCTGAATGATGTTGCTTTTTTTACTTCAGATTTTTATTATTGTAATACAGAGGGTATTATATATGCTCTACAATGTCTGTGTGGTTTGAAATATATATATATATATATATATATATAAATATATATATATATATATATATATATATATATATATATATATATATATATATATATAGGTGAGAGGAAAAGAAAATCCAAACTGAGGCTACAGGACCATGTTAGAAATATTAAACAGGCTAAAACTGAAAGCCCTGTTCTCCAACATTTTGCACAATTTCATAATTCTGACCCCGCAGTGGTTTAAATGGAAAAAGTGTTTTCGAATTTTGTTCAGAAAATGTTTATAAAAGAAAAATGTTGTACAAAGAAGCTGTTTTTATTTTAAAATTTAATAATTTTTGTCCCTCTGGTCTTAATGTGGATTGTAATTGGAGACTGTTTAATAGATTTGCTTTTTATGGATTAATCTTTTAATTATTATGTGTATTTAAGCAGGACAGGTTGATGTGTTTTTTTGGTACTCCTTAAAGGCTGTTCTTGAGCCGAGGCACCAGGGTACTTAATAAAGTTACTTACTTGTTTTATTTGGAGTGGTTCCTACAAGTGGTTTTCGCCATCCCATTCCAAGCTGGTGCAGGATCTTCATTTTAGCCAGATTCTGTTGCACAGCCTGGGGTTCAGTGTCAACTTTCAGAAGTCAGTATTGACTTTATCTCAGGATCATGTTTTCTTAGGCTGCAGCTTCCAGACTATTCCATTGCTGGCGTTTCTTACTGTCTCCAAGGTTTTGTCCTTCAAAAATTATTTTCTGTTCTTGCTTCCCCTGTCCTCTCTTGCAGCTAGGGAGTTTCTCAGAGATCTGGGGTTCATGGCCTCCATCATCCCCATACTCTCCTTGGCCAGGCTTCATATGAGGAAGGTTCAGTTGTACACAAACTCAGTGTGGCCTCAGCACCTCCACCAGCTGGACTATCCAGTTCCTTTACTCCCTTCTCTCAAACTGGAATTTCACTGGTGGACTCAACAACTATTTCTCAATCCAGGTGTTACTTTCCACCCTCATCAGCCATCTCAGGAACAATTCAGAGTCACATCAGAATTGGGATGGGCAGCTGCTTCAAGCACCATGAAGATGCAGGCCTTTGATCCCCTCAGCTGAGGGTGGAGCACTTCATCGTCAAGGAAATGCGGGCTCTGATTCTGGCCCTTCAGACTTTCCATGTGCTCTGAGTTCTGTGTCCCTTGAGGTTTTATAAGGACAACACTGCAGTCATGTGGCACATCAATAAACATGGCGGTCTTGAGGTCTTACCTTCTTTGCAGGTTAGCTCTCCAGGCATAGGAAATAGAGATTAATCTTGCAGGTCACTCTACAGGCAGTATACATACCTTCAGAGAACATTCTTGTGGTAGATTTTTCCAGTAGGTCCCGATTCCAGCCTTATGAATGGATGTCCTTACGGATGGATTTTTCACAGAGATGTGTTTCTGGCCATCATTCATCCATGGGGTATTTCTCCAATAGATCTCTTTTCCCCCTTTCTGAATAGGTAACTCCCAAAGTTCTGTTCCAGTGTCCCAAGCCCGTTGGCTTGGAAGGTGGACACCATATCTTTCTCTTGGAAAGGAATGTTCCTGCATGCCTTTCCTCCTCTTCCTCTTATTCCAAGGCTCCTTCAAAAAATTCAGAAAGATTCTACCGAAAATTTGTTGGTGACTTCCTTTTGGCCCAGATAGCACCAGTTCCCCCTCCTAATCCATCTGGCCAGTGACAATCATCACAAGCTACCCACCACATGGATCTTCTCACAAAGAACAAATGAACTCTTCTTCACTCTCACCTGTCCACACTTCAACTGACACTTTAGGTGACAGACTTTTAATTCCTTTCTGAGGACATGCTTAGGGTCCTGCAGGAGGCCAGAAACCCCAATACAAGAATTATATATGTCCAAATGGAAGAGATTTTCTATTTGCTGTTTTAAACTTCACCAGGACCCATTTTCAGTAGAGGTCCCCTTGGTTCTTTCTTACCTGTGTGACTTAGTACATCGTGGCTTGACATATTCTTCAGTGAAAGCTGATCTGTCAGCCATTTATGCCTATCTGCCACTTAATCCTCATTTGGCCTCTTGGTTTGAGGCTAAGTAGTTTCTTAGAGACATCCCTCATATTAGACCCCAAAGAAAACCCATTCCTCTTTTTTGAGATATTAATTTTATAATTGAAAAGCTGACCCAGGTTCCTTTTGAGCCTGCAGTTTCTTATTATTATTAAAACTGCACCTGGAAGACTGTTTATTGTTTGCTTTAACTTCTGCCAGAAGGGTATCTGAACTACTGGCCTTGATGGCAGTCCCTTCTTTTTTTTCACAGTGACAGGGCTGTATTTCTCTACAAATCCTTCTTTTATGCCCAGGGTTACTAATTTGTTGACATTTAATGAGTATTTTAAGCTTCCTTCTTTTTTCATTTTCCATAATTTGCTATTAAGAAGGTTCTTCATGCTTGGATTTACATAGACAGCTCGGATATTATTTAGACAAAACAAAGGCCTTTCGTAAATCTGATCTGATTTTTGTTTCTTTTCATACCAGGACATTGGGTTTGGTAGTTTGGAAGCAAATCATCTCCTCCTGGATTTTTAATGTGATTTCTTTTTGGAATTCTTTTCATGGTAAGCAGTTGTCTGCTTCTGTGCGGGCTTATTCTACTAGAGCATTAGCTTCCTTGGGAGCTTTCTTCAAAGGTTTGAACACCATCTCCATCCTTGAAGCTGCTATTTTGTCTTTGATTCACGCATTCACAAAACATTAATTGGATGTCATTTCCAGGGCCAGAGCAGGTTTTGCCAAGGCTATCCTGCATGCATTTGTGGAGGACACCTTGATTCCTTCTGCCTTTGCTGCAGGTTGTGTACTCTACCAGAAGTGATGAATACTGCAGCAGTGATATGGAATGACATAGTACATTTGTGTAAAATAGGGATATGGTTTTGGGCTGATGTAATCAGTCAGAAAACAATAATGTGTTTTAACAACCTAGGCTTATTATTACATATGATAATAAAATTAAATAATTAATAAACATTGCATTACTTTGAAGTCTGGTCCATTTTTTATGCATGTTTACTGGAATCTTATAGTTTTGGCAGGAGGAAAAATATTGATGAATGTCTGCCATGTTATAAAAATGACTTTATTAATGGCACAACAATGATTTTTGAGTGATAATCTAAGTGGTTCTACTCTATGTGGTAACTTTACTTATTACAATGTTGTCTGCAAACCAAATTTTCACCACTTCTCACTCTCTCTCTCTCTCTCTCTCTATATATATATATATATATATATATATATATATATATATAGCTATATGCCACCACAGTTCTTTTTTAAGTCAAGGAGAGTAGCATATCACTATACATCTAAATGATATTTGATTCAAAAGTGATAGGAAAGCATTATGTAAGCACTTGATGGAACATTTGAATGCCTAGTTTATTTTGTTGACATTGAGAGGATTTATTGAAGGGGATAAAAGCACTCATACAGCTGCTGTTCACCCACAAACTCCTTTAATGACAAAGCACAGCACACCACATAGAAGAAATAACACTGAACACAGTTCCCAGTACGTTTTCATCCAAGACTTCATCAGAATAGTTGCATATATCACTCCCCTCTATTTTATACAAAAAACACTCCTTCAATCAAGCAATAAAACAATTCATTAAGCTATTAGGCTTAATTAACTCAAAGAACATATCACAAATACACCCAAAAACTTGCAATGAATAAAGTGCTTAAACTGACTAAAAGTACTGTAAAAAAAACTCTGTAAAAAACTTCCATTATAACATACAGACCTTTAAAATCCCTCTTCTTTAAAACAATCAATAATACAAAATAAAGAAGTAATAAAAATATTCTATGATATTCTATCACACACACACACACACACACACACACACACACACACACACACACACACACACACACACACACACACACACACAAACACACACACAGTGGATATTTAATGACATACATACTTGGTTTGTAACTGGTTAAGATATTCTTCATGCCCTGAAGAAGTCAAATACTAGGCACCAATAAATATCTATAATATAATAATTTCATTTACTGCAGCTGCACTTTCAGCCATTTCAAGATTTTACCAGGTAGAATCTGAAGAGAGACAGTAAGGTTACATATAAATACAGACATGCCATACAGATGAATGTATGATAGGCATTGTACCCTGGAACAGATGCCGTCCTATCACTAAACAAGAATCATGTGTTTGTAATTGCATAGATGCTGATGTCCTTGAGGTTATGGAAGTCAGTGAAGTCAGAGATTTTGTAATTTAGGCTTCTGGCTTTCAACAGTAACACTATGATATAAATCATGTTGGACGTTGCTATGTTGGGATGCTCCTAAGGTGAACTCAGTCAAAAAAGACTCTATGGGGGTAGCAAATGTTCTTATCAGTATGAAAAACTAAATGAGGTTAAATATAATGACCAATTCTGGCAAAGCAGGTGGACTGTCAATCATTTCCTCCCATGCATACACAGACTGGATCTCAGAAGAATGACACCAATTCGCTAGTAAATTATTGAACACGTTGTTTTATTCAAGAATTTAGTCATCATTCCTGGTGAAGGTAAAATGTTGCTCAATGCCATGGCATGGCTTTGTTTGAAGACAAGAGAATAGTGTTCAAGAATATTTACATCCATCTCACCAAACATGAAATCCATAAGATAATTCATTTCCACATGGGCAATTACAAGATCAGAATTGTGTCTGAGTTTGTGCAAGACCCTAAGGGCCCTCCTGGAATTGTTAATCCTAAGAACAGAAAATCAGCTAATTGTCATCTTATCCATTACCATCATAGTGATTGTTCTGTCTGTATGTGTTATGAGTGTCACCTATGACAAAGACATTTATGTGATGTGCTGCTTGTTTACAAGACTTTCATAGTACAACAGGCATGCAGTAAAAGGAACTGAACGGTAAGTGTGCGTATTTGTGTGGTGTTAGAATTTTGGTTGCATGGCTGAGGTAAGCTAGTAGGATATCTAGAAAACTTAGAAGGCTTCATCAATAATTTCATACAACCTCAACATATGTAAGAGTGATTTTGTAGAACTGTGGTAATGTAGTGTTGTTGCAATGCTGTTAATGCACCACGGTTTGGATAGAAATAATAGCCTCCAGTTTTAATAAGTAAATAAATAAGTGCATCTCTTAAAGATGTATGAAAATTGTCAGAAAACATGAGGTAGTTGCTGCACTGCCTCAGAAAATGCAAGTGCTAATAGTCTTGTGAAGGATGAGGCTAAATCATGCCAAGATTCCATGGTGACAAGTACTTGTATTTTTAGCTCAATTAATAGTAGAATACAGCAGATAATAAATTGTGCGGACTGTATAGATATGAAGGCACAAAATGGTGATAGTTGATGACATGCAGTGTATAACCATCTTAGTTATAGCAGTAAAGATTTGGTTATAAATATTTTATCTGAGGATAATGGGTCACATTGGAAGCTGTTCATGGCAGTCAGTATTCTGGATTTATGGGATAGAGTAGGAAGGCAAATTAAGTTAAATAGTTAAAGGGAGTATCTTAAAGTTATAGCTGTTGTTTTTCTAATTAGGATGTAATGTTGTGGTCAAATTAACATTATGAGTAGATGCCTTGAGACAGAATAATCCCTCATTATCAAGATAGACAGCTTTGATTTCTCTTCTAAGTAGAACTTTTAATATGCAATGGAAAACATGCTGCAATACAAATACAAAAAAAAAATTCAAGTAAAAAGCAGAAGTGTGTGCATTTATTCATTTTGTTAATCTGGTAACTGAGGTGGTAAAAATGACTCATTTTGACAAAGATTTTACCAAAAGGGAAAAATGCAACAATGTTCATAGGTTCATAGGTTCATAGACTAGTATGTGGTCAACAATGTTAAATAGTTCTGTAACAGAAGTAAAATAAAAAAAAAAAGACTTGTCATAGGTGGCATATTAATAAAGTCATCCATGTATACAAGTGAAATGCTTAATTTTCTTGCAACCTTACAAAATTCAAAGACATTCAGCTTTAGTTGCTAGTATGAAAAATTTGAAGCTTTTCTCCCCAGGCCTCTACTGAGAATGGGCTTCTAACCAGTAGGATTTTCCTGGTAATCAGATGTCAATAAATAAATAAATCACTAAATTAATCAATCAATCAATAAATAAATAGCACTACAAGCCTGCTTTTAGAATCCATATGCTTTGGGCACTACATTTGTTTTACGTTTACCCATTTGTGGAATATGTAAGAATACCGATCTCATTCTGACGTTTTTAATTCAGATCCTGTGTTGGCACATGTAGACAGTGAATGAACTTTGTCCAGGACACCAGGGAGATTTGTGCACATTTTCAATACATTGTGATTTGCATTCATGGTTGATGCCTGTGGTGAGTGTGCTGAGGAAGACATCACCTGAAGAGCAGTACTAAAATGTGCTTTTCTGCATTTTGAAGGTTCTTTTCTCATCTCAAAGATTGCATTGAAAGGCATATTAAGGCAAGCATGAAACAACAAGACATGAAAACAGTAATGAGCACTGTGCAAGCTCCTCCACTAAAGTGGTTGATGAAACCACTGAGGGCTGGTTCATGGAGTTACCACTTGCTAACTGCAGTGGTATGCATGCTTCAAGAAAATCATCCATGTTATCAAAGGAAAAAATGGTGGTTCAGTGCTTTACTATAGACTGACATAAGCAGTTGAAGGTATTCATGTTTTGTCGTCAGCAGCAGATACATTATAGAACCTGAATGGAGAAATAGCGTAAGTGAATGACATGACTATGAAGTGAAACCAGCAAATATCTGGAAGAATTCAAACCATTAGTGACTTCATACGTGACAGGTAATATTGTGTAGTAATCCCCATTTGTTTTAGTGTGACCTGCTTCAGAAGCTGAAGAAGAAGCGGAAAAGAATGAACATATAGAAAGTAATGAACAGTCTCTGCTGAAATGTGTAAAGGTTTAGAATCTTTCCAGTAAATATATTCATATTTAAGTTGTTGGCTATTGACTTCATCGGATGTTGTAAACATGAATATAAGATTCATAAAAAACATAACAGCAGTTTTAAATCATTTATATTATTGAAGAAGTGTGATATATGGCAATTTGTTTATAAAGATTCATAGTACTTTATGTTGCTAGCAAGCTACAAGCATTCATAAGGTATCTTGCTCTATAAGCAAGTTTTACTACCTCAGTGGTGGATAGCAGCTAATGCAGTAAAGGAGACAATAACTGTCATTATAGTTTTTGCTGTAAGTTCAACATCACTGATGCAGGTAGCTGGGCCTGTGTTCTGCTGACAGATTCTGGAAAAATATTTGCAGTATAATTTAATCATAATAGACTGCACTTAACAATCGTTCTACAGACTGTTGTTCAACTGTGGTGACCCCTAACCAGGAAAAGCCGAAGGAAGAAGAACACTGTACTTGTTTTTATAGTACTGTGTCCATTTTTCAGTCATATTTATATTGCATTTCAAATAACTCAAAGGCTATAAATATACTGGTCCACCCCAATATGAAACGTAATCTCTCTATGTCTAGCTGTAGTTTAATACCCGTTTGTCTAGCTGTAGTTTAATTGCCAGCTATATCAGCCTGGTACAATGTACACACATTATAATACTCCTCTCTGCAATTGTTTATGGCACTTTACTATCTAAATGAGTTGCTGTTAATACTGTACATACCAATATCTAACCTGAGAAAATGCAAAAGCTTGAATGCTAAACAATCTGTTCTGTACTCTTAGTTTGAAAAAAAATGTAGTCAAGATGTATGTAGTTCTGCCTGTTTAACCACCCAATACTGTGGCAACAAATGTAGCAAAATCCTGTCTATTTAGTTTAAAATAATTTGCTTTCGTATTCAGATTTTTATGGCTGGGATGTATAACTGTATAATTTTAGCCAAAGTGAAGCATGGAACCTCTAGGAGAAGTGTAACATGTGTCTGGCAAAGGTGCAGCCACTCCAGGTGCAACATGTTAGGGGGTGTGATTGGCATTTTTTTTTTTTTTTTTTTTTATTTTGTCTGAGCATGTAAACATATGCAATAGTAGAGAGGGAATCCATGAGAACCTGGCACTCTTCCAGACCAGCAGGGGAATATAACCTCTCTAACATTTCATAGGTTTGTCAAGGATGCTCTTTCCGTGAGTCTTGCTTGACACACCTCCTCTGGAAAGCAGCAAGAGATCATGTTCACTATGTGCCTAAATTGCATTAACTGACTGCTGCCGACATGACAGAGTAGTTGTCTCAAAGACCATCTTGAATTGCTCAGCCCATTATTTCTTGCATAATGAATGACCCAAGCTCTCATCTACTGCTCTGTGGAGGGTGGTCTCTTCTACCTTCATTTATGGACAGACTCCAGTATACATAAACATCTCTTCCCCATCTGAAGCAGCTATGCTGCCTTCACCTGAGAGGACACCCTACTATGGTTAAGCACTGCCATAAGCAGCAAAGCAAGCATTTAGCAGCATTACAGAAGGTGAAAGCTCTACAGTACAGAAACATTATATAGATCAGATCTTAGTCACGATATAAGAATATTATTTATTTATTTAATTAATTTATTTATTTTTTTATGTCACAGTCTTCAGTGAAGGAGTACAGTATAATTACACAGACTTAAAATATCTTCTGAATTTGCTCCTATTAAAATTGGTTATTTGTCAGGAGTAAACTTTTCTATCCTGGGCCTTTTGTTGATTGATATCACATTTCATATCATTTTTGTCTATTAACTACACATGCTGGGCCAGAATATTTTATAAAAGTGATTATTTGTGGGCTTCTATTACACAGCTGAGAACATATCAATGTTTCGAGATGGAATAACGTCACTCTGCCAGATGAACACAGGCACAGGCCCAGCCTCCTGTACCTGTGATCTTTAACTTCCCAGCAGGAGTATAATATGTTAGTCATATTCTCCTCTCCAGCATTTCTTGCTTTACTCCATGAATGTTCTGAAGTCAATATCAACATAAAGTACTTCCAAACTTCATAAAAACACTGGCTTGAATGCTGATATATCCCACACACTCACACACACACAGTGTAATTTAGTTTTGATTCAGTGCTTGTACTTTAGAAATATAATAAGCAATACTTTGCATTCACACGTCTGAAAAAAAATTAATATTCACATAGGCAAGATATTTTTCACTTAGAGATACTTTTTTATGCAGTCATGTGTAAATTCTGCAGTTACATAGGTATACAAACTGCTCAGTAAATATTTAAATTTAAGAGAATAGATTACATTGCACTGCAAAGGACCTGTACAGGATACAATCTGATTTCATTCTCATCAGCCTCCATACTAGAACACCTTCATTTCTTATGGCATTAATTCAGCCAGACAATTTCAATATGAATTTAAAAGCCTGAAGTGCTAGTAATATGATAAATCCTAAATGAACTTCTCATTCAAATTTATTGACAACTAACAGAAGACAGAATAGTTTTAAGCTTTAGCTTTCTTCTTAACTAATGAACTTTAGTGGGATCTCCATGCAACTGACTCTTTAATGTTCAGATCAGGTCTCAGTAAAATTATATAGCATTTAGGAAAGAAAATGCAGCTCATTAATCCAAACCCTGAAGAAGTAATTGCAAATATTTCTACAGTGACTACATACTTTCCTTTGGTGCTCAAGTATGCTGGTATGAATGACAGCCAAAGACTAACAAAGATTAGCATGCTAAAGGTGATAAACTTAGCTTCATTATATCTGTCCGGTAATTTTCGTACTAAAAATGCAGCCACAAGGCATACACTTGATAACAGACCGAGGTATCCCAGCATGACATAAAACATGGTAATTGAACCTTCATTGCATTCTATGAATATTTTTTCATTAAACAAGTTCATGTTTTCTTCTGGGAAAGGTGGTGAAATTACAAGCCAGACTGTACAAATAATGACCTGTAGAACAGAACAAAAACAGCCAATAAAACTTGGTGTCCTGGATCCCAGCCACTTCTGCTTGAAGCCTCCAGGCCTTGATGCACCAAAAACAATGACTACAGTAATTGTTTTTGCAAAGATAAAAGAGACACAGACAGAAAATATAACACCAAATGCAGACTGTCGAAGTAAGCAGCCTACAGTCGTTGGTTTTCCAATAAATACTAAAGAACAAAGAAAACAAAGAATAAGAGCAACCAGGAGAACGTAACTGAGATTACAGTTGTTTGCCTTTACTATTGGTGTTTCTCGATATTTAACAAAAGTCCACAGTATGAAAGCAGGGATGAAGGTGAGGAAAACACCCAGACCAGTCAATGCTGTGCCCAGTGGATCATCAAAGGGCAGGTACTCTACAGCCTTCAGCTTGCAAATGATCTTCCTCTATTCTGGCCAGGAATCATCTGGACACTTAATGCAGGAATCAGCATCTGAAGGAGGAAAAATAAATTATAATACTGACTTTTAAGTATATAAGTACCATGACTGATACCATCACTACTTCATAAAATCTCGGTTTCATAACTTGTTGGATGGTAAGCTCTTGTGAAAGTAAATGCAGTAAGAGAAAGGAAGAATTATCATGGAGGTTATCTGGTAAGTTAGTAGTCATGTTGAATGTATTTCTTATGTTTAGTTTCATGACAAGCTAAGAATTTTTCTGTGATATTATGTCTGACAATTACTTTTTTATACTATGAATACATTTGCCAATATATGTATCACAGTATAAAAACTACAAAATTATGTCCTTCAAATTTTAAGTGTGTATGTGTGTGTGTGCACGCGCATGTGTGCGTGTGTGTTTGTGTATACGCATGTCGGTGTGTGTCTGTTTTCTGTGTGTGTGTGTGTGTGTGTGTGTGTGTGCGCGCGCGCGTGTGGAGAGAGAAACAGAACAATCATAATTCACTTTCACTTTTGCACATAATTCTGACTAAGGCAAAACTACAGTGTAGGAATATGTGTATGCATATGAGTGTATGTATGTGAGTGTGTGTTGGTGGAGGGGTTATCTACAACCCATCAAATACAGAGGAATATAAGAAAAACAGAGTTACCCAAGAATAAAAAAAAAAATGTCACTAATCTAAAAGAGACAAAATCTAACTTTATCCTATTTCTGCAGGAGAGGGAATCCCCTCAATGCCCATAAAAGCTTAAATACTCTAACTCTGAGATCACACAGTACTGGAGAAAAAGTGAAAAGTACTTATATCATCATTGTCTGGTCTCCACTTTAATGTTATTCAGCTAAACTACTCCCATATGAAATACATGTTATTTGATCATTTGGATTAGAGTAGCATGCATTAAACAAGCTAAACTTTGACAAAATTACAGTTAACCACAAATTTCTACAGGATAAATATCAGCTTATTGAGTTACAGTTATTGAACTGCACATCAGTGAAAAAAAACTTATTGACAATCCAATGAATCCCCCAATCACAGAAGCATGACACAAGCATTACCATGGTTTCAGAGTGGGTCAAATCCATTAATACTCACTATTCAATGTCAGTGGGATCATTTTAATGGTTTCTGTTCATCAGGTTACAAGTTCAATGAACTCTGACTCAGTGAACCGAATAACTCAATATCTATTTATCATTCTATCCATATATATATATATATATATATATATATATATATATGTAAAAGATTCATGTCTTGATATGACTAACAAGTTGATTGTTTAGCTCAGCATTCCTGCCTGCTACTCACTTGCTAGAACTTTAAGATTTGGCCATATTGCTTACATCTAGTGGAATGTAACTTTACTGCCTTCTCTTTTTCAGCTAAGTTACAAAGACTCACTATTTAACAGATTCCGTTAATTTCCACAGTTCTTTCAAATATTTCTTTCATTGCTTTTTATTCACATTCTATATATTATAACAGCAAAATAAAGCTAATTGTGTTTAATATTTATTACTTTGTACAATTGTGGATGCCACTCATCTCTGGGCATTGCTGCATGAATAGTAACCATTCAAAATGATAAGACTTGCAATGAGTAGACTGAATTACTGAAAATTTGGGCTTAAATATATGAAACCTGTGATTGCCATTTGTCTGAATATTCCTATTTCTCCTAGGTATGATAGTCTTGATTTGGTATATATACACTTCGGAGAGAATGGGGAACCTGCTCTCCACACTGTCAGGTGAAGGGAGCTTGTTCCAATGCAAAAAACATGTTTTAAGGAGTAGAGCTATGCTCATTGTTTGCTCTTCTCCTATAATAAGTCTTTTTTCTCATAATTTCAGTGCTTGAAAGTCACAGCAGTTCAATAGGGAGCACTGCATGAACTTTACCAGGAGAAATTAAAATAAATAGGGCAGCAGTAGCTGAACAAATATAATTAGCATATTCTGTGCCACTGTAAAAGGGATGCTGTCCCATTTAGTGATGTGTTTATCTTCTTCTTCTTCTCCTCTCGGCTGCTCCCATTAGGGGTTGCCACAGCAGATCAACTGTTTCCATTTCTTCCTGTCCTCCTCATCTTGCTCTGTCATACCAACCACCTGCATGTCCTCTCTCACCACATATATAAACCTTATCTTAGGCCTCCCTCTTTTCCGGTTACCTGGCAGCTTCAGCCTTAGCATCTTTTTCCCAATATACTCTGCATCCCTCCTCAGCACATGTCTATACAAGGCACTAATTCAAGGATACAATTTGAAAGAAGAAAAGGAGTTCTGTTACTGTGTCTGATATGGGATAAATTACAAATTGTGCAGTACTCCTGTTTTAAACCATGTGCTGAACACGTGGAGCAGCAACCATTTTACACCACTGCACACAATTTACAAGACTGTTTTCTAACTCACATTACAGCTGTGTACAGACATGAAGAAACTAGAACATAGATGTGATGTGATGTAATACATGATTTGTAGTTGTTTACATTTGATCTTCAACCTGAGGGATTTGGATCTGGCACATATCTGACTCAACCATATACTCCAGCATCTGATCCAAAGTCCAAGCTCCTCCCCTACCCACAATGCCCTGCTCTTTTTCCTCCACTCAGACCTCATTTGCTGCTCGATTTGAACAGCACAGTTTTCTGCTGCTCCCAGCTCCTTAGTGTGTAAGTGTCTTTCTGGGGGTGTGTGTTTACTCTTTCTTTTCTTCTGGTTCTCTATCTTTCTACCCCTACCTTCTTCTATCCACTTCTCAGTGTCGGTCTCTCTAAAAAAAAAAAAAAAAAAAAAAAAAAAGAAGAGTGTGTGTGTGTGTGTGCCCACACGCATGTCTGGGCCTTCCTTACTGTGGCTTGCACTCCTAAGCCAGAGTTTAGGAAGTGTGCTGAGTGTAGGCATAAGCTGCCACCCTCCGAAGCCCATACTCTGTGTGTTGGATGTTAGGGAGTTTCCCATTTGGATTCCTCCTGTTCGAACTGTGTGGGCTTCAACTCACACATGTTGCTCGACAGAAGGAACACGTTTATTCTAAAGGGATTCCTCCCACCTCCTGCAGAGGCCTCTTCTTCCTCCGCCCCAGCTTCTGGGACTCAACCTCCCGCTATGAAGTCCAGTGTTGGAGAGAAGGCCCATACTAAAGAGCAGGACCAGCCTAGGAAGAGGAATCCAGAGCACTCTTCCTTGGCCAAGACTCCTGATAAATCCTGCCAAGATCTGAGCAAGAGTTCTCCTCAGCTTTGGTCTCCATGCTTCTCAACAGAATCAGAGACCTCTCAGGCTCAGTCCCCAGCCCCTACCTCTCTTAGGTGCCATTCTAGGCTGCAGTCTGTAGCCTCTTCAGTCTGGTCCTCATGGAGTCTGTCCAAAGCTGAGGTGGACAGGATAATGGTAAAATTTTTTCAGACCCAGATTCAGCTGGGAGTCTTGCCTGCTCCATCCCCTGCCGAGGCCGGGAGCATGCAGTCCACCTTCCTCCTCATCACTACTTCTCCAATCTGACCTTTGGTTTCAGAGTTCTTGCATCTGAAGTTCTCAGGTGTTGAAGGGTCAGCACCAATGGTCATGGTTACCTCAACCCTGCCCATTGCTTTGAGCAGTTCGGCTGATGTTTTCAGAGAGGATTGGCTCTTGGAGCCATAGCTTTGGTGTCGGATTCAATGGGATGGCATTGACTTCGAAACTTTTGGAGTTGTCTTTTCCACTCAGGGCCTCGGCATTGGGAGACTCAACTCCATCTCCCCCTTCGGCAACAAAGGTGGTAGATCCAGCCTTAGCCCAGGTCATTCTGCCAACAGGGGTTCACTCACCTTCAGCATATAAGGTGGTGGAGAGGGTCCTCTGGGCTCTTTTGAGAGCCTTGATACTCTCGACCTTAGATTCCACCCTGGCTCCCTGTCTTTCTGGGCTGGAGTCTTCCATCTTGCCCCCTCAGGGACAGCCTGCTGTAAGTTTGCTCCAGGAGGTTCCAATCCAGGAATTCCACAAAGCTTCTGAGTCCTCCCTGGAGTTTCCCTCCAAGGAACCACCTCAGAAGTGTATGTGTAAGAGAAAGCACTTAGACTCCACGCTGGACTCTCTCACAGATGTTACCAACTCAGAAGAAGGGGAGAGCTCCCTCTGAGAATGTCTCCTTTGGGAACATTATGGAGAGACGTCATCAACACACTGTGTGGTCTACCCACAAGCCCAGCTCTGGTGAGTAGCAGTTTCTGGAGGTATTTGGCACAGGACCTTCTACCTCCTGGGTGTTACCCCTGTGGATCTTTTAGTGAATCTCATCTCCACTAAGGCTGGAAGGAACTGGACATGGTATAGACCATTCGAAGACACCAGGACAAGATTCTTTGCATGCTATCAGACATGCTCCATTGGTCCAAGGGGTCCCCAGTCAATGCCATGGTGGTTGTGGTGGCCACTAAGAAGGAGCTGACTCAGGAAAACTCCTCTGTCCACCTTCGAAACAGGGAGTCTCAGATGATGGATCATTTTGGGAAGTCGATCTATGCTTCAGCCACCTTTGCTTTACATGTGCTGAATTATTTGGCACATGTAATCAGACTGCAGAGGGACCTGGTCAACGAGGTCAGTGAGGCTGCCCCAGAGTCCATGTTGGCAGACGAGAAGAAGATCTTCTGCTCCTGCATGGCCACCCTCACTTCTATTTTGAATATATCGATGAGGCTTCTCTCACCTGCTACTGAGGGTGTTTCGAGGGCTGCGGGAACAGGTGTGGCCATTAGGTGGCATGCCTGGCTATGGCTTTTTGTTTTTTTAGAGCCTTCAAGGCATCTTTCATGAATTCTCCCTACAACAGTTCCACCTTGTTTGGAAAAATGGTTTGCGACATGTTAACCCAGAGTGAGAAGGATGGGAAGACCTTGTCTGACATTGTGATCTGCTTCTCCACACCAAAAGATCATTTTCAAGGAATCAGCATGGAGTCAAGAAGCTGTGGTTTCTGAAGTCTCAAGGTTATCCCCAACTCAGGATTTGTTTTCCCCCAGGGCAGAGGGAGATATGACAGACACCGCCCTCATGGCAGAGGGGGCCCAAAAAAAACAGGAGTCAAGGAAATTTTTCCCCGACAGACCCTTCCATCAATCCTGAGGGATTGCCTGGCTGCTCATCTCTGGAGGCAATTGGGGGGCATCTATCACTACACCCAACAGCCTGAGAGTCCTTTACGAATGATCATTGGGTACTGCAGATCATATCCAGAGGCTACTTGATCCTCTTTCTTCACCCCCCCCCTTCCACCCAGACACCTCCTAGACATTCCACCTGGTCAACTGGAGGAGTCAGCCATAGAAATTGCCAGACTGCTTGCAAAACGAGTTATCCAGCCAATCCTCCCAGAGTAGTCTGGATCAGGCATATATTCCAGGTTAATTTTGGTGCAAAAGAAAATGGGGACTTAAAGACCCATTCTGGATCTTTCCAACCTAAACCTGTCCATTGCCAAGACAAAGTTTCAGATTGTCACCCTTCACTCCATTCTGCCCTTCCTGCAGATGAATGACTGGATGCACTTGGTAGAACTCCAGGACACATAACCCCATGTCAAGGTGGACAGACACTCCCGGAGGTTCTTCCACTTCCAGCTGGGAACCAATCATTTTCAGTTTAGAGTGCTCCCCTTTGGTTCCACCAGTGCTCCCTGGATGTTTGCCAAAGTGATGGTAACAGTGGTGGCTGACATGCAACTGCAGGGATTTCAGGTTTTCCCCTACCTGGACAATTGGTTCCTCTCTGATCCCTCCAGGCATTAGCTGACTCAGGCCAGGGATTATCTTTTTCATATCATTCAGTCCTTGGGTATTCACATAAATTTCAATAAATCTCAACTGGCACCAGTTCAGGTGTTAATTTTGTAGGTGCTCGACTAGTCACTATACAGGGCGAGGTGTTTCTGCCTCCAGACAGAATGCTATCACTTCATCACCATGTGGAGTCAATTCATCAAGCCCAGTTTTCCCCATTAGGCTTAGTTCTTTGGGCATTGGGGTCCATGGCGGGCAAAATCACCCTTGTTCCCACTGTGCACCTCCATATGAGGGTCCTGCAATGGACCTTAGTAGTTAAACAGTCCTTGCTTGATCTTCCCTTGTCACATCCTTTCTGACTGTCTCATGTTTGCAGGGACTCCCTTTTTTGGTGACTCCAATCCTCGGACCTTCTTCTGGGTCTCCCATTTGTTCTTCCCTCTTCTGCGATCATGGTGACCACAGATGCCTCCCTGCTTGGGTTGGGAGGGCATTGCATGGAAAGGATTGTCCAAAGCATGTGGTCTTCCCTGTAAACTAGTCTGCATATCAATGTCCTGGAGATGAGGGCAGTGCTTTAGGAGTTGCAAGCTCTCCATGCCTTTCTTCCTCCCAGGACTATTGCCATACAGATGGACAAAATATATCAGTATTCTGGTACAGCAAGAAATAGGGAGGAACCAGGTCTTATCTGCTTTGCCACAAGAGCATGAAATTGTGGGAGTGGGAGATATCCATTGGCCATTTTTAGGTGGAAATGCACATTCTGGAGACGTTCAACATCCTAGTGGACAGGCTCATCCGATCTGTTCTGATGCCTTACAAGTGGTCTCTGAATCAATCAGTAGCCAGCAAGATTTTTCTAAAGTGGGGTCGGCTTTGCTAAGATCACTTCATCTCTCCATCCAGTGTGAAGTGCAGCAAGTATTTTGCTCTAATCTCCCCCCTGGGTGAGTCTCCCAGAGACATTCTCATCCTTGCTTGGCCCTCCAGTCTACTATATGCATATCCTCCATTTCCTCTAATTCCCAAGTTTAAAGTTTCAAGCTTTGTCTGTTAAGCCTCCTTAGATAGTCTTTCATAAAGACAAGGTGTCCCTACAAACCAACCCATCTTTATTGCTGAAGGTGGCTATAGAGTCTAATATTAACCAGGTCATTAATTTACCAGTCTTCTTTCCAAATTTCTAAAATAAAGGGAAGTACAAATTGCACTTACTAGATGTGCACAGGCAGCTGTCTTTCTGTCTGCATAGAACCAAAAGCTTGCTTCAGCTTTTTCCTCTTCTTTTCTAAACTTTCCTTGGGTAAACCTGTTTCTAAGGTTACCATTGCTCACTAGATTTCAGAATGTATTTATTTGGCCTACCAAGACAAAGGTTTGTCTGCACCAGGACATGACCAGGTGCATTCCACCAGATCAGTTTCTACTTCTGTGGCTTTTTCATCTGCGGTTTCTCTTGATGATATCTGTTCTGTGACCTGGGCCTCATCGCACACACTTTTATTTATCATTATAATTTGGACCTTCTTTCCAGAAGCAGGGCATTGTTTGGCTCTGTGGTGTTCTGAAATATCCTGTCATGAAGACCTCCCAGGTTTTTGTTGGTAGCTAGAGACTCTGTCCCTCAGGTTGAAGATGAAATGAAAACAAAAGCTTCAGATAAATTATGATTTCACTGTAACTTTCCATCTGAGTTTCTGTTTTTCATTTGTCTTCAATCATCCCTCTGTCCATTCCCCTGCCTTGTTTGAGCTGTATAGTGGATTGGACTGAAGAGACTTAGCCTCTTTTGTTCTGACTAGCTTCCAGTTTGTGGGCCTTTAGATGGTTGTGCCAGGTTTTATAGGCATATTGACTGTAGGAGGCTGGTATTGCTCTACAATAAACTTGATCTGAGGGGAGGAGAGATAGTGGGGTATTATGTGTAGGGGATGAGCTTAGACTTTGGATCTGATGCTGGAGTATACAGCCGAGTTGGATCCGTGCTGCATCTGAGTCCCTCAGGTTGAAGACAAATGAAAGCAACAACTCAGATGGAATGTTATGTTAAGTACATAACTTATTTTTATTGAGCCCACATATGTTCTACAATTACCTGAGCATTCAGAATTGCAAATGTTGTTCATTTAGATTTATTAAGTTATTGGTGTAAAATACAGTGCTTAACTATCCATTTGTACCTAGAAAGGGAACTGCATGATTTGAAGTGGACCTGAATTGTAACCCTCCTTGATACTATAATCACAATACTCAATGGGACATTATAGGCATGTATATACAAGAAACCAATTGACAGACAAATGTATCTGCACAGAATTGGTAATCAATCATACCACATATTATTTATAGTCAAGCTCTTTGGTATTACCTCAGTTGTTCTAAGAATACAGAAAGAGACACACAGCACGACCTATCTTACTTATATTACTTAAAGTCAATCTGCCAAGCCATTTCGTAGCTCAGTAGAAAGAACAATACAACTTCCATGGAAACAGCTGGTCCAGTATAATGAGAATAACCCCATGACAGACTTCCACTGGTGACAACATGTCACCAGAACCTAAAACAAGTCTACAGAATTCTAAGGGAATTCCAATCAATGTTAATAAAGGATGACAAAGTTAAAGTCATTTTTCAAGCACAACAACTTAGGTCCATAGATAGATACTAGGCTAACTGCCATTGTGGGCAATATTAAATCTAGCCAATTTCTCCTAAAGGTTAGAATCAAACCCTGCACCTTGTGCCTGTGAGGTAAACACTTTCTCCATAATTGGGATGATGGCCTAATGGTTAAGGTCTTTGCCTTACAAACACAAGGTGCAGAGTTCAAGTCTCACAAGGTATAATTGGCTAGGCTTAAAATGGCTCGTAAGGGCAGTTAGCTTAGTACTAATCTATGAACCTATTGTGCCATCTGTCATTTAAATAGCAATAAAATGTAAATAGTCTTCTTTTGAGAAGTACATTTAGACCAGAGCAGTAACACATTTTAAATGGCACTAACCCCTGCAATCATCCAAGATGCAAAACATGTTATATAATTTTTATGGTTTCAAACATATATCAGTTTTACAGAATGGAAGATTCAAAGTGCATGGTTCATTTACATGCACCTCTAAAAATGTATTTTATTTCTAATCAAATATAGGAATTGTCTAGTGTCAGGTTATATAGGAGAGAAAGACTACCAACTCAGAACTAGGATAACTACCCAGAGACAAAGTGTCAAACAAAATGACTGACAAGCCAGTGGCAGTACACTTTTCCCAAGTCTGATAATTTTGTCTTGATATGACATTTAAAGTGTTTCAGTGACACCTCTGTGCACCTTGGATACTAAAGCTGTTTAGAATAGATTAACTTATTTCAGTTGTTCAGTTGATCATTCTTTCAATCTGTGATTTGAACCAGATATTGGTTTTAAGAAAAACAAGTTTTCCCTCTGAGCAGGTAATAGTGGACACAATTAAGGTGCACTGAAGAGTAACAGATGTTTCTTTTTTTGGTAATAGATAATGTTTTTTTAAAACACCTTTATTAGTCTATCGCTTAAGATATAGGCACAAATGCATTAATAGAAAATAAAACAAACCACATTAATATTGTTCCCATTTACACACATTATACATTACGTTTTCTTTCTTTATTACTTCTGCCATTCAGTCCAACATTACATAAATCACTTACTTTCTTCCTTCCCCTAAATCTCACTCCTCTTCCTAAACATTATTCTAAATGAATTATTTCTACAAGTTCCATTTATTTTAATGTAATTTGCTCCTTCACTTTTTCAATGATCCCTCTTCTAGTTCTTTTACATATATTTCAATATTCAGTTATTCAAGTACAGTTAGTTTAGATTTTGATTTCCATGTTCTTATAGTTGCTTTTTTGGTAGACAACAGAATTTCACTTAAAAAGCCTTCATTATGTCTAAGCAATTCAGATTCTATATCCCAGCGCAAATTAATTACTTCTTAGTTACAGCCATTTGTTCTCCCAGTATTTATGACGGAGTACTCAGTAGTAATTTTTTTATAGATCTGCCAAATCATTACCCTTCCAAAAAACATGTTCTCAGTTATCTCTTTCTCCCCTATCATACCTCCAATATTTGCAATCTACCCGAGGAAAATTTATTCAAAGTCTGTTTGGGATACAAACAATACATGTGCAAACAATTCCAAGCAAAAATCCAAAACCTTCTGGACTTTGTTGCATACATGGAAGTCATACATATGTATTCATATTGTTGCCTTGTAAATTGCTTTTCCAGTCTCTCTTCACAATATTTTCTAACCTCATCCAGCTGACTCTTATAGTTATCCTTTAACGGTTTATATATCCTACGAATTATCCCTTTTTTAATGGCAGTTTCTGTCCTAGATTTGTCTAATATCTCAATCAGAGGTGATCTTTCACTTAGTACTCCCCTATCCCTTTTTCTTTGCTGATACTCTGATATTGATCCATGATAGAGAAGGCGGTTTCTGACCTGCAGTCCAAACGTCTTCTTAGCTTCATCCCACTGTTAGCTTCTCTAGTTATTTTCTCACACTTTGTTAATGCATAATGTTATGATGAATTTACCCTGAAGTCAAAATTCTGACTATCTCAGAAAGTATCTATCAAAACCTTAGACTGACATAATAACCCATTTTCAACCCCCCCCCTGTTTCTTTCAGTTAGCTAAACCACAGTGTGCATAGTGTACTAACTGCACACATTTACACTTTAACCCAATACATAGTGTACTAACTGCACACATGTTTACACTTTAACCCAATACATAGTGTACTAACTGCACACATGTTTACACTTTAACCCAATATCTTATTCTCTTGCTATTTTCTGGCATCCTCATCACTTTGAACTGGACAGTCTTGCAAATTCATAATTTCTGTTAAACAAATCATTGCAAACACTGCTTGTTTAGATAGACTAAACAATTATAAATGATAACATTTTGTTTTCCTTCTTTGGATTATCTGCAATATCCTGTACGCTGATTTATTTTCTCATTAAATGTCAGATCAGTCTCTCTGAGCTATCTAAAGAATCCTGTATTGTTTTTTGATTGATTGTGCGATAGCTTTGTAAGAGATGTTTTATTTGAATTTATATTTTATTTTTACACACTATTTTTCACTGTTGATAGGAAGGAAGGGAGAGCTTGTAGACAAGAAGATTTACTTTGATTTATATTTTGTTGCTTTACCTTTAATTTTCACTGTTAGCTGTTAGAAAGGGATAGGTTTTAGACAGGCAGACTCTAGCCATTTCAAGGGGCCTAGCCAGCTATAAATTCACACAGACTGCAGAAAGGACAATATGGAGCTTATCTAAACAATCAAGTCTTGGTTTGTCATTTATTGATCTGTACTGTGAAAAAGAGGTACTATTGCAAATGATAGTGAGCAGAAGCTAATGCCCATACCTGCATGCAGTGTAAAGAAATTCCAGCTTTTATGTGACTTTAACAACTTGAATTGTCAGAGCAACAACTTTACTGTACTTAATTTAATATTTAATTATATATTGTTTGTATGGCTTTCATGTTAGAAATTGGTTTAAGTTCTCTTTGAATTCCATGGCACCTGATTTTGATTATTCTTTACTTTTAGAATTTTTTATTCATTTGCAGCTTAATATGGATTCCTTAAATAAGTATACCAGTAACGATTTGCTAAAGCACAAATATATTGTACAGTGTAATACATGCTATGTATATTTAAAGGTAACACCTAATGACATCTGCGTTCCTCATGTCAAAAACAGGATTATTTGTTTAACATTATTTGCAGTAAAAGTAGACTTACTGTTGATTGCACTTCTGCAATTGTCACAACTAGGAGAACTGTTATTACATATATTAATGTCTGTATTAAAGTTAGGCAAAGAGCGAATAGAACACATTTAGGAAAGGATGTGCTATTGTCTGTAAAGATCACTTGATCCCTGTGAAGTAAGATATTGCCACTGACAGCTTTGGAATTCCTGATACACGTATTCAGTAATGTGAATATTCAGAGTGTATAGAGGAGAAATAAAAAAGAAAAAGAAAGAAAGGAAGACATTCACAACAAATGACAAAGAAGAAAAAGAAACTGATAATGTCTATAAGCAAAGAGAATGCATCTAGGAAGGACACCGCTTTGTTATGTACCATACAGATTACAAGGAATGATGATATTTTTTCTATCAGAAAACCTTCATTCTGTAGAAAAAGGCATACTTTTTTTCTAAATAAGAAGGTAAAAAAAGGAGGCAAGGCCAGGTTAAAAAGCAGAAATCAAAACTGAACATGGAAAGACTAAAGAACATTATTTAAGAAAAAAAGAGGAAAAAGACAAATGTTGACAACATGGTTCAAGCTGCTGATGTACATAGCCAGCTGGATGAGAATTGTATGTCTGCAAATGCAATAATCGGTAAAACAGTGGGATTAATAAGTTTAATGGTAATGAAGATCATTCCTTTTAACAATTGGCAGAACAGATATTACTGACGCTTCATCAGATCTGGTTGGAAAAGATATACTTGTAATTGAAGATTCAGTTATTAGAGTAACTGATACTTACAATTGCAGAGAAGATAATGAACATTGAATAGTGTTATGCTTGCCAGGGACAAAAATAGAAGATGTGAGACAAGCCTTCGAACATCTTAATCTAAGGAAGCATGGATCAGTTTTTATTCATGTTGGTACAAATGATTTCATCTACAAGGACTCTCTGACTATTTATAGGAAACCTACAGCCCTCTTAGACAGTATAGCTTGTACCATATTTTTCACATACCACATACAGAAAGGAGAGTAATGTCACTGTGAATGAAAAAAATGGGAGTTAAATACCTACATGAAAAAACTGTCCTGTTTTAAGAAGAGGAAATGTATCGAGCGCTAGAGGCTAATTTTGCACACACATGTTCAGACAGGATGGGATAAACTTGTCAGGATCAAGAAGAGAATTTTTGCAGCAGATGTTTTGCAATATTTAACAAACACAAGGGAAGATTTTTGCCAGGTTGAAAATTTAACAGTTCACAGATAGCAACATTTGCTGCATCTGTGATGGTTATTAATGATGCTCAGAGCAAGAGCATTAATATTATTTTTGTTTTTTACTGGAACATTTGCTATGTTCCCTCAAGATTGATGTTATTCTTTGTGAAACATGGTTAAAAAGCAATGACTGGAAACCAGTTCAGTCAGGGTATACAAGTGTTTACTGTAACAGACATTCTAACAAACATTAGGTGGAGTATGATAGGGATTAAAGATAGCTATGAGACCTGTGATTATTGCATGTTCAATGATAATACCAATACCATAGAATGTGTAACTGTGACAATAAATACAACCCTGAAACACATACAAATTGTTGGAGTATAGAGACCACCAAAGTCAAGTTCTAATTACCTAGAGGAATTCATACATTTCTTGCATGAAACACCAGAAGAAAGAATAATAGTGGCTGGGGACACACATTTACCAGAAACAGTTCAGAATGATATTGATTCAGCAGCATTAGTAAGGAAATTATTCATAATGGATATTGAAGAACAATTGTTTCAGATTGTAAAAAAAAACTGCCAGGGAAAGGAACATATTATACATTGTTTGTGTATCTAAAGAAATTATTGTTATTTCGCATCAAGTTTTACCACCATTGATGTGCAGTGATTATTAAGTTATAAAGGTCAACTTGTTGGTAGATAATTCTGCCAAACTGAAATATAAACCAATGCACAGAAAATTAATAACATATTAAATGGAAATTTAAATGAATTCACATAAAATTAATAACAGATTATATGGAAATGTAAACCAATTGACAGAAGATTAATAACAGATTATATGGAAATTTAAACCAATGCACATAAGATTAATAACAAATTATATGGAAATTTAAATGAACCCACAGAAGATTAATAAGAGATTATATGGAAATTTAAAGCAGTTCACAGAAAATTAATAACAGATTATATGGAAATTTAAATGAATGCATAGAAGATTAGTAAGAGATTATATGGAAATTTAAACCAATGCACAGATTGATAACAGATTATTTGGAAATTTAAATGACTACACAGAAGATTAATAACAGATTATATGGAAATGTAAACCAATTCACAGAAGATTAATAACAGATTATATGGAATTTTAAACAAATGCACAGAAGATTAATAACAGATTATATAGAAATTTAAACCAATGCACAGAAGATTTATAACAGATTATTTGGAAATTTGAATGACTGCACAGAAGATTAATAACAGATTGTTTGGAAATTTAAACAAATGCACAGAAAATTAATAACAGCTTATATGGAAATTTAAACGAATACACAAAAGATTAATAGCAGATTATATGGAAGTAAAACAGCCCCTATGTAAAACTAATTGGAGTGATGCATTCAGCAGAATAACTGCAGAAGGAATTTGAAAAGTGTTGAAAAAGGAATTGTTTGAATGCAAAAAGATGTTTAACATCATTATCTAGGTGTGCAGTGTCAGGAGGATATACAGTATTTCCAAAAGAACAAGATACTTGGTTAAGGATCCACTATAACTTTGAAAACTGAAATAAACAAGCTGGGCAAACAAATTAAGTACAGTGTGAGGCAAAATTTAGAAAAATTTGGAGAGAATGTATATAAAAATACTGAGCATAAATAGGAAGCCATTTTTAGATATATAAGATGTGGCAGGGGTAACGACATACAAGTTGATAAGATGTGTGTAGATTCTAAAATTTATGCTCAGATACAACAGATTATAGATGAATTTACAAAATCTTATGGAAAATGGTTTGGTTTTACAAAGAGGGCTGATAAATTGTCATAGTGACATCCAGGTAGCCTCAGATTCTGAAATGAAATCAAATTAGATTATATTGAAAAATAACTATACAAACTAGATCTAATCAAAGCACAGGGAAGAGATGGAATTAATAGTAATGACCCGAGAACATTTCAGTAAGAACTTACAGTACCATTATATCTATACATCTATTATTTACAGTACCATTATATCAATTGTTTACTATTATTTGCTAGGTTGTATATTGATGGAGCAATTCCTCAAGACTGGAGACATGCACTCATTAAACCCATCTTTAAGGGAAAGGGGAGTAGGGAAAACCCAGGGTCATACAGACTCTTACATTTACTTCCATGTGTTGGAAAAATAGTGTAGAAGGTAATATTGGATAAGTAATTGTCAAAAATGGAAATACTGGGACTTGCAGCTATACATCAGCATGCATGTGTTGAAAATAGATATATTACCACCTGTTAAATGATGTTCTATAACAGTATAATAACTGCTATGAATGATAATTTGTGCTGTGATGCTGTTTATATATATTTAACTTCAACATTTGATAAGGTCCCACAGAAAACACTGACCAATAAATTAGAAAAACTAGGTATCGGTATACTCTTGATAAGATAGATATCTACACAACTTACAAATAGGACATGGTAAGTATCATAAAGCAAATGGACAAGTGAAATTATTGGTTACAGTCTGCCGTAGTTCCATACTTGTTTAGACTATATCTTTCAGATCGATCTTTTTCATCTGTGGTATTCTGTAGTCTGTACACGGATAATGTGAAATTGGGTAAACTGATTACATGTGTTACGGATAGGGCATGTCTGCAAAAGATCTTGACTTAATTGACCATTTGGGCACAGGAGGATAATATGCTGATAAATGAGGTTTAAGAACAAACCAATTTATCCAGGGACATCTTCAAGTGAGGGTCAGGTAATAATAGTAATGGGGGTTAAGGTTTTGAGCAGGAATAATAATGGGGGTTAAGGTTTGGAGAGGAGATGAAGGGGTTACTAGGGCTGGTATGGTTATGGAAGGAAGTTAGGTGGGGATGGAAGGGGTACATTTGGAAAGCAGGAAGGTTGGAGGAAATGAGGTATGTGTAAGAAGGGGCTTAAGTGGTTTTCTGTGAGGGTAACTGGGAAAGGAATCAGATTTTGGTTTTATGATACTTGACATGTCCTATTAGTAATCTGTGCTACCCTCCCTCCCTTTTTTAGGAATATTGAGGATTGTGTGGTTATTTCACAAAGTTTGGTGTTTCAGCAGAGAAGAGGAGCAAGCTTGTCCCTCTTCTGTTCTATCTCTGGTGTAGGATATTTGAGTTAATGAATTGGGGAATGAAAGTGAATGATGGGACGCTGCTTGATAAGAAGACATGAGTGGAGGTGATGGCACTACTTATTTGTTTAGGGTGAGTGAGATTATGCTGCACTAGTAAATGGATATATTGATGTTCATGCTGTGATTAATTAAAAATATGGTTCAATAAAGTTATTTTTATGGAAGTTTAACGATGGTCATCAAATGCCATTTGGTGTGGCACATTTATTGATGGGGACCACAACAAATACATTAAAAACTAAAAATACGAGATTTGTGAGACATACATTGAAAGGTGAATATTTAATACAGTACACAGTGATTGAAACTGTAGAGTCATTTAAAGACCTGGATATATGGGTAAATCCAGTTTTCCAGTTATTCGTATCAACCTATTAATTAATGATAGTTATAGAACTATAGGTTGTATAAAAAGATTTATAAAGTCTAGGAAATCAGAAATGATGACATCATTGTTTGTTGCTTACATTAGAACCAAACTTGAGTATGAAATAGTAATATGGAAAACTTATAAGAAAAAAGCATGAATAAACTAGAAAGAGTACAGCAGAAATATACCAATGACATCCATGGATGTGAAAATTTAAGTTATTTTGAAAAACTAAAATATTTGAACTTGTACAGTATCTCATATAGATATTAAAGAGGACACTTTATTCAGGTATATAGAGCATTTTTAGGCAACTAGCAGGTACACATATAATGCAATACTGTAGCTTGCCTTTTGCGTAAAGTGAAAAGAATGAACAATGTATGAAATGTGCTTTCCTGTAATAGTGTCTGCCCTGTTGGAAACGAGAAACTTCAAGAAACTACACAGACACACTCTCACACACACACACACACACACACACACACACACACACATACAGTGTCTGTTTCTGAGACATAAAACATCCAAGCTTCACATTTTGTCTACACAGGCATTTTTCTAGTGTCTTTTTTAACCAATAGGAAATAAACGATGTACTTTTTTATGCAAAAGTGACTATTTAAGCACTGCATCTAACATCAGTAACTTTAAAACTCCTGATGAAGGACTTTTGCAAGCCCATAAGCTCAAGTAATTGCTAAACCTATGTTGGTCCAATAAAATGTATTACATCACATCGTCCTTCTAGTGTTTTTTATTTTATGTTAATGAATTAACATAATAGCATGTCTTAATGGACAAGACAGTAAGGATAAAGGCAACACCTATATGTATTTGTGTGAATATTAGTCACAATTTATAATCCATTTTCAGTGTGTTTTGCCTTAAAACTAAAGAAAATCCTTTATTTGCATGTTTATTTGGAATTTAGATGACTTGGCAAAATCCATTGTACCAAGATCTGCTCTCTTACTGAGACGAAAACTAATAATGCAGAACAAATATCAGAACTAAAGAAAAATGTGGAAAAGAGTAAAGTGACAGACAAAATTACTAAACAATTCAAGCAACAAAAATACAACTTGGCATATCAAATTAAGTAACTAAAGGGGAATATATATGTATTATAAAAATATAATTATAATGTCAACTGAAGCATCATTTCTACTATATGGATTTATTTACTTACTTACCTACTCTCAGCCTCTGGCATTTGATTGAAACCCTGTTGCACAAACAGTACATTGACTGTTCTCAGAGATGAGAATGAACATCATGTGCCATAGGTTTATATAATGCTGATATTCATACTCATTGGTTAATGAGTTCCAGGTTATCAGTTACCTGTATAAATGAGCAGCTTCAAGCAGTTATCTACATTGTAGAAGAAAAGGACATTATATAAATCAAAACCATAATGCCCAACATTTCTGAATGAAAAAAGTTTAACTGAATGTGTGTTTATCCAGAAGTTAGCAATACTTCCAATGTGTAATTTGTCAACAAAGTTATAAAACAATCTGCCAACCTCTTCAGCAGACTTAAGGTTTCATTTTTTTTAGGTTATATGACATGTCTTGCCCCCTTTGCCAGATACAGTCACATTCACACACAGGTATATAATACATGTGTGTGTGTGCGTGTGTGTGTGTGTGTGTGTGTGTGTGTGTGTGTGTGTGTGTGTGTGTGTGTGTGTGTGTGTGTGTGTGTGTGTGTGTGTGTGTGTGTGTGTGTGTAGAGCCATAACTTCTGCAATCAGATAACATTTGCCAAATATATGATAATAGCAGAAAAAAATGATTGAAATCATTTTGATGAAAGCCACGTTCATCAATCATTAAAACAATCTTTCTTTCTTTTCTTTTTTTTTTTCAGGAAACAAACCCTCAACATCCCTTTTGTGAGAGAGTACTCACCTAGCTTATGGTTTACTGCCAAATGCTTGTGATTTAATTTTGTGGACCAAAAATAACCATCAGTACAGCTGACTGAAAATAAGCTTATCACAGATAGCAGCTTTTTTTCTGTGTGAGATTGCATTACTGTTGGGATTAGAAAGTTTTCCCCTTACCCACTGTAGTGTGATCTCAGAGATGGTATATGTAATTAGTGGGGGTGGGGTGGTGCAAGGAGGGCCTTGCATCCTTCAAAAAAAGTTTTTTTTTTGTTTTTTTTTGTGTGTTTTTAGCCATCTAGTGTTTGACCAGTTGTGTTCAACCACTTGCTGTTCCATATTTTAATTTTCACTATATGGACAAACATACATACTTACATGCACACACACACACACACACACATACACACAAACACACACACACACACATACACACACACACACACACACACACACACACACACACACACACACACACACACACATATATGTATGTATATATATATATATATATATTTTTTAACATACACACACACACACACACACACACACAGACACACACACACACACACACACACTCTCATGTGCACAACTCGTGTGCACAAAACTCCATGAATACACATCAGTGCGAAAAGAGTATAATAGATGTTCACTGAAAGTGGCCTCCAGTGAAATGAATTCCCAGTAATATAATTCAAAGTAATCTCCTTCAGATGACTCTAAAAGCCCCATTTGTCTTGACACAAGTGTATCACATATTATGCAATACAGTTGATAGTGCACTGTATACTATCATCTCTGGGCTGTTAATCCACTGATAGATTTCTGATGTAATTCATGGAGTGGCAGGCTACAACCCAAAACCAAACAAACTTGGGGTGGGGAACACATGGAAGAATATGTAAATGGAAAATAAAAGATATTCCTTTTGTCAAACAATGGATTCATAATGATAAAAATACAAAAAGCAAATAACCAAAAAGATTAAGACATTTTGAGTTTTTTTTTTAACCATGTGTCTCTATTTTATTTAGTTATTACTTATGGTTAATATTTTTACATATATTCTTCTATTTCTTTTTCATTCATCAGGTTACTATCATGTGATTTTTCATGCGATTTTGAAAGACTATATATACTTTTTACAAGAGATTGTTAGGTTAGTTTGGATGAAGTTCCATAAAAGGTGGAATGAAAGTGCTCAACTTTGCAATAAAGGATTTTTATGTGTGACTGATTTGGATTTTGTATGACTTTTTACCATTTCTGTGGCACTGATACATGTGTGCGTTTATTAAAGTATATTATGTAGCCAGAAAATGCTGTTCTCCAGACCTCTCAACTGTACAGATTTTCGCAGAATGTCCAGATTTTTGCCTCATAGTTTTGGTCCTTTTTTATAAAAATCATGGTTTTCTGGCAAATTAAAGGCAATTTGTTAAAGATTGAAGTTAGAAAATAATGACAAGCATTTGAATTTTGGGCACGATATCCTTCAGAAAATTCATGCTAATGCAAAACCTGTTATTCTATCAACTTTTTAAGTTTGTAAGAGCAATATTTAAAAATTTTCTCTATTTTTGAACCCTTGTTCTACTTTTATTAATGGCTTTGTCCAGATTTCTTGCTCTAAGAGGTTGAGAGGTATGCCTTGCTCTGATAATGCTGTAAGAAGATATATAGCTGCCACATATACTTAACATTACAAGGAGGCCTTACTGGAAACAAAGGATCTTTCAATCTTTCTTAATATGCATAATAGTGAGAAAATCACTACTGTTTAACATTTCTGAGCAATATGTATGACAGTTTACTTTACATGATTTAGAACATTGTGTTATACAACGATCTTCATTAAATCTGAAAAATAGCCACACTGTTTTCTTTTACAATAGAGATGTGAAGTCCACTATTTGATCACAATTTCAATTCTTCCCTGGTAGGATGAGATTTTACTGCTGAGGTAGTGTTTGATTTGAAGACCCTTTAGAGAACCCCAGCAATCTTAAAGGATCACAAATCGTTCACAACCACAGGAGAATTTAAGAAAGGAAAGAGAGATTCAGCCCTAAGTACATCAGGAGAACCAGCACAGGGGTCCTCAGAGACAATGAAGAAAAAGGTGCAAAGGGAAAGGAAGGAACAGGTCCAGGCATTAGAGGCTTTGACACACGCCATTATTTTTGAAGATAATGGAGTAATTGTAAGACGTCACAACTTCAAAATATTCAATTGCTGTGGATTAAGCATCACTGATGACTATTTTTCTTTGTTTGAAAAAGGTTTCCCCATTATTCCTTCTGCTAAGTATGACATTACGGACTCATTGATTGCCATGAAACTAAATGATGCTGTTTAATTTCATGACACTTTGAACTTTTCTGAAAAGGGCTCACTTTAAAAAGAAAAGTAATGGTATGAGTTGTGGGGGTAAGACGTGTTACTTTTAACTACTGATGTGATGGATTTATTCTCATGTATACCACAAGAGAAAGGTTTTCAATTGATTCATGATGCACAAATTTTGCTTAATTTTTTAACATCTATGGAGATTAGACTCTTAATGGAGTTTATGGAGGTCATTCTAGTAGATAATTAAATCTACTTGGAAGATTAGATCTTTAGGCAGGTTAGAGGTATTGCTAATGGGGGGCAGCTTGTTCCCCCATATTTGCAAACTTGGTAATATTTTCTTGGGAGATGAAGTTTGCATTTGATTCAGTGTTTTTTTAAACACCAAGTTGTACTTAAGATTTTTGGATGATAGTTTCATATTATGGAAGGAAGTGAGGAAAAAGTCAATATATTCATCACTTATATCAATTATAAAATATCCTTCCTAAAATTTATGTACCATCTACATGTAAAGAAATTCAATTACTTGGACCCCCTATTGTTAAAGAAACAGGTACTTTTATATCTGATATCCATAGAAAACTAACTTTTTCAAATGCATATCTACATTTTTGTAGTCATAACCCACTGTTCCAGGAAAAAAAAAGTTTAGTAAAGGGCTATTTCATGAAACTCACTAGGATGATCTCTGACAAGTGTGTATTTGACATCGAAAGAAAGAAAATTAGACCTGATGTTTATAGACATCACTGGTGAGTTAGTGAAGGGAATTGGTGATTAAATTATAGCAGGACGGGGTACAAAATATCCCCCCTTTGAGGTATAGGACTGATGAAAATGTTGAACTACAAGCACTCTTTACCAACATCATCCACTATGTTTCATAAAGAACATGTTCCATCTACCATTGATAGAAATGGGACTAACAGCATCACATTTTTCAGTTGAGCCCTTGTATTAGAATATAATTCAAGGACTACTGTCATCAAGAATATTATAAAAAAAGAATTGGAACATCCTTGGAAGTCATGAAAATATAAATGCATCTTAGGGGAAGATACAGTTTTTCATATACAAAAGAACAAGAAACATATTGTAAAAAAATGAGATTGGCCATGCATCAAATGGGTTCGAAGAAAGGTACCAAAAAGTGTGTTGCTTGTAATCAGTGTAGATTTGTTGGAAAGAGGGAATCCCTCACTGTTGACAACACATTAAACTCTACTGTTTTCTCAGACAGCGGAATTGTAAAAGAAAGGAAGTGGTATACCCGGCCACTTGTCCAGAGGGTCCCGCATTTTATGTTAAGACCGAACTGTTTTTTAAAACGCATAAATATGATCATTGTTACAACATTATTAAGGGTAATGTCAACAATGCCCTATATAGACATTCTGTGAAATGTGCAACTTTTAAGTAATTTTTATTCCCCATCTTAAAGAGAATTCCACTTAACCCAAAGGGTGGTTCCTGGAAGGACAAAAGTGAGTACAAAGAATTATTATGGCAACTTATATTAGATGTCACATATATTCCTGGTTTGAACAATTATGTACCATTGGTTCCAGTTCTTAAAGAAATGGCAGACAAGCTTTAATTGCATTAATTTTATTATTCACTTTTAATTACACTTTTGTCTTACATGTGTAAATATTTTTTATATGAAATAATATTTTTATTATTTTGTGCTTGGATACCTTTTTAAATATTTTTACTGTGTTACTAGTGTTTACATGTGTGAGAATCTTCAATTGTTTAATTACTTTTTGGATTATGTGACTTGGGTTAGAAACTATACATTTTTTATGTGAACACTTTGATTAGTTCTGATGAAGTTCAGGTTTGCTTTTTTCTTGTGGGATGAAAAGCTATTCTTAATCATATTTTATGCTTAAACTTTATGTATTTAGTTGTATTTGAGTGAAATAAACAGTTCTTTTAAAACACTTTTGGACTCAGCATTCATTTCTCCTCTCCATTTGGTGTACATATTTTTGGTTTAGAAACCCAATGTAGTGTTTGCACTTGCAAACATTGAAACCAAACAATATTTACCTGGAAAGCAAGACACAAGTCTCCAAACTAATGGTCACCATTAACTCAAGTACACATTCAAGGGAATTTTGGAAGTTAACAAGTTCCATGATCCGTTTGAAAATTATTTATTTTGCCATGGGGTTAAACATCTGAGAATGCTTGAACACTACTTGCAGCAAAGTGTTCCCAAGTTCTGGTTTCTTGGTTGCATGTTCATTCACTTTTAAGAAATTCCTTGTGCTTGAAAATATCTGGAACCTTATGAAATTTCCAAAGATGACTTTCATATTTAATCAGCCAGTCAGAATTCAATGCACTTTTACTCTGCATGCATTGTTTAAGATACCAATGAAGTTTAAGTGTGTAACTCACATATCACAAGTTATACTTGTAAAGAGAATCTGGATAATCAGATTTCTTATTCCTATCTGCAGTGCCGGTGATGAAGAAAAATATAGTGCAAAATGGCACAGATAGGCATCAAACTAGACACAACTTTAGGTTGCAAAGTTTTACATAATATTTAAGGTCTTCTCCACACAGGCACAAGATACAGAGTTTGATTCTGACCTTGGGTTATTGGTTAGGCTTAACATGGCCCTTTAGACAGAGGGCAATTAGAGTAGTACCTACCGATGAACCATAATAAACAGAAATTGCCTGAGGAAAGCAGCTAGAGAGGACACAATTATTTACTGCATCTCTAGAACAATAACAAATGTCTGATCAGCTTCTTGAATGTATTTTTAATATATCATGGTGATAATATATCCAAGAAAAGCAAAAAAAAAATAAATAAATAATAATTCTCACCTGTTTGATTTGTAATTTTTCCATCAGAACATGGCACACACTCATAACAACAAAAAGGCATTCCCTGAATCGATGACTTGCGATGTCCTTGTTGGCAAGTATTGCTGCAAGCAGATGAGGGGACCTATAGAAAGCAAGGCCAATTAAAGCAGTCCAGTAGAATCAAAAAGACGTTCTGTGTAAAACTATGGTCAGAAGCTCAAATACTTTTTTAAGGAACTGTAGATAAAGAAAAATGCTGCCACATGAAAACTTTATCTTTTGTTTGAGCAAATCTGTACCTGACAGCTATTTTAAGTATTCAGCCTTCTTAGGTACCTTACTGCTCATATTAATAAGAGAGACACTTGAAGGATTCTGGGTGTGAGAAATGGCTTATCTGATTTGATCCCCAAGTGATGAATTGCTTTAAACTTCTGCAATAGACATAGACTATATATAATAAATGTTGCGTTTGAATAAAAGAACCTTCATAAGTGTAATGAGCTTCAGAGCAATTTGAGGCAGAGGTCAATGATTTCATTTGTCATTATGTTGTAAGACTTCAGGCCAAATGCTCTGAAAACTTTGGTAAAGAGAATGAGGTGTCAAATGATCATGTGTATTACCGAATTTGTCAAACACCAAGGGGGGAGATGGGCAGACCTGTAAAAGTCAAACATATTTTAAATGTTTTCTTTGAAAGCCTATCTGATGGTTGTGTGAGATTCTCATCTCATGAAGTGTATTTATGATATGTCTGTTGATTTTGCGGCAAGGAGTCTGAATTGACCTTCAGTAAAACTTCATTAGTTTAGTGGTCGGTAAGCAGCTATGGATTGTTACCCACATAACCTGAAGAGTTACATGTGGACTTCTGAGATCAAACAGGCATTCTGAAGCCTTTTGTACAATGCTAGTGGGGGCAGTTTTTTTTCCAGGTTTGACTAATAGGTACAGGCAAGTGAAGAAAACAGGAAATAGAGCACTCAGTAAAGTAATACAGGTGTGGGGGGAGTTTAGCAAGGATTTTGATTGTGGTAGAGTGAGGATCAGGAAATTTGCCCTTTCAACAGTCTAGTGTGTTCTCAGAGTGGGAATATATATTTAATGAGGGGAATTCGATGAATGACACTTCCAAAGAAATGCCGTTCATTGAAGTGTCACTTCAATTAAGTGATATAGACTTGAGCAGACATAGGATGGGTCAAGGGAGTTCAGTAATAAGTTCACTGTGTATTTTGTGGATTGGTGAAAACATATGGCTGTTGGCTACAAACTATCTTGTAGAATGTCCAAAGGCTGCTGACAAATGACATGAAACCTCTGAATTTGAGTTCAAACTTGACAGTAATCAAGGTGGGTATAGGATTCCTTTAATAGTACATCTTATTCCCCCTCCTCTTCTGGGTTTTTCATGGACTGGATATCAAGCCAAGCCAAGCCATGACCAACATTTGCAGATCATCCAATTAGGTACTGTAATGGCTGGAAGCATCCATTTTGTTTGCAGATGATGATGATGCTGCCTTAACTACAAGAGGACCTTCTGTGTACAGAGCAGGGATACAGTGCTGACTGGTTTATTTTTTTGAAGGTGAGAGGGAACAGATACCTGAAATGGAGAAGCTGAAGCATTTGTGGAGTTATGATCAGAGAATGTTTAGGAATCAGGGTATTTTCCAATGGATAAGTGCAGCACTTACAGTACTGGAGGTGTTGTACCAGACTTTGATGACAATGTGATACCTGAGTCTTAAGACAATGGTCTCTGTTCACCTTGTCAGTCTACATTCCCATCCTTAGCTTTGTTTATATATTTTTTGAAGTACCTAGGCTCATTTTCCTTGACACAGTTATGAACTCCACAATGTAGAATAATCTTAGAGTGCAGTTACTGCTCTTTCATTTTGGAAGGAAATAGTCAAAAGGTGTCTAGGCATCTTGTAAGAATAGTCCCTGGTGTCTCCTAAATGTGCCACCTGAGAAGTTTATCAGGTAAGACCCACAGGGAGGAGACTTTATAGCAGATCAGGAAAGACTGAATGAATTATATACCTCATCATGCTAGGGAATGTTGGAGATTCCACAAAAAGAGACTGATATGGCTGGGCAGAGCAAGCCTAACTATCTGCTTGATTTGGAACCAAAAATCCAGACAAGAAGGAGTAATCAGAAAAAGAATGAATCCTTGCGTTTTAAACTTACAGTATACTCTAAAGTGCTATAGATACTGCTTGCATATGAATGCAAGACTGGATAAATGATATAACATTTTTAGTTTGAGTTCATTTTCAAATAAATGGAAAGTATGCTTCCTATAATAAAACTAATCTGGCCAAGAAGTGCATTTTGGAAATAAAAAAGCAACAGGAGCACATAAAGAAATATGGGTACTATACTATTAGAGGACGCAAATGTAAACAAGCAATGTGAGACACCAACAAGGAAAATATGTTTGCAACTGATCTCCAGAAGACAATGGAATGCCCCTTCAGGACACTATCAGGAGAGCCACCACCTCCCCCAGAAAAAAAAAGATCTATGGAGTTCATCTTCAGCAGAGTAACTTTCACCCCCCTTCCCCTTTTGAGAGGCAGACCTGATGATTGCTGTTGAACCAATAAACAAGGCATCAGTAAGCTCACATAGAGGTGAGTGCTGGGGCTCTACAACCTGCAATACAGCTAGACTTACAGAGGTATGAGAAACAGATAACATTAGTAACCACTTATGCAAAACATGCATGGTAATTATATACCTACATGCCGGACAAGGCATCTGCACCCCACTGCAGTGAGAGTCACTCTTGAAACCTGTGACATACTGCTAGGATCAAATCATGCTGGTCAGCTCCTGTAAAAGAAAGTATGCACACCTCCTACACAGAAACAACAGATAATACTGTAATTGAATGATAAAAAGATACGCTTACAGTGCACATCCAACACACTTTTTCTCATCTGGCTCCAACTGCTGAAGCAGCAGGAGTACCAATGGTGGTCGCTGTAAAATTCCTGGCACTGCTCATCAAAACAGGAGATGCCAATGGCATTACTCATGATCCTGACATATTCATGCCAGGTTTCCACTGTGTTCAGGAGACAGTCACACATTAGAAAAATTGCTGTGTATAAAAAAAAGAACATCTTTTTCTTCTTATCACAAGCTGTCCCTGGCCCCAACATCACCAATATCACATTCCATGTCACCAGCAGTACAATGTCGTTCTACTCAAACTAAGAACACCAGACAGATCATCATGGGTTCCCACTCCATGCACTTATGACATCTGTGTTGCCACTGACATGCACATATCCACCATGGGAGCGAAGCAGATGCATGTGTGGCACTGCTGCTGGATCAATCCCTGATCTTGATATAACACTCAGCACCAAACTGGATTTGCAAGTTAGTGTTCTAGGCACATGCAGCATACATTGGCTGTATTAGGGAGATTATGCTCCATGGCTTGCATGATAATAATCATGTCTATGCAAAGATGAGATTCATAATAACCCTATTCTTCAGGCCTGTGATGGCAAATGTGATCTCCGTGGATGGTTTTATAAGACATGTGACAACTACCTTCCAGTCTGGGCCTGCAGAGCTTGGCAGGTGGACTGTCTAGATACACATATTCAGCATAGTCCACTGTAACAACAGCTTTTCTGTCAGCTATGGCCAAACAACCTGCTACACCCAACCTTCAGCAGTTGAAAGATGTGGGACAGTAATGATCATTGAGGTCAGCACATGTGACTGCTACCAGTGATGCTTGTGAATATTACTGCAGCAATGCACCTTTGATATTCCTTGTAGAAACATGAAGCACCACCCCCTATGCCCTGACATCATTCAGGTCATGAATAAAAACTCTGTTGATACTTGTCATGGGATACCCCATCACGGTGCACACACTGAGTCCCACAGTTCTACACCTTCTCTCAAACAGACCACATTGATCCCTGGGACAGCAGGTCACAACAGTGCATATCTTCATTGGTCAAGATTCAGCACTTCAACACAACCTCTAAAGATGTGACCCTAGACTCCCCCACAATCTGTTAATTCATTAGCTCCAAGCCATATTGGAATTTTGCATCTCCTGACATCTGCAGAGTGACTGGATAGCTTTCACTTGAGTAAAATTTCTGAGAATGTAGTTTTGCAGGATGCATGAAAACAAGTACACTTATCTCAAGACTTTTAAGATTACAAAGAAAATTAATCAGCCCCCACAATGATCCTATTAAAATGTCTGTCAAGAAAAAAATAGTGATTTTATATTGAACAAGTCTTCTTCTTTTAGCTTTTTCCTGGTTAGGGGTTGCCACAGCAGATCACCTGTCTGCTCATGATTGGCAGTGGAGTTTTACAGTGTTGAGTTGCCAGCCCAGCATCCAACCTTCCACAGAAGGCACACACTCACACGGACTCACACCTAAGGCCAATTTAGAGTGTCCAATCCACCTACAGCATGTCTTTGGGAGGAAACTGGAGCATCTGGAGGAAATCCATGCAGACTCTGCACAGAAGGCACCCCAGCTGAGGATCAAACCGGAGAACCTCTTGCTGTGAGGAGACAGCACTAACTGCTGCACCACTGCAGCTGCCCATGAGTGTAATTCAGTACATTATACTTTAAAGTTGCATCTGTGAAGAAAATGCATTCCGGTAATTATCTCCCCTTAGTGGTGGATTTAGGATGGGACATAGAGGTGCACCCCCCCCTTTTTGCTACTGTTTTTAAACCTTTCAACCATACCACTTTTGGCAGTATATAACGATTCTCATGATGCAAAAGTGCGAATTGAAGAGAATGTGCCACAGGAAGATGCAATAGAACTTTCTATAGAATGCCTGCAGGAAATGGAAAACAAAAAATATGTGCTCTCAGTCTAGAAGAAACCAAGATAAGAAAAGAGCTGCTTGTCTTAATAGAGATAGATAGACATTTAAGATCAATGAAAGACATAGACTGCAGAAGGTCAAAAAAACCCAAAAAGTAAGAAGTTTGATATGATAAAACAAACGTACACAGTAATTAGGACTGTCCATAGAGATTCATGCAATATAACAGAAGTAAACAGACTATATTACTGTGCCGCTAAATTAATAACTGATGAAGTTCTACCACAAGAACACAGAGTACTGTTATATACTGAACAAGTAGTTAGATAAAACAAAAATGATGTTATTGTAATTATACTAATATTATAATATATCTCTTAACCACAGTAGATTAATCCCAATTGCTAGTGTGGCTTTTATTTGTGCATGCGATCTTCAGTTTTCTGCAAAGTATTTTTGTATGTGTTACTCTATTTTTGACACATTTGCATAACTATAATTTTAATGCATATTTGCATATTTTATAAACAAATAAATGCCAGTGAAGATATTCAAAAGAGCAGTGGCATTAATCAATTTATGTAATACACAACAACACAGTGCCGGGGTTCTATGCGGTAAGTAAAGATTGGCCTCTGTCAGCTAGTCAGTAAATATAAATGCAGGGCAGTACAGCACTTAAGATATAGGCAGTTAAGAAAAAGTGCTCCACAGTTCTGTGGAGCAGTAGGGTTGGTTTCAGTGACATGGAAAAACTGATATCAACCATTCATTAGTACAGTAATTTAACAGTTGATGCAATTTAGCAAAACAGTGGAACAGTACGTAGCACTACATACTGGACATGAGAAAAAATGCAGTCAGGAATTCCATAACATAGTAGTGTGATATAAGAATAATACTGTCAGCAATTCAGCAAGGGAGCAACACAACAGCAAGCTTAAGAAAATATGTTCAGCAATTCAGCAATGCAGCATTGAAGTACATATGCAGTCAACACATCGGCAATGTGGTAATGTTTCCACTTAAATACTGTAATCACACTGTAAAACAATGTAAAGTAAAACAAAATCTCCTCCTACCAAAAATACAAGTAAAAATTAAAAATCAAGTAATTTGAACATGGGGCAAGTCCCCTGAAATCCACATATGGAGGCAGCAATCCCAACACTCACTTTTATATATACTAACTCTGACATGGCGCAACATGGAAAAATGCTGAAACAATCTTAAAAAGACAAAGGAGGCAGTATAATTGTAAAAACAATAGTTTATTCAAATTCTACTGATTAAAGTATTAGCCTGCCTGGCTTTATAATTTTTAAAATAAAACCAAGGGTACTTCATGGGTGATAAGTCTTTACAACCCTTCCAGTGTGTAGGCTGCTATACAACCAAAAACAAAGTCCCAAGATTATGGCCTCTCCCAGATGCCAGGTAAAGTCCCAGGCCCTAGTTTTATTTATAAAACAGGTACATCCTCAGGTATAATCCAAAGCTGTAACTGGGGTAATTGGCACCAGAATAGTTCCTCTTCTGGTGCTCTCAACCTCATTTGAGCTTTACTACATCATAACTCTTTCCTATCTCACCAAAAGAAAGAGTATCAATGACATGTACAAACTCCTTGCCAGAGCTGCTAAACAAGCACACACAGTCCATGATTTGCTTTCATTTTGGTGGATGAGATGCTGACCATTGCTGCTTAAATGACTAACAGCAATCATATTGACATGCAGAGTCTAGTCAGGGCATCTTCTGCAGTGCTGTCCAGGCCTCACCAGCAAATGACACCAGTGGCAAACATCCAGTTTGTCTCACCATAGTTATTGTCCTGATTATATGAAGCTGATTCCATGCCCTACGTTCAGCTCATAATCATGTACCCTACAAGTTATAATCCACATGCTGCAAAGTCATGGTTAGCTTTGTGTATGTGTGAACATTTTTCTCACTGCTTGCTTTCAGTTCTTCCTTTCAGATGATCCTTTAGTAAGAAATTAACTTCCTGAATATAGAACATGGCAATAAAGACCTTAAAGTTTTGCTGTTTGCTGTGAGAATTTCTCACACTTCATACAGTTTGAAAACCCATTTAAAGACGCACATTTATTTTCTGTAAGAACTTATAGTATGCATGTTTTAGGGTTTTTAAGCTTTACCCAAGCAGAACTGATAATTTAGTGAAAGTTTAATAACTGATCATTTGGGAAATGTTCCAATAAATTACTTTCCAGTGATCATATGCACATGCACATATCTCAGTAATGCTTTCAGTGTTATTACAACAATTTTAGGGTGAAGAACTTAACATAGATACTCAGTCTATATTACTTACTGCTCGAGTTCATAGCAGTAAAATAAGCAAGTACAAACAGATTTACTACAGATAACGCATACATTTCCACCTGCATTTTTTGCAAAACACTTAAAGGGTCAGCAACTATTATATTTGAGAACCTCATGCTTCTGATGAAGTGTGGAACATTAGATCTGTACTTGAATATTATGCTGCAAATCAGTCAAACTGTTAAGGTAACAACAGTATTAAAAAGTCTTTTGAGGTGTTTCCTTTCAGACTTCCTACATCCCAACATTTCAAAATATGCTAACATCATGAATGCACAGCCCTGAGAGTCACTAGTCACAGTCTCCAATCTCACTAAAATAAGTCCTTATCCTTCATGTGAACATAGAGTCAATGAAATCTGTTTTCCGTAGTCCTGGTACAAAGGTACAAAAATCACCATGTAACCTTTGGAATATGAGCTGCCAACTTCATGAAAATTGTTTTCTCCATGATATCAACTTGAAGGTTGTCAGGATGAGGATGCCAAACTCTCATTCTGCTGATAAATTCTTCTCTCCTTCACATATGACCATCAGTTGTCACTGGTGTCTATCCTCATCTGCCAGGTCTACTCATCTCGCATCCTCCCCTGTGCTTGCTCTGAGCCATACTCAAGGCTGATTCGGAGATCGAGGCATCTTGATGCAGTGTTATATTTATGCCGAGACCTATTATATTTATAATGTTCTCCAACAGTTAGTTAACCTTAATGATGTGATGAAATGTAAACGTTCATAGGAAAACAAAAGTATTCACATAAAACTGAATTATGGTATGAATTCTTAACATGAGTAATTTATTTAACAGTAAATTAAGGCAACCCTACAGAGAAGTGAGAAGGAAATTATAGGTATTAGAAAACTAACTAGACCAGAGAAACATTAACTGTTTTCAAAGCTGATATTTCTGATAGTAAATTCCAGTATAGTAGTAGCACCCCATTGAAAAGCTTTTTGTTGTTGATTGCACATATTACTTTGTGAAATGGCTTTAAGAGTGCCATGGACTGTATGAGCAATAAGTCAATATTGTTTGCTATAGGCAGGAAAGTTAGGTATGTCATTAAATGTTACAGTTTGTGGAAGAACTTAAGACATGCTTTTTCTAATAGATTTTCTTTAGCATATCAGTACAACTTTACATGTAAGCTAACTTAAAATTTGTGTTTCTGGATAAGCAGATGCAGTAATATATGTATATGAATTTCTGTTGAAATGGCTGTGGTGCAAACTTTAATATTTTATTGAAATAATACAAATCCACAGAGAATATGACTGCAGCCTAAGCAATACATTCCTTGAAACACTGTTTTCCTCAGGAGCTAACAATGAAAATACAGCTTGTCTAGATTCTTTTATGCAGGTTATTCAATAGAGCAATGCAATACTCAACTTATCTAATATTCACTGGGTACCACGCAGGTACCATTCCATGCAAATAATTTGAAATTCATGCATGCAAACTAATATTATTGCTCCTGACTAATTTCAAGGATGGGAATAACCAATGTATCACCATTGATAATACTACTGCATTAACTCTTAAAAAGAGATTACTGTTTGTACCTGAACATATCCTCCACTCCACATGATGGTGCTGTGATTTATTTTAAGACCTTGACTTTGATTTCCTTGCATTTCAAATGTTCCTATTATTACACTTTTCATAGACTCTTCAGAATTTAGTTGCCAGTTAATTATATCAAAAAATACAGGCACATCACCATTTTCATCAAAGTACACTTGCTTGCCTGATATATTTATGAAATTGACATTCTTAATATAGTGAAGAAGCTGAAAATCAAAGATAACAAAATGCAAAAATCACATGATAAGTGAAAAAACAACTGAACCAAAAGATTTCAGTCTGCAGATAAAGAAATCTACACATGTCGGCTGCAAAGTGAGGTAATGATGTGTTGATTATCTTACAACTGGCATTAGAAGCAATAAAGGAAGCTACACTGAAAACAATGATGGAGTTGCAGCATAGTTGTGCAAGAATGCATGGTGCTGTTATACCGATATAACCACCACTCGTTTTCAAGAAGACTGCATTTCAGAAGACTTCAGTGGTTAGTAGAGATGCAACATACACTCCTGGTTCTGTGATTTAATTGAATCAGTGACTCTAAATTACTGCCTAAGATACTCATTGGCACTAGAAGCTTGGCTTTTCCAGAGAACATATTAAAAGATTACAAGTCATCACTGGTTTCAAAGATTAAGACAATATCATAGAGGTACAATTTGTGAATGCAATAAAAAAGCAAGCAATATGGTTGGGACACTCTGTGCACATGAAAACAAAAAGAGGTGACTAACATAACAACACAGCACTACAATTTGTAGGTACCATAAAAGGAAGCATTAAAGTTCAGACACACTATATACAAGATAGTGAGAATTAGTAATATGTATGTTACATAATAATGCATGAAGTACATGACAAAATAAGTAATGACTTGTTACACACTATAAACACTCTCTTAGCTAGACAATTTTTGCAGTAAAATTGCAGTCATAGTTTCTGACAGAAATAAAGGGTAGTGAAGAATAGACTGAAAAAGCATTTGAAGGTTAAGGAGCTACTGAAAGGAGAGGCTAGAAAGTAGATTAAACAGGTTGGGTAGTATGCTAGCTCAAGAAAATGGAAAGGGAGTAGTAATGAGTATTAAGATGGCGGGGAGCATGGGCAGATCCAGTTATTGGTTAGATGTTCTTTCAGCCTAGACTTGAAGGAATAGTAGTGGGCTATACGTCTGATTGATTCTGGGATGCTGCTCCATAATTTGACAGCACAGTGAGAGTGCAGACTAACATCATTAGATCTTTCAGGTTTATATACAGATAGAAGATTACTGTGAGGACAATGCAGTTCATGAGATGGAACATAATGTTGAAGAAGCTAGGAGGTAGTTTGTGAAAATGTATTTATTTTTATTTTATTTTGCATTTGTTAACCGGGATAGTCCGACTGGATATATGTCCATTTTCAGCAGAGGCCCAGGGAGAAAAGCTCCAAACAGTAACAAAAATATCATTACATATCACATATCACAGATAGCATAATAGATTATTTACAGAGAACATAGAGACAAGCCATACAGAAATTACATATAGAATTTTTTTTTTTTTACATTAAATCAATGAACTACCATTTTTAATAGTTTCATTAAGAACAGTTGTTAAGTTCAGAGTAGATAAATCTGAAAGTTGCAGTACACGATAGGTTACATAGCAGCTGTACACAATCTGGAGAAAAGATTAGCCATTCTTGATACAATAGCATGTCCATTTTGATCCCAGGTATTGTTTCAGCTTAGCTTTGAAATGACCTAGAGTAGAGAGTGAGGTAATCTCAGGAGGTAGAAGGTTCCATGATCTGCCTACAGAGTTAGTAAAGAGAGAGTCACCGGCTAGGTTATTAGTTTTACATGTCTGGATAAGGAGTCTGCTGGAAGAATGCAATGGTCTAGGGTTATTATACAGGGCGACCAGATTTTTGAGTGCAGGGGTGTTTTCAGGGTTGTATATAATTTTGTGGGCCATAACCAGTTGGTTATATAATATTAGACTAGGTAGTTCAAGCCATCCGAGCTTAATTAGATTGATGCAATGATGTGTCCTGAAAGGCAGCCCAGTGGCAAACCTGGCGATGTGATTATAACAGATAGTGATTTTGTTCAGGGAAGTCTTACTAGTATTATGGAGAAGAGGGATGCATACAAGAGAGTAGAGAGAAGGTGAGATTGAGCAATGGCAACCTTGGCTGGAGGATTCAGGAAGCTTTTTATTCTATACAACGAACCTAGTTTTTTATTGATGGTTTTGATCAATTGGTTAACATGTAGGTCGAATTTTAAGTTGTTGTCAATAGTGACACCTAGTAGTTTTGTAGAGTGGTCAGGTGAGATTATTGTGCTATCCTTTGCTTTAATTGTAAAGTTAATGGCACTAGACCTTTGTGTTGGTGGGAATAACAGCATTTTAGTCTTTTTAGGATTTAATATCAAGCGACGATTGGTAAGCCAGTTTTCTATTGTGTTAAAGGTAGTCTGTGTAGCTAACTGTAACACTGTAGGGGATGTTGCTGAGCAAATCAGTGTAGAGTCATCTGCATATTGGATACAGCTGACTTTAGGTATGACAGTGTTCAAATCATTGATGAAGATGGAGAATAACAGTGGGCCCAATATAGAACCTTGTGGTACTCCCAGGGTGTTAGGTAGCAGGGTAGAGAGTTTGGTCTGCCAAACTACAGCCTGCTGTCTACCACTTAGGTAGGAATTAAACCATTGAAGGGCTTTGGGATCTAGACAAAGTGATTGCAGGGTATGGATTAATAGTTGGTGATCCACCATATCAAAAGCTTTGGACAGATCCAAAAATAGAGCTGAAGAAATATGGTTATTATTACGATTGAGGTTTATGGTACTGGAAAAGACTAGTAGGGCTGAGGTAGTGCTATGGTGAGGTCTGAAGCCATGCTGGGTGTCTGCCATGAGGTGGTTATTTATTAGGTGGTGCATGAACTCTTTTTGAATACATTTTTCCATTGTATTTGCTAGATAAGAGATTATAGCTATAGGCCTGTAATTGGAGAGTTTAGTAGAACTCCCTCCTTTATGAAGAGGGATTACATAGGATATCTTCCAGATATTGGGAATTTTTGCTTCTACTATGGTGCAATTGATAAGTAATGACACTGGGTAGGCAATGGCATCAGCTGATTTTTGTAGGTATTCAGCCAGAAGTTGGTCAGCCGAGAATGTGGTGGGTTTTAGTTTTCTGATTACGGTACGGATAAGTGATGTGGCAACAGGTTGAAAGCTAAATAAGGGTAGATTTATAGGGGTGGAACTATCTAGGCTGTGGGAGGTAAGAGGCAGTTGGATGGCTAGGGCTTGGATTGTCTCGGTAAAGAATCAGTTAAAACTGTAAGAGACTGCTTCTGGGGGTTTATCAGTGGAGGCAGCTGGGACAGAGGTAGTAGTATGACCAGGGTGTAGAAGATTATTCAACCCTGCCCAGAACTTCTGAGGGTTATTTTGATTATCTGTTTGTAATTTGCAGTAGTATTGTTTTTTGTCAAGTAGTATATGCTTTTTAGTTTCATTCCTAAGTTGCCTGTATTTAATTTGATCATGAGGGAGTTCAGTAGTTCGCCATAAAGCCCAAGCTTTATTTCTGAGATTAATTTTGAGCCTGGTCTCTTTTGAAAGCCAAGATGCAGCTTTTGCCTTAGTTTTCTTTGAGCGAGTGGGTGCGTGAAAGTCAAGAATCTCAAGGAATATTTTGTTAAAATACAAGACTGCTTCTTCTAAGGGGAGAAGTTTTAGGACAGACCAGTTACAAGACTTTAATTCTAGTTGGAATTTGGCTGAATCAAATTTTTTTTATTTCTGAAATTTCTTAGTAAGGGTTGTTGTGGATTGATTACTTTGTGCTTTATTATATATGTGAGATGGTGATCACTTAGAGTATCAGGGAGAGTACCAAATGTATACAGGTTGGGGTGACTATTAATGAGTACCTAATTGAGTATACTTTCTTTATGGTTGGGTTTGCCCATCCTAGTTGGGGTGTTAATAACTTGCATGAATGAGTGCAAGTTAATATGGGTGGTAGGGGATTCTGAAGAACAAGTGGCCCAATCTATATTAAAGTCTTCGAGAAGTAATGTTTCTTGAGGGTAGTGACTAGATATCCAGTGTAAGGTATTTTCAAGTGTAGCTATATTATTACCTGGGGGAATGTACATGCAAATGATATAAATGCATTTACTATTGTTGAGTTGCAGTTTGGTGGCTAGAATCTCTAAGTTGTTAATCTGAGGTGGTTGTATGACATCCGTAGTTACAATCAACTCAGATTTGTAGAGTATGGCTACCCCACCCCCTTTTCTGGAAGCATGGTCCCACCTGTGTATGTTATACCCAGGTAGTAGTACTTCATTATCAGTAGTGCTAGGTTTTAACCATGTATCAGAAAGACAGAGAATCTCAGGGGAGAGATCAGCAAGGAGTGCATGAAGTTCATGCACCTTGTTATTGATGCTTCTGATATTAAGATGACAGGTTAGGAAAGAGTTGGGTGGCTGGGAAATTGTAGGGTTGAGGCTTAGGTTTCTGGTAGAGGGAGACTACATGCCTGAGTTGGCAGGGCCAGGGGTAGGGTGTATATCCCCATCAAGTAATAGACTAAGTCTAAGCTTGGAGATAAGTTTCAGGAATTTATGTACACTTTTATAGTAATGTTTGAGTCTAGGGCTGATTTTCTTTATGTTAGTGTGTAGGGAGTGAGAGCATGATGTTAGATATGTCCTAGTACTATGGATATGATAAAAGGTGGGATGTTTGGCTTCTGGGGTGTTAGTGTGGGCCTTTGGGGCTTGGAATCCTAAGAGAGGTTGGGTTTCATATAAGGTTAGGAGGTATGGGGCTAATAGGACAGGTAGTAGAATGGAATACCACATATCTAGAGAGATGAGGAACTATGTACCTGGAAGTGCACTATCAGATGATAGTGTGATGTGAGTTACTATAATGGAAGGGAGAAGGAAGCAGCTAGGAGCTGATGTGTGCCACTACAAAGTAGGAAGAGGGATGGGGTAGGGGAATAATTAACTTAGCAGGAAGGTGATAGGAGCTAGTAAATGTGGGAGTGGCTAAGTGGCAATAAATCTAGAGGTAGTGGGGGCGGGTGGGAATTGGGGTAAGGGAGGGGAGCGGAGAGAGCCCGAGCATAGCGAGGGTGAATGTAGTGGGGCTATTGCAATCCTCAGATTATACCAATCAGTTTTAGCTCAGCTAGGCTTTAGCTCAGCTAGGTAAGTATACTATCTTATATGTAAGGAGTTGTACAATATTTTGTGTGTTAGTGTTGGTTGATTAAAAATCAGAAGGTGAGGGAATTTGAACCAATTTAGGGACTTGAGAACAGAGCAGTGGTAATAGTAGTGGGTGTGCTCAGTGGCAAATCTAGCTATTTTATTGTCGCACTGACTAAGTTTTACTTTGAGAGAAGAGTGACAATTGGTTACAATAAGGGAAGCATATAGAGGGGAGGGTAAGAGATAAAAGGGTTACTCTTGTGGAGTTGGCAGTGAAGTTTTCTGAACCTATACATCATGTTCATTTTTTGAATTTTTTTTTTTTTTTTTTTACTGATTTGCAGGTCAAACTTAAGATTATTGTTAATAGTTGCACCAAACAACTTAGTGTGTGAAACAATATCGACTGAGGTATTGTTCAGAGAAGTAATAGCAAAGTTAGAGGTATCTGGCGATAATTGTTTAGGTATTGTTTTTGATTAAGCTGTAGATGGCTGTTGGGAGCCAACACTCAATGGAATTTAATGCATCTTGAGTTAAGCTCTGTAGATGGGGAAGATTGCTGGTAGAGCAGACTAAAGTAGAGTCATTGACATATTGAATAAGGGCTGCTTGTTTGGTGGCAGTATTAAGGTGGTTAATGAAAATGTTAAAGAGGAATGGACCCAGTATTGAGCCTTGTGGTATGTCAGTGGTAACTAGCAAGTAAGGTTAGAAATTAGAATTCCATGTGACTGACTGATATCTGTTATAGAGATAACTGGTGACCCATTGTAAGGATGATTCGGTTAGGCCAAGAAGATATAGCTGGCATAAGAGTTTGGGGTGGGAGACAACATCAAAGGCTTTAAATAGATCTAAGAACAAAGATAAGGCAAAGTTATGTGAGTCACAAGCTTTATTGACAGTGTCAGTAGAGAAGAGTAGAGCAGTGATAGTACTGTGTACAGGCCAGAATCCATGTTAATGGGAGAGAGAAGATTATTGAGGCGTAGGTATTGAAGAAATGGTTTGTAGATACATTTCTCTAGAAGATTTGATAGTGGAGAAAGAATAGCAATTGGCCTATATTTAGAACATTTTGTGGAGGTACCACCTTTGTGGAGAGGAAGGATAAAGAAGTTTTTCCAAAGGGAATGGACAAAAGCTTCCTTGATATATCTATTAATGGAGACTGGGTAAGCAATTGAGTCAGCTGCCATTTTTAGGAATTCATTAGGAAGATTGTCTACAGAGGTGGAACATGGCTTGACCTTGCACAAGAGGGATTTGATAAAGAAAATGGTAAATGATTGAAGAGAATTGTGGAGAGGCAGGTAATTGGAATCTGACAGAATGTAGAGTGGGATGGAGGGAACTAATTAGTGACGGATGCTATGCTATCGATAATGTAAGAGTTAAACTGAGATGCTATATCAGAGGCAGTACTATCACAGGAAGGTTGGCAGGAGGACTGACTTCCAGGGTGTAAGATGTTTTTTGATGGTATGCCAGAAAGTTTGTGACTGGATTTGTGCTGATCTTGTGGTTTTGCAAATAATTGTTTTTTATCTAAGCTAACCTGTTTCTTTACAAGGTTAAGCAGTGCTCTGAAATGTTGTAGGTTATAATGTGTCATATTTTAGGTATGTTGTCCATGCCTTACCTCTCTTATGCCTAAGTGATCTGGTGTACACAGAAAACCAAAGAGTATAGTTGGTTTTGCATCTTTTCTTTCTGGTGCGAGCTAAATTGTTTGAAGTGTTTAAGAATGTAAAATTAACTTGCTTGACTTCATCATCTAGTGGCAAACATTTAAGGAAATACCAAATAATACTATTTAATATATTTGTAAAGGCTTGCTGGTCAAAGTTGGATAAGTTGCATACTGTCTTGTAGGTATGTTGTATGCATGAATGAGAGATAAGCCTAGTTGTGCAGATGGGGTGATGATCACTAATACAGGGTGGAAGAATTTCAGAGTAAAAGAAGTTACTAGGATTGGAGACCAGAATCCATCAATAATTGAGCCATTTTGGTTTGCTGAACTGGTATAGGCTGGGTGAGTAATAAGTTGAGAAAAATCCAAAAATGTTAATGCTATTTGTGGGGAACTGGGATTTAAGTTTCTACCAGTCTATGTTGACATTACCTAGTATTTTCCAGATAGATTATTGCCAGGGGGGATGTATAACACAATGATGCAGAGACTTGTATTGTTGTTTAAGTTAAGGTAGGTGATCAGTAGTTTGGCTTTTGCAAAGGAGGGTACAGATTGGTTGTGAGGGGTTAAGGAGATACAATTAGGATATATTACTACAACACCACCTATTTTTATTTAAGTCATCCAGCTCTGAATATTTTAAAGCAGGGTGGAAGTACTTCAGGATCTTTGATGTGTGGTTTAAACCATGTTTCAGTGATTACTAATATGTCAGGAGATTGTACAGTTATCCAAGCATGCAACTCAGAGACCTTATTGCACATGATACATATGTTTACTGAGATAAATTTAAGCTTATCTCATGAAGATGGAATATGGGTAAAAGATGGGAATTGAGTGATGCTGGGATCAGAGTTAGGGTGGATGTCACCTAAGAGCTGGAAGAATTTAAAGAATGTATAGTAAATATAGGATTTACTTTGAATCGGTTTTAATTAAGTTTGATGTTAAACAAGTATAGATAGGTTTGGAATAATTTATATTTAAAGAGGAAAGTTTTGTCTGTGTGAAATAGATGATGGGTAGGGAAGATTAATTTGTGAAATGGTGTCAGAGGTAGTGTCTGTAGGAGAGCTTAGTGCAGGTGGAATAAGCACTAGATATGATGACAATGAAGAGAGGGAGATGTTTATTAGTCTAAAGAGAGTAAGTTGAATCATTTTATGTTAAGGAGTATGAGTAGGTAATCAGAAATAAGGCCTTAGTGGATAATTGGAAGAGCATAGTATGGATTGTGTAATTGAGAAAGGGGAGTAGTAAGTAGATAGGATGAAAGTGTGACAGTAATCGTGATAAGGTGAAAGGGAGAGCGTATGCATGAAGAGGCTGGAACTAACTGTAGAAAGGAAGGAGATAACAGAGAAAGAGGTGTGGTTTGGATAGGTTTAAAGTTAGAAGTAGTAGGGGTGGGTGAGATTTGGGGTTAGCGTTGGAGAGGGAAGTGAGCCTGAGTGGAGAGATGGTGAGTGGAACGGGATGAATCCCAAGAAATTGAGAATCTTTAGGTAAGTTCTCAAAAAATTATCAATGAGGCAGCAACACAAAGCTATTTTTTAATGCTTGTTATGAGGCCAGTTAAGTAGTGGGAGCACAGTAGTAGGGGATAAATGGTTATACACACAGCATTTAAAATACTTAAACTTAAGGTCGTTCTATGCCCATATTTAAACTAAGCAGAATGGATTTGCAAACTGCTGGAAGTACATTCTTAGGTAGATTAAGCTGTCAGGGGTATAGCTGTACTTTGGGGGTGGGGTGAGCACTCTATGCAGATTAATAATGGAAAAATAGAAAAAATGCACTAGATAACAACTGTTCCAGGCAGTAACACTACATATTTATACATTTTTATTTTTATTTATTTATTTTACATTTGTTTACTGGGAAAGTCCGACTGGGCAGACTGCCCATTTTCAGTGGAAAATCCAGAGCAGTCATACAGTATTAATATACAAAGCCTTTACTTCTACTTCTATTTTCTACTCTTTCCTATCTTAATACTTACCATATAGTTACAATCTTAAAGTGTCATCACTACTTCCTGTCTAATTTAATGTATTTTGGTCCACAATTTCATGGCGTTGTACTACTATATAACTACCTGTAATCCAATCACGTAGAAGTGTATATGATAGCAGTTTTGAATGTACTAAAATAATCTTCCTATTGTACTTTTACTGTAATTTCCTTTTATATGTTGTACTGTTAAATTGTAGGCCAAAATACATTCAATTAGACAGGTGGTAGTGATGACACTTTGAGATTATAAAGAGGTGGTAAATATTAAGCTAGGAAAGAATAGCAAATAGAAGTAGAAGTAAATGCTTTATATATTAATATTGTTTGACTGCTCTGGATTTTGAGTGAGTGAGTGAGTGAGTGAGTGAGTGAGTGAGTGAGTGAGTGAGTGAGTGAGTGAGTGAGTGAGTGAGTGAGTGAAAAAAGAAAGGTTACTGTTAAAGACTGCACATGGTTGATATAATAGACAGTTACAGGAATTAATTTTGGGAGTTCTGAAAAAAGATAGGGTTTACAGTACTGAGCAAGACGGTATGATCTAGCCACTGAGATAGTTTTAGCCTATGTGAATAAGCTCCTGGGTATGCATATCTAAGTAAGTCACATGTGTAATAGAATGAACATGTTCTCTGAGTAGTTTAGCATGGGTTGGAACAGGAGTATATCTATGAGTTAGCAAAATTTGATTTGAGAAGGGATTTGAAATTAGCTTTGTTGGCTGTGTTTTTTATGTTCAGGAATATGGTATTCCAGATTTTTATCTATAAAATTGCAGTATAGGGAGTCACCTGAGCTATTTTCCCTTCTGGTAATGTCCATCAATGATTTATTACTGGATTGTAGTAGTTCACACTTGGTTATTGATATATTAGGCCTTGTAGAGCTGGACATTTTTCAGGTTGGCAGAATATCTGATGGGCTGTGGTAAGTTGGTTTTGGGTGAGCAGGTTGGGCAATTCTAGCCAGGATAGTTGTTTAAGGGCCTGACAGTGATGAGACTTGAAGTTTGAATCAGTTGCAAATTTTGCTGTTTTGTTGTAGTAGGTGTTTATTTTGGCTAAGTCAGTTTTGCTGAGATTGGTGAGTAATTGGGGATGTGTAGAAAAGTGCGGAGATGAGGTGGGTTCTTCCAATAATGGATTTTGTGTTATTTTAAAGGTATTTTTGCATCTGAATAGAATTCCAAGTTTTTTGTGAACTTTCTTAATTGCTTGGGGAATATGTAGGTCAGAGTTCATGGTTTGATCTGTTATAACTCCTAGAAATCTGGTTTGGGGGACTGGTGTAATGGTGGTATTTTGAATGAGGGGATTGCATCAATGGGTTTAGTGGGATGAAATAGCATCAACTTAGTTTTGTTTGGATTGAGTATAAATTGGGCATCTGATAGCCATGTTTTGACTGCAGTAAAGGATTCTTTTGTTATTTTTTGAAGTTCTTGGATGGATGGGGTGGAACAGATTAAGGTTGAGTTGCCTGCGTATTGGACTAATTTGGCATGAAGTGTAGCAGTATGAATTTATTGTACAGTATAGTGCATATGATATTGGTGTTTTTATACCAAAAATGTGGACTGAATAATGCTACTTTTATAAATACTTTAGGATAGGCTTCATAAATGTGATTTTGCCATCCATCAATTATCCACTTCTTTCCTGTATGAATGCTCTAAATGGACCACAGAAAAAGTGACTTATTTCATACGGAAAACATGTATACTTTAGCAGGACCTCAATTTCAATGCCACACAGGTGACTGACAGGAACACTGCAGTAATTACGGGTACGGTAAATGCTGTGCACCAGGAATTCTACATCAATGCTTAGTAAAGTTCAATCAGTTGTGGTGATAGGTAGATAATCATGAATAATGGAGGTCACTATGGAGTTTGCCCTGCAATATCTGAATGAACATCTTGTGGTTTAAGATTTCAGTAAGTTTCTGCTGGAGTTAAGAATTTTGTAGTCCGCTCCTGACAGATTCAGATCCCTCGAGTATTATCTTCTTAGTCCTTTCCCATTCCTTTAGTTTTTTCATCAGATTCTCATTCTTCTCTCTTATTGTGTCTTATGGATGATATAGTGTTCTTGCTGTCTCCACTTTAACTGCCACGCCAGTTCACCCAACTTCAAACTCTGGTGACATCCTTCTCTAAATACTTATTTGGAGTTATCCCTCTTGCCTATCAAGATATCTGATGCTATCCTTTATAGTTATTGTTACTCATATTCATGTCTGTCTTCTCAGTCATATATGAACAACATATAGACAGTCACATCCATTTCCCACATCCTGATGTCATTCACTCATCTTTCTGTGATGCCAGCAATATCCTCCCCCTCTCTCCTTCATAATTGCTTGCATCACCCATTTTAATGCACACATTCCTTGCAGTGCAATATAAAATGACTTACCCAGACCAGATCTCAGAAACCCTTGTCTGTTCATTTATAATGTTCTGAATCTATCTTTGCCTTCTGCCTAGTGCTTAAAACCTTAACCCTCTTCTACTTCTGTTATCCTCCACTACATATATTAATACATTCTGCAACTTACACAAACAAACATATACTAGGTCTAGATTCTCTACTACATTCAAAGCTATAAAGTTAATAAAATCACTAATAATAGGCAGCTACTATACTAGAGGCATGATTCCTGCCATGAAAAAATAACGGTATGGTGATGGTAGTTATTGATGCTACATCAATGATATTAGATACGTTTATACCTTTTTGAGTATAATCGTATGCTTAGGTGACTTAAGTGTAAATAATTCAAGTTGCTTCTTGATGGTCTTTGAGATGTAGTTAAGCAAACTGTAGGAGATGTGTTTATCATAGAATATCAGATCCTGCTATGATGGTAAACAGAACACTATGAAATAATGCACAAACCCCCCAAATGTAGTAAAGTCAAAAACATCTGCAAAAGAAAGATTTAAAAAAACTCAACTATATTACATTTCTTAGTTCTAGGAAATGGATTGCTCTTGCAACTTTAATGGTAGCATTTCTGGTATTTTTTTTTATAATCTTTAATGATGGCTGTATAAGGAAAATACATTGACTTTAAAACACAAATAGTTAAGCCTTATTATTTTGCCAGTGTCTGAAGAAATAAATGAAACCGGGAGTTATGTAAGCATAATTCTTACTAACTCATGGAGGATCATAAAGACATAATGTTATCAATTTTTCATGGGATTTGCATGCCATTCTAGTTGCCTGTAGCTAAAAATTATATTTTTATCTAATGTGCAGTATGAAAACTAACATTAAATTGATAATTTCCATATGTGTACCTCATAATTTGGTGCATTTAAAGGAAACTGGGTACCCATATGTTCTCCTCAAGAAACTCAACTAACATATGTGGAGTGACAACTGTGGTTAAGAGAAGGCTTCATTTGCAAACTTTGTTTTCTTTTCATCCGTTCATAAGCCGTGGTCAAGAATTGATTACTTTTTTGTTTTTAAGATTGTTTTATGATTTTACTGTTTATAGAACTCTGAACTCAAGTCTTTTTCAGACAAATTGTTTGTACATTTAAACAAAGTAGAGACATGAGTCTTTCACTCTTAACAAAAAACAAAGCCAAAAAAAAAATATTTGAAAATCACTCATTTAGACAAAGGGACTGACTTTATCTTTTAACCTCATCAACTTGTAACTCAGCAAGATGCTGGAAAGCCATATAAATTATATAAACACTCTCTTATCTGAACAAATATTCCTTTAGTCTTAGAAAACTGAAATAAATTAAATTCACTCTACTAATAATAATATCAATAAAAAGGCAAACATTTTTCCTGTAATATTCTACTTCTGAAATGATACTTAAAACAAAATGTCCAAATCAGAAGTGAAATAAGACTTGGATATTGTTAAGTTTCTTATTTTCTATGCAATTTCAGTAATGGCAAAACTATTAACTATATCAGTGTACCTCATTACTTTTCTAGAATGTTTTTCAAAATTTTGTTTCATTAAACTTTCAATCTTTTCTGACTCCATGCAATTCCCCTCCAAACTGAGACTTCTTATTTTTTTTTTTTTTGGTGTAATAAACTCTGGAAAGTAATCCGATAAAACAAAAAAATAAAGTACCTCTTCAGTTTGAAAATTTTCCTTTGATGAAGGGCAAGAATATTATTACTTTGCTAACTGAAAAAAAAAGGTTGGCCCCATCTTCAGAATGTATTAATCTTTGGAAACTTAAAATGCATGGCATTCCACAGATGAATTTGCCATTTATTTCTACTATTAAAGATATACAATGATAGATTAACATTAATGTGCTCATGGATTATAGTTACAAAATAAACAATATATTTTCTTATTTTATAATTAAGTTTTAAGTTCATTTCTTTGTTTGTCTACCCAGTTATTGGTTGTTGCTATTAAAAAACAATAAAATTGGACTTAATTAGAAATATGTACCAGGGCACAGAAAGATTTGTCACTTAAATATTTCTGTGAGTTAAATATATTATGACACAATGCCTACTTTATTGTGTAAAGACTTGCTGCTGTGTTAAAACGGAGTTATCTCTTTTCCTCTCTTTGTGAAGTCTGTGGCTGTTTAATGGTTTTCTTCCCTTATGATCTTCTATCCACAATTTCTTAAAATTATAAAGCTATAAATAATAAATGGGAGTTTTATAACTATTTCAAAAGAATAATTTTATGAAGTTTTAGCTTAGATGATAACATTTTAATATTTGTAATAATTGTTTGAGTGAAATTCTTTATTGATAACCATTTGGCCGGGGGGGGGGGGTGTATTGCTCAAAATGGCACACATTTATAACAACTGTTCTCTCCTCAATTCAATTTTTATTAAAAATTCATCAGACTATGAATTGTTTTCTCATCTTTTGTCACAGCTAAATAATATCTGATTTTTTAGCAATGTATTGGTGTTTCAAAGTTTTATTATGGTCATACAGCTTACTTAAAGCTTCAAAGAGGCTATATACAAGTTAGCTCCAATCTATTAGTATCACACATTTTCAAAAAGTAAATATCCAAACTTTCCTAAAATGTATTAGGTATGCAAATTATCTTACTTGTAGCGGAAGATAATTCCAAGCTCAAACTGCTCTATTTATAAAAAAAACTATTTTAGAGCTAAGTACTGGTAAATTTAGAAAAAGTTTATCACTGGCATGACTTATATTTTAAATGTTGCATTTAACACCTCAGTTTTAGGTATGTAGCACAAATATGATGCCACCACTAAAAACCCTGTACCTAACTGAATACAACTTTGTACTTCTTAGCCTTACACTGTATAGTAAGTGATTCACTTTAATTACTTGTCTGTAGTATGATTTTTGAATCTGTTCTATTTTAATGCCCTGATATATAGACAAACCTGTCCTTAATATTCTATATGAGGTTGAATCAACATCTTAAATATACTGGAGTCCATTCCTTATACTATATGCAATCATTTATTTTACTGCTTATTCTTTAAGTGTCTAGCATGCATGGCATTCTGCATCTTCTGTCTAATAAGGTATTCTTTCATATGGTTGTCTTCTTCAGCTATGGTATTGTTGGTATTTGGTGATCCTGTTCTGCTTACTAAGTCAAATGTGTTACTGTGGAGACATTCAGTTAAGTTCATCTTGTGGTAGAATGTACATTTGCCTCTGATCTAGGTGTCTACCATACACATAAGCAGAATTGATACTGATTTTTAACTGTTTTTTTGTAGATTTTACATCACTTGTTTAACAAGGTAATGCTCTTCATTGGGCTGGGTTGCAGTGAGTTCCACATAATTGTAACTCATTTTTCTAAACTGCAACTCACTCTACCATGTTTAACCTCAAATTATTCTCTGTGACATTAAGGAAGTTATCATTTCAAATTTGTTTATCATAACGCTGCTATATTAATAATATTTGGACATCAGTTTGAATCATGAATAAAACAAATATGTTTAAATAAACAGTTTCTCAACATCCCACCACCAGGTGCAAAGATAGCAGCTACTCTATCTATAAAAAGCAGCAGTGTAATATCAGAAATCCATTACCATGCTTTTATTTCCTTCTGATTACATACGGTGAAGTTGAAAATCCATTAGCTAAGTTCTGCTATTGTTTATACATCCCTCTGCTACCATAACTGGATTCAAATCATATACATACACCAGACTTCTCTACCTAGTTTATTATATTCCAGTCCACCTGCTTTATTCAGATGTTTGGACCATGAGACCATAGTCTGCAGTTTCACCATCTATTATGAGCCTACTAGCACTAGACACTCTGACACAATACACATATTGCCCCGTGTTTACTGGCAACCCACCTCTTTTGTCACACAATGATTTTACATATGTGAAACTGAAATACCTACTAACTCTAGAGGCTATCCTCTCATGAAAACATGCTTTTATACACATGCAGTTTTCCAGTACACAGAGTAACTACACCCTGACATGTCACAAGCCAAATAAGTTATCATAGGCTGAAGCACTTAAGAAATCCCATCATAAACATCAAAGGCTTCAAGACAAGTATGCACTATCTGATCCTCTGCTTAAAGAGATGAACATTAGCCTATCTATAGGACTTGTCCTTCATACCTTGAGAACAGCTATTCTGACTTCCCAACACAGAGGTACATACCTGGGTTATTACAGCTCCATCTGCCTCACTGCATATATGCAGAACCATGGAATATATCAAAGCAGGAGTCATTTATTCAGATATAGACAAATTAACGGTTCTAGATCCCTATCAGTTTGGTTCTGTGAAGGGCATGCCCGTTTCCTGTACCTAGTAAGCTTCTTTGAAAATATTACAGGGGACATAGACAGAGGTCATGCTGTGCACACTGATTATTGTGACCTGGCCAAGTCTTCTGTCACTGTCCTCTATGCTGGTATTGTTGAAAAAAATAGAGAAGCTTAATGTAAACTCATACATCATTCAATAGATTGCAAATTGGATATCCAAACAGATCATTAGTTGTAAATGTTGTTGGTTCCCTCTCAGAATGCAATTTTTTGACTAGCAAGGGGCCACAGGGATCAGTTATGGTTCCTTATGTGTATAGTATTTATTTTATAGACATCCAAGCCAATATCTCAGAAGTATGATTACAAGTTTTGCTGATGACTGCAAACTGGGCATTGTTAGATGCTTACCTATCAATAAAAGACAGCTCCAGCAAGGGCTGGAATATGCACATATATGGTATATCAAAAATAACCTCAAACTAAATGAAAAAAAATGCAGCATAGTATTGTTTTGCAGAAAAGTTTTTCCCACCTCGTATGTTATAAATGATTCTTCCTTTCAAACATATATTGTCATAACAGTCCTAGGTACTTATGTGGATAACTTTCTCTAAGTTGAACATCATGTTTCCACCACAGTTAGGAAATCCTTCAATCTGGCCCAGTTAATTTCCAAGAGATCTTCAACATCAAAAGAAGGCATCCTACCACTGTACTTTTCCATTGATAGACCTTTCAATAAATACAGTGCTGCCTTTGGTATGCACAAATCCAAGCACAGCACTCAACTGGAAATGCCAAAATGATTTTCTAATCAAGAAAATTAAAGGTCTTAAACCCTTCAACTACCCTGATAGATTTCCACAACTCTGATTTTACTCAATAGCTTGCAGGATGCTGTCAGGTGACCTGTCTCTACTTTTTGAGCCACAAAAGGTATAGTCCTATTTGACCTCCAATTTCTTTGCAAAACAAGTGGCTCTACAAACATCTATCATAAGGACTTAAACCTACACCAAGAAAAAAAAAGACTCACTTCTGAGATAGCTTCCTACCTCAGAGTATTCCTGAACTATAAAATAAGTTCCCACTGCAGGTCAAATAAAGTACTACAATAGCTACCTTTAAGGTTGGTCTTGATGACTGGGTGTGTAGACACATGTTTAGACCAGGGTTGCTATTTACTACCCTGCTTGATTTGAGAAATGAGCACTATTAAGTGCCTGAAAAGAGTGGCAGAAACTTTTATCTTTGTCTACTTAAAGGTATATAAGGCTAGTCATCTTCTCTTCCTCATGGTACCTTGCCAAATATGTTCCTATAAATCTATGCACAAATGCCTCAGCAACATTGAGGTACTCCTTCAGTAGTACATATCACACCACCCACCACAAACACTCTGTAATGGGGCTACAGACTGGGAGCACTGAACCCATAGGGTTTCCTCATCCCACCACTACATATGGTAATGACCTAGACATAGGTGACTCTACAGTGAGACATACAGATGTACCACGACTAGACTGAACAAGTAAAGGGTAAAAGTAAGATGCCTCTTAGGTGCTGTGATAGAAAAAATACTAAGGCTCCTATTTACCCTCACCCCAGGTACACATATAACCTGCCATTGTCCTGATTGGTATGAGTGACTTGAGGATTAAAGGAAAAGAGACATAGTAGAGATGTCTGAGTATGCACCTGAAGCTGGGGTTCTGACTTCACCGAGAATGATGCCTCGATATAAACAAAGGTAATTGATTTTGCAAAAGGCTTAGTCTTTGGTGTAATTCCTAGGGGATCAAAGATGTGGATACCTGAAAGAAAATAGTCATCAGTATCCTACAGTTTGCTGCTTTGCCATGGATGGCCTTTGTAGGCATCCCAGAACTATTGCATAATGGAGAAGACTTACTCCCCCTCATGACAACTCTTATTTTTGGAAATTACAATGTGCTACATTTTTTTAAAATTGCTAAACAAAATCTGGACATTTTAAAAGTAGCATTGTTTAATGCTGCAAAGTTAAATAAGAAACTTTCTTTCTGGAATCCTTTATCATAGAAAATACTGACATTTGCAACATCATTAAAACAAGGCTTTATTGCATTCATAACACATGGTCCCTACTACAGTTCAGTGTCTACAATTAATACATACTACATACTGATTTTTTTTCCTGTTATAGTTGGTAGTGTGTCAATATTCCTCTGCAATTGCATTACATCTAGACTTATCTTATGAGATAATGACCTCAGACTACTTCACTCCTAGCTCATAGATTCATGGATTCATAGATGAATACTAGGCTAACTACCCCAAAAGGGCTATTTTAAGCTTAGTTAATAACCCTGAGTCTGACTCAAGCTCTGCATCTTGTGCGTAGGAGCCAAATACCTTAATTGTTATGCCAAACCCACCCTAATAACTATCAACAAGATCCTCTAAGATATCATGCCAATTACAGAACCCATTATTTGACAACAACTATCCGTGAGACATATCTAAACAGGACTGAAGCCCTTATCATTGAACCAGGAAGTGTAATCCTTGGGAACTTGTGCAACCCATTTATAAATTGATAGACCCATACTAATGAAAATAATAATGTATGACCCTTTCACAGTTTCATCAGTGCTAATTCACTGGATCAGATACTTCTCTTTCCTGCCATCATTCATATTTCCTTGACTTGGGCAACACTAACATGGAATGAATGAATTCTGCATCTAGAGTCACCCAATCACTGGCCAGAACTGACCACCATTTAGTGATCAGCACCATTAATAACTATCTATATTTGTTCAAAATCCTCACTATCATTGTGATTTATCTAAGGCAACCTTGCTGCAACGTTTTGATAAGCTGATACAATTCAAATCCATGCCTCCCTTTGAAGATCTAATAGCCAACATAACTGCATTATAAGAGAGTTCTATGGTCAACTGAATGTGTGCATTGAGACATAAGTTCTAACATGCCACAAATATAGCGATATATTTAGCTACAAATGCATACGATGGAACATTGGTATTAAGAAACTGCATAAAAAACTCATTCTGTTTCAAACATACTAAAAAGTCCTCTTACCAAAACTAAAGTCAAGAAATTAAGAAAACAACTTAGAAATAAAGTCAAACTAATGCTAAGTGCAAACTGAAAGTTATCACCATTACCAAGACAAAAAATTCTACTTTACCCAATTTTGTAACCATATTTAAAGTACTCAGCATGGCACTGAGTTGATATACAGCAATATAACCTACTCATTCCCAGAGGAGATCATTATCATGTTGTTAGATAGATTTAAATCAAACTTCCTCCTTATGTGTCCTATCTGCACATGATTAATTGACTAGAACCCAATAAAAACACCTCCAATCAAGTTATACAGACCCTTTTGGAGGTAAAAAGTCACTTGCACTACAGGGTCTGACATTGGCCTTCCTTGTTAGTATTAAGTACAGTGTGCACAGACCTTGTTCCGAATCTTCTGAACCTCAGCCTTAAAAATGGATTTGTGTTAGAGGCATGTAGAACAGTGGTTGTCATCTCCATTCATAATGGTGACCATTTTCCATGTATTACAGACTCTTGCAGGTTGAACTCTGCATAGATTATAATGCCATAAATGACCCTGTCTTACAAGACCCCCTACAACATAATCGTTACCTGCTGGCAGAAAGAATTTCTCTCATATGGAAAGACTCCCAGTTATAGAAAAATAGATCACTAACCCTTTTCAAACTCAACCTGGATGAATGAATGGGTGACTGTAAGCACACACATACACTAGGGATTTTACCATAATCCCTTACTGAAAAGTGTAACATGTACTAGTTATTACATGAGCCAGGCTACAAATCCCCTCACCAGATCAACTGACTATTAATAACATATGTACCAGTTATGTATGACCCTTTCTCTATGATATATTGGTGTAGATTTTCTGCTAGTCTGACTTTTTGGCTGTTTCTTAGAAATCGGTTCCCTTTATATTGCTCCTTATCACATATACTTTGTTTCTGCATATTCTACAAACAGAATTCCAGCAGCTGCATGCTACACATAAACTTTCTAAATGTTTGCATTAACCATGATGCGAATACTCTCAATCCCAGCAGCTGCACTGTCTTTTGTGACACGGTTTTCTTAATGTGCTCATGCTTCTTTTATCAAATCTCTTTGTATTTCTCAATTAACCATTTTCTTCTCTCTTTTATTAATTTCCTTATCAGTGTATTCTCAGCCCTCATAACTTTTTTTTCTTCTGAAATATTAAACCATCAAGTAAAATCTATAAGCTCTCTAATGAACATTTCATTCGAGATTTCATCCTTATGCTGTGACAACTATAGGTCTGTATTACTTTAGTATTTATTTAATTAATTATCCCGGGATTCATGAAGCTTGGCGCAAGGACGGCATTAGGTTTGTGCCGACTGTGCAGCGTAGAGATGGCACAATAGTGCCATATGCATATTAATGAAGGCATGCTGCCACCACATCCACGTGCATAGGAAACGTGCACAAGTGCATGGGGTGTGTCGAAGCGCCGCATGGAGGCATGGACATGTTGGCTGTTTACGTGCATCCTAAAATGCTGAATATTATAGCCTGCCTCCAATAGTAATCACACCTGTAGGTGTCCGTGGATACTGAAACGTATGCAAAGCATGCAAGACAGTTTTGCGAACACAAAAATAAGAAGCAAACACAAATGCACGTAGATGAATATTGAGTCCCCATCCCTCGAAAAAATGACATTTAAAACCCTGTGCCCGCATTCTATTGCAGTGCAGATAGTTATACCCAGTGGAAGTGAAACGCATTGTGTTAGCACACCGCCAATAGCTAAGTCTAGCCCAATGGTCATGGTTACCACTTGCCCCACATTGTGAGGGACAGTCCCCCTCTGGGTAGTTGTGTCCATACCAAGACCATTATAAATGTAACATATCCTGCTACCGTATGACATAATTATGTCCCACATCTCATGTAATAGTCACATACAATAGTTATTTCCATATGTAACATACCTACATGTTGCAAGAAATAGAATAAGCAAGTAAACGAAACAGAAGAAGCAGCTAAACTGCTACAACAATAAGCTTACATGTAGGCATAAAACAAACGTACTATCCATTGTACTGACCATGGGTATGTGTTGGCCTGTAAAATCTGATGTGTGTCCTGAATATATCCCATCCTGGCCATATGAAAAGGTGGCAACCCTACCAATGGTCAGAGCATTCACCCAAAATCTGCCCATCTGCGGTCCAAGGCGTCCTTGTCAGGATGGGCCAAAGATGAACGGGTATTACCCAGGTCTACCTACCACATTATGAAAGATAAGTATTTGCATGTACCTATGTGCGTGATGTACAGCATGTGGAAGGTGAAAAATGCTAGGGTAGTCCTCACAACCATACAGGTAACAGTGATATATATGTAGTGTATGCAATGTGTTCCCTTGACCATGCCATGGGCCATCAACCAGAGAAGGGATGGATGGAGTGTGTGGAATATGAGTGTAGGGGGGATGGGTAATGTAATAATTTGCAAAGGCGAGACTGTGTTCGATGCACAATAGGTGAACTGGAGGTGTATGAGGGAGCAGTGGGTGAATCAGAAAGAAACACAAAGAACAAACATACACATCCACAATACAACCTGACAGGCCATACTGTAGAACACAATCCCACAAACATATGAATATTAAAATGTGTGATACACATGTACAGAAACGTCACCGGCACATACCCATATATTGGTCTGGACTGAACTGAGCCATCCAACTACAACACACCTGGATGCATAATTGAATACCTATCATCCCCTCTACAGCACACAACCCCCCCATCCCTGAACGTCCACCAAATCTAGCCATACTCGGGTTGCTAGCTTGGCGCAGCCATATCTGCACATAGTGACCACTACTCATATCTAGTAGGCAGTCTCACCCTAGGCAGTGTCAGGATTGCAAACTATGTATCCCTTGCATGTAAAACCCTATCACGTTTTTGTAAATCCAAAAAGATCGAAGGTTATTGTCTTGTTAAATTTTTGGATATCCCTCATGGGATAAGTATCCTGTGTAAACATCAGACTTGGTATCACGACACGATTTCTAGTCCTGTAGACATCTGGACACAAGTTGTATGTGCAGCAGTGGTTCACAATGCTGCTCAGCCTCCAGCTGGTCATGCAGAACCAACTACATGGGATTAAACACCTGACCGTGATGCACGGCTCCCCACATGAATTATTGAGAATATATACTTTACACATTCGCATAGTGGCAGTTGGATATAGGGTGATTAAGGTGCTAACGTAGGCATGATACCTCCTGACCCACTTTGTGAGGGACAGTCCCTGTTTGGGTAGGTGTGTCCCGAGCAAGAATGATACAATGGCAAATGTCCTGTGATTGTAGAAAATAACTATGTACCGTATTTCATGTAACAGTTTCCTAAAACAGTTATTTTTGTATGTAAAATACATAAATCTTACAAGAAACAGAATAAGCAACTAAACTGCTACAAGAATAAGCTCTCATCTAGGCAAATAAGTAAAGTTCTAAATCCTGTATTGACTGTGGGTATGTGTTGGCCTGAAAAATCTGGTGTGTCCCAAATATATCCCATCCTGGCCTTATAAAAATGTGGCAACCCTACCAATGGTCAGAGCGTTCACACAATAACTGGCCAGCCTCTTAATCCCCCCTAAAACCAGTGACCTTTGGAGGAAAGGTGTTGAATGACACTGAATGAATAATGACAATAATTAAGAGTAATAGACGTCTTTTACTTTGAAAATAAGTATTAATACATATGCTCTGAATCTGTCGATACATTTCAAGTTAATAGTACTAATATTGTAAAAGTGTCTGTGATTGTCCCTGCCTTGTCCCTGTTACTGTTGAAATTAGTCCCTGAGTGGTTGAGAGGTCTGTACACATATATACACCAACTAACTGTCACATTTGTTGCCAGTACTGTAGAATATCTGTAGTAAAGACATATATCCTAGCTACCATCCATGTGGAATATACCACGGATGGTGTAGCGGTCAAACTGGTGACTAAGGTGTGTCTGTTTCTGGGTCCAAGCATGCAAGGGCCGCAATTTTATGTGATGTCCAGAATAATGTCTGTTGGATATAGGGAGGTAAAGGCAGCAGGGATGCGGGCAGACATTCAACAGTATGGGAAATGTAAATAGGTATGTATGTGTATGCACAGACAGACAGATATATACCTATCTCTATATATTTGAAGAATGAACGTCGTAAAAATAAAGCATACACATGGTCACAATAAAGCAGTCGTAACGAATGTGAAGGGAAACACCAGTGGAATCGTCCCACCCCGTATTATGTAGTGCCAACATAATAAGCTGGTCAGAGGTGGACAAACCTCTGCATCTGTAAACACAGGTACAATGGCAACATTGGGACTAACACTGTCCACATGCTAATTCTGACTTTCAAACAGGTACAGGGCTGTTCCGGTCTCCAGTCGGACAAGCCTAAACCCAGATAACAACATGAACACCCTGACAATCAAACACACATATGTGCCAGGACTATAAGCTTTGGAGTTCTGAATATCCTCGGAGTGAGTAAACATGCAGTACTGGTCCAGAGCAGTAGGGAATGGCGCATGTGTAGTAATGCAATTTTTCCAGTAGGAGAATGGATGCCTGCTGTGTAAGTGAAGCATTGAGGAGTGTGTTCAGGTAGCTATTAACCATGGGTATACATATAAATGAAGCAGAACACCAATAGTGTAGTGGTTAGAGCATCCACCTAACATAAAGGCATTCCTAGTTCAAGTTCGACTATAGCACATATCGTTTTCTTGTGGAATGAATGTTGCTGTGCTGTAAATCCAACATTTAAACATGTAAAGGTGAACGTGTGTTTCGCATGGGGGCATTAACCAGATTCCTTCAATCAAAGTGTTACTGTCATAATGAATAAGGCACACATAAGCACAAAGACGCAGCAGTAAACATATGTAACTCACAATAAGCATATGCGAGTTCACCTGCTCGGGTGTAAGCAGCTCCCAGCTTAGCAAATGTATGTTTTTATGTACAGATGTAATTTATATACATATATATGGAGATATATATATATATTTATATATATTTATATATATATATGTATATATATATATATATATATATATATATATATATATATGTGTGTGTGTGTATAGATATATATCCACAGACATGAAATATATATATATATATATATATATGTATATATATATATATATATATATATATATATATATATATATATATATGAAGAATGAACGTTGTACGAATAAAGCATACACAAGGGTTGTGAAGGGAATCTAGAGCAACTAAGGTATTATACAGTGCCTGCAGCGTATCTCAAATAAAGCTGCCCAAGACTGAGCAGAGCACCACTATTCACACCAGAGGGAGGGTTCTACCAGTGGGCATAACATCGTAGAACTGCTACATCTACATTACACACAGATGGAATGTAGTTCATGTTGTGACCACCTACACTTGTAAACCACAAATGGCCGTAATCCATAACACCAGGAAAGGCATGTATGTGCAATTATAAATGGCGGGATACCCTGTGAATACACCAGAAAGTACAAAATGTGTGTAGGGCCCCAAATGCTCTGGAGAGGGCAATGTGTAAAAGTGTGTCATGGCCGCGATATCAGGTGGATAATGGCTGTTACGCATGGAAACTCGACACGGGTGGTGTGGAGGAACTATGACTATGCGATTATGGATCCAGGAGTGCCAGGGTTGGTTGTGCCGGTTTCAATGGACCGCCCCGTGTAGGTCAGCTAGTACGTAATAGGTATATATGCATACGCACATGCAGACAACAATATGTTGAAGTACATTCTCTGTAACACATGCACTCCATTTATTGACATAAATAATATGAATGTGCACAGACAAACAAATACAGTAGCTGGAATAATAGGTTATGCAGACAAGGAACAGGTCAAATGACACTGTATCATATCCTAATTACCATCGGTAATCCATACATGAACATATTGCGACATCTGTCCGCTGTATAATGTGCTAAATACCGATCACAAGATAACCGGATTGAAGTATCGGTGTCATGATGACTAAGGCAATAGTATGCTGGTGAAGCATATATAAAAACCAATACGCATGTCTAAGTGCGTATGGCCAGGAAATGTATTGGTCAATGGACACACAGATGTATATATATATATATATATATATATATATATATATATATATATATATATATATATATATATATATATATATATACATATCTATCTAGTTATATATATATATATATATACATATACACACACACACACACACACACACACACACACACACACACACACACACACACACACACACACACATATATATATATATATATATATATATATACAGACAAAAGAATGTATACATATATATATATTTACATATGTTACTGTAAATATACACATGTACATACCTAGGTTATGTTACAGGAATTACGGGTAACGTGGTCAGACCAGGCATATGTTAGTCAGAGGTCCAATAAACAAACGTCTACCTACCACACACCCCCCCCAGCTAGGCTGGTGAGACATACAGACATGCAATAAAGGTAAATACACCGCTGCTTTCTAGACCACCAGCAGGAAACTACCAGTGGGAGAAATCTGAAAGGTCTACACTTTAAACATGGATCACGGGGTCCCTTGCGAGACACCAGAAATTTCCCTTATAGGCAACGCCATGATAATTGATGCGACCAGGATGTAGCCGTACACAGAACAGTAGGTTGTGCAAGTCTGTTAACACATGGGTTGACAAAACGTATGACATGTGTCCCGACACGGGGAGAGTGGGCAGTGTGTAGGGGTGTGTTCATACCCCAGCTGTGCTCACAGTAAGAATAAGTGCTGTAGAGGGGTGTCAGGTAGGGGAATCATGGGTATGCAATAATGGGCCTAAGTGTGCAGGTGTTGGTTGGCCGAGATGTAGTAGACCTGGCCCGTGGAAGTAATTAATATTCCTATGTGGGTATAGCAGACGCCCATACCTCCCAAACCTGAAGAGCACATCTACTGGATAGTCCATAAACCATTGGGGGAACACATAGTGACTATATCAGTGAACTGTACCTGATTATCATGGACGTCCGTGATTACAAATCTGAATCTAACACATTCCTTACTAAACCCTTCCAGAACTAGTGATATTAGGTGGACAGGTGGAGCAATACACGTAATGACTAATGACAACATGTATGAGTCATAAACAGCATGTACCTCGACAAATGTGAATGAATACATATGTCCTGGGACTGTCAATGTGTCAGGTTAATAGTACTAATCATCTAAATGTGTCCCTGAGGGTGTTATGCAGTGTCCCTGATACAGTGTTAATTCTCCCCCATTTGTATGTGAGGTCTGCTAGTGATGGAAAGCGCATATTCCGCTGACTACCTTAGGTAGATGATGGCATAATAGATTGAGGTTACCACCTGTTCACCTTTGCGAGGGACACTCCCGTTTGGGCAGTTGTGTCCTGCAAAATGGATGTTATTAGGGCACATGGCCTGTGATTTAGGGCAAAGAATCCATATATTGTCTGTAGTGGTTGCATAAAACGATTATGTTCTATCTGAAACACCTAGATGTTATAGGAAACAGTATTAGCAACTATAATGCTACAAGAATAACCTTTACTTAGGCAAACCAGTGAAGTAGTCTTTTTTCTACTGGCTGTGGGTATGTGTTGCCATGCCAAATCTGACATCTCTACATATAGGTCCTATAGGGCTGCCACCTTTCCAAATGGCCAAAGTGGGACCTGCTTCATAGAAATGTCAGACATACCAGGTCAGAACATACCTACAGCCGTGCATAGTACAGAACTATATGTATTAGCACAAATAAAAGCTTAGTCTAGCAGCAGTCAAGTTGCTTATGCTACTTCAACTAACATATAGAAGTGTCATATATACAATAACTGTTACATGCAACTATTAGAGAAACGTAGAATATAATATTGTCCTGTAATCAGGACATTTTCTATGTCTAAATTATTTACGCATGACACATATGCCTAAGGAGGGACTTTCCCACGCAAAGTGGGACAGGTGTTAATCCTAAAGTCTCACCTCAGCCAATTTAAAAGGTGGCAAACCTACAATAGGTATGTGGTGGCATGACCCGGCATATGGATGTGGTTCCCAAAATACATTCACTTGTCTGCATTGCAGAGTATCAGTTCCCATGTATCAGCCAGATGGGAGCAGATTGTATGAGGAACACGCATATAATATGATTAACTCACTGGACAGGCCACTGATTCCATACAGTCGAACACCATGCCGTCGCCTAATGGTCATCCATACCCGATACTGTAGTCATGTAGTCCGATGTAATAGGCATCACAAGGGATCACGCCCACCCAGCATGAGTGACAAATGCAAGCACCAATGTTGGTGCATGTGCAAGTGAGGGAGCGAGTGGGTGTAAGCGTGTTTGGCTACCAGTATGCTAGTATTGCACTGTTAAAGAAATGTGGAGTCTAAACAAGTGTAAGAAGCTGCAACCAGAAGTCAGCAGTGCTTAACACCACACAAAACCATGCACAACCACTCCCAACTGCTGCAATTTGTCTTACACACTCCATATCCAATGGCCTTGTTCTGGCCGCAAACAAATAACCATCCTTTGCAAGTGTTGGTAGCAACAATCTGCACACACAGCTAATGTGAACTACCAATACACCATGGCAAATACACAGACAATAGACAGTATCACACACATACCATACAGCACAGTCATCCAACAGTATAGCAATGCACCGGCAGATATGTCCGGACCACTGGTGTTTGCAGACCTGGCTGTCTTGTGTTTATGTGTGTGAGCATGCCCAGTATGACCATTCTGCATGTTGTCGACTGACATTGTTGTTATACCTTCATGTGTTTGAGCATGCCCAGTATGGTCAACTGTATTGCATATGTTACATGTCCAGGTAGTCAGTACTGTGGTGCCGACCTCTGTATTGTACACTGACAGGTGGCATGCTATGTCTGCAGGGTATCCATCGGTCATGTGGCATTGACTGTTGCTACATTTCTGCACAGCATAGGGGGACATCTAACTGTATCCACATTCCTACACAGCACCGAGGAGGAGCACCTGACTGTTACATATGTATGTTGGAAGGGGGGCACAGCTGACACTTGTACACTTTTGCTACTACTGTACTGGTATGTCAGGTACTCCATTTCAGTATGTAGACCTACCTATTGTGCTCGCTAGAGGCATACCAATGTACTCCAGATCTTAGCTTTAATTACCAACATATTATTTTCAGACATCCTAGCCTTCACAACCTACATCCAACTACCTGGCCTGCTGTAGTCTGTCTGTGTGTGTCTGTGGGGGGGGGGGTCATCCATTGGGCATATTCAGAGGCCATTGTACAATATTTGTCTGTGTTGGTCTACACTTGTCCAGCTGGTTGAGACTTGTGTTGGCTGTATGGACACACATGATGCTCAGCCCAATATCTGCATTGGGTTAGGACACCCTGTGTACTACTGGCTTCTATGGTGACCCCAGTATGTGCTACAGATGTCATGGTACCACTATGGATGTCTACTGTCCGCTGCCTTAACATTCGGCCACCAAATTCCCTTGCATGCTCACATCCATACCATAGCTACAGGTAACAACACATTCTAATACAACTGCCAATTGGTAGGTTGATTGGCTTACCTTGAGGGTGTGCCAGACCTGAGGAGGGTGCTGGAGGGCGGCCTATGTTGCATGCACACAGTGCACTTCCTATACATTGCTGAGCACAGGTAGTGTCATGTTTGGCATCCCTTTTACTGTCTGTATGAGTCAGAGAGGGTGACAGTCCCTGGGTACCTACTGTGTCAGTGCATATGCTATTTGTTGCTTCTTTGCCAAGGCCAGGTCATACTGGGCATGCCTCCTTCTGCCTACTGGGTCCGGCTCAGGTAGTTCCTCCTCCAAGTCACTCTGTGCCTATACAGGTCTTGGCATTAGTGGGGGGCTGTGTGGCCCTGCCCCATGCTGTTTCTGCAGGATCATATTGTGTAGCATAGCACATACCAAAACAATGTGGGTGCATGTAGCTGGTGAATACTACAAGGCTCCACCGGATGTGTCCAGACACCAGAACCCTGACCTGAGCATCCCAAACACATGCTCAATTATATGTCTTGCCTGAGCGTGTGCCTCATTATGGCGTAGTTGTTCAGGTGTGTGTGCATTTCTGATGGGTGTCATCAGCCACGGCTCCAGTGGGTTCCCAGCATCCACCACTAGGTGACCGTAGGGGATGGCCATATTGGCAAAGCTGTGGTACAGCTGCGTCAGATGGCATATATCGGAATCGTCATAGCTTCCAGGGCAGCCAGCACACACATTTAGTATAATGCCCTGGGCATCGCATACAACCTGGCAGTTGATGGAGGGGATACACCCCGGTTAATGTAGGCCCTACCCCGCTCACCGGGTGGTGCTTTGATGCATACGTGCATGCAGGCTATAGCACCCACTACCCCAGGGTAGTCTGCCATTTGGTGGAAGAGACGCATATTGCTGGTCAACACCTCACATGTGTTGAGGAAATGTACATGCTCACTGGCATGTGGTGACATGGCATCCAGGAACTGGTGGCATACTCTGGATGCAGATGCCTGTGAGATCCCCATGATATCTCCAGTTGTGCTTTGGGAGGTATCTGTGGCTAGTATACCTAGGCCTACACATACCTTGGTATCCACTGGGATGGGTTTTCCATGGCCTGTTCGATGTGTCAGGTGTGGCCGGCACAGCTCAACAATCTGCTGTCGAAGGTCTTGTCCACCCCATAGTGCTCCACTATCTCTAGCTCATGTAGCCCCTGGTAGGTTACCCTGGGTCTTTACAGTCTTCTCTGTCTCCTCACTGAGGTTTGTTCGGCAGCATTCACATCCTCACCATCCTCAGCCTCCTGCACATGTTGGTCTATGTTGCCTGCTGCAGCCCTTCTCATTTCGTTGGATTGTTTTATAAAATTTCCCCACATGAATACACTGGTGGTGTAGAGTGTGGAAAAACCCAAAGGTATGGTGCTTGCTTACTTTATCGTAGTGTTCTGTGCTGGGCTGGGCCTATAATCTGCTGATTGTGATAATTCTGTTTGCCCAGCTTGTTCAGCTTGACTACTCTCCTACTGCTGCTGTCCCTCCCAATTGCACTAGGCAGGTATAGACACACCCCTAGCTTAGGCATGCTAAGCCAGGAGCAAACCCCGAGACACAGAGTTCTAATGTACGTACAGTATGCCTGACAACCCCCCCATGCTTTCACCTATATTCGAGTCCTGCACCAGGCTATCTATACACATACACTCTTGGGATCTGCATCACACCTTGAAGATAAACGGGATTCACTATTTTCCACCTCATTTTCATAGTATTGTCTTGTAATGCATAGTTACATGACCCATATTGATCCTCACAAAAAATAACCACTGCTTACTATCACGCAGATCCACACACAACTGGTTAAAAGCACCTTTCTATCACCGTAGTCGATGTCCCTTATTCTTCCCAGCAACAAAATAACTGGTGTCTGCACGGCTTGAACCCAGGATCCTTCACACCACAGACAATGTGCTTTGCTACTAAGTCATGGCAGATATACATACATCTGAGTTTATCACGTACAGATCATCCAGCACAGGCATCCAACAGTATAGGCCATGGACATATATATATATATATATATATATATATATATAGAGAGAGAGATATATATATATATATATATATATATATATATATATATATATATATATATAGAGAGAGAGAGAGAGAGAGATACACACACATATGTAGATATAGAATATATATCTCAACAGCGGACCACATGACAACAAAGCATTAGACAAGAATGAAAAGGAAACTACATGACCACATCCTCCTACTGCATTATGTACTGGTGCTAATATCAAGGCAAGTGTGTTTCTGTGCATCACATGGGTTCAGACTGTATTATGGGTAAGATTAGGGCTTCTGACATCACTCACCAGACCTATTGCCAAATGTATGTGTATGTCTTGCCAACCCAGTCTCTTGGCCGATTGTGACATTTATGGACACTATATAGGAACACAACAAAACATGCTCCTCAAAACATCCTGGAGCTAGCCACTCACAGACACCAACACATAGGATATGACTGCCAAACACACACATCTATCATGCCTTGGAATAGACCACCTACCTGTCTATTCTATCACACTACAGCAGTACGCAGTTACAGAACGCGCTGCCGAGATTACTGGGATACAACACTCCCAGAGGTGTACTTCTAGGTGGGTGACATCATCAGCAATGGAAATGGTGGCGATAGGGATTGTATGGAGTGTGAGCAGTCTAAAAGCATTATTCTGTCGCCAGGCAGACGAAGTCACACACACAGTTTGCATGGCTGGGATTAGAACACAGACCTAACCAACTTATCACACTACAGCATTACACAGTTACAGAACACGCTACTGAGATTACTAGGACACGGCACTCCCAGAGGTGTACTTCTATGTGGGTGACATCATCAGCAATGGAAAAGACTACGATAGGGATTGTATGGAGTGTGAGCAGTCTAAAAGCATATTTCTGTCCCCAGGCAGACGGAGACAAACACACGCTAGTGGTGTGATCATGGCAACTGCCTATCTACAGACCACTATTATAATATTACATAGATACGAGCTGCGCCTCAGACACTACACCTTTCAAGACTGTCAATATGACCTTCTAGGAATGCGGACATCAACATGGATGCTGCCAGTTATGATGTACATACCTGTGAACCAGTGTGTTCAATGTAGGAATCCATCCTGAAGTGGGGTATGGCCATCTGTTGACTGGATGACTTCTATCACTATACAGAGTTACAATGGCCATGCCCATACACATAGAGGCACATAACCGACACAGGGTGTCACTGGGCATGCTCACACACTTAGTAGCACACAGCCATTTGGAATGCACTATGTGTCCATCTACACAACATTATACTGGGCATGCTCACACATTTAGTAGCACAGGGCTGTTTTGTATGCACTCTGATTCTAAACGCAGAAGGGCACAGTGGCCATGCTATTACAGTTAGATGTGAACAACACATTGTAATGGACTCTGGTGTCGATAGCTGTCACTGTTAGCAGAAACGCTGCACTACATATATCTGACACTGGTCTTCTACACAACGGCTGGTGCTATCCGTCACCTTAGATGTACCAATCTAAACCTGGCACACTAATACCACTCGTGGTGATGTCCTGCCAGGAGTGGCTACTTCACCCATATAGTGCCATTCATAGATGAATGTCCTGAAACCAGGTTAACACCCTGACACCTAGAGGTCAACTGCATTGTATGTGTATGCTAAACAGTGCTAGATGTGTAGCATTCGTAATCACAGCTGCCCAATGAAGATCCAACAATGGGGAATACTGACATCTGTGAAGTGAGGAGCACCTGGTTGAAGGCTGAGTTGTGCACAATAACACTACCACCGTATGCCTCGGATACAGAAATGTGGGCCATAACACCATTACAGACCACTCCAGGTGGTGGTGTCCCCACGTACATGAGGGCCACTCACATGTACTGACCAGTACACCCTCAAAAGGCATCACAGATGTGTCAGGTGCAGATGACAGTGTCAAAAGCTGCATTCTAGGATGTAGGCCTCAGACATCACCATGTCCTTGGACCAGCAACACACATCCATACATGTGGTAGAACATATATCAGTACAACACCATGTGACTCATGACCAGTGGACTGTACCTAGCTCTACATCAACTGCGCAGACTACCCATGTAGTGACACAGTTGCATCATATGTTATGCAATGCAATGATACCACTGTTCATAACCAGGTCAGCTGTATACATAACAGGGGCCCTGGGTCATATACAGCAGTAACAGATGACTGTTGCTGTACACCAGTAAACACCCTCATGTTTGGATATGACATACATGTACCTGCCGCGGATATGTACATGCCACACACACACACACACACACACACACACACACACACACAAAACACATATGTACATAGCATAGCTGTTGCTGTCCTTCGTGTAGACAGGTGGCTACAGCAATTACACACATGCACATGGAAGGTAGGTCCATGGCTGCTGAATGCTAACAGTACATAAGGTGTGATATCAGTGTTGACTGAGTTAACATTCCCTCTGTACTGGTTACCCATGACAACTATCATATCATACAACAGTCCATGTGTCATGTATGTCATCACACATGTCCACCAATTGCAATGCATACAAACATGGTTAAATGACAGGAATGTAAGACCTACATACATGTACATGTACATGTAGTGGTGTGCATTCAGCTACCATGTGTGTGCAGTAGCTGATGTTTGCAGGTGGCATGTGTCTTACTACAACATGCAGTTGCAATGCAGCCCCATCATTGCCAACTGTATATGGTGATATACTGACAGTATGGTAAGATGCACATCAGGTATGGACAGATGTGTGGACATAACTAAGTAGTGAGCCATCTTTGCAGATGAATGTTTGCTGAAGACAGCTCACAGGTGTGTCACAAGCCATCCTACCATAACATGTGCAAATACTAAGCTATGCTTCTGTTAATTGAAGGGGAAGACATACAACCTACACAGCGGTCAGGGTGTCACTGACTGTAAATCACTTGACACCTGTAACACTTGAGACCTCCCTTGTGCATATATCAGCACAACTGCACAAGGTAGCATCGGTACACATTGTAATGCAGGCAATACTGCTGCATGTCTCTCATATATATCTTAAGATAGCAGGTGTTTGATTCACAGTACTGCCATGTGTGTTTGCTTGTGTGTCCATATATGCCACGTATGGTGGGGAATACATCCCAATTGTTACTCACACTCCTGTACACTATTGTAGAGATCTGTACACAGTGCTTTGTAGAAAGCAAGACATAGGCAGGGGTGGGGTGTGTATCACACACATGGGTGCTATCTGTATGTGCATGACATAGGTGCATTCAATTGTGGACTCCACAGTGCGTGTGTGTGTGTGTATGTATGTATGGCTTTCTGGTCCATGGAGTGAGAATGTATGTTACCATAGTGAACAGATAGGGCCCCTAACCCCTCCAGGTGATGCAATCTACTACCCTGTTGATGCTGTCAATCTTAGGCATTACTACCTGTACATGTGTATTCTCTGTGTCACGTCATTTGGGTGCACAGTACTGTAATGGTGATTACCACATAGGCAGGTGTCCTCACCTCAACACTATCAAGTGTGTGTGTGTGTTACAGTGTCGTTGACCCCGTGAGTGTGGGCATGTTACTGTGTGTCTGAATTCATGTGTGTGAATACCTGTGTGTGTGTGTAGTTGTGTGTTCTCATCCTGTAATGTGAATGTGTATTACTGCTACACAGTGAGGCCTCAAGCTATCAACTGGCCTCTACCCTTGTCATCAGCTAGACCACCATGTAAACTACCCGCCCCATGTAACTGTACTTGTAATGTCACACGGTATGGATGTCACGTCTCTAGCCACTGTACCTTAGTACACAGCTCCCATGCTCCTGGATCAGTAGATGTGTAGACATCTTTGGAATGCCAGCCTTTCTAACAGTGAGGTTGAAGCTACGAATAGCATGCTGGTATTGCCATACATACCTGTGAGTAGTCCACATTTACACATGGGAAACTGCAAACACTGGCACTCAACGGCACATGCAATTAGACCTGAAGGAGGGAAGCAGGACATCATTACCAACATGCTGTTACTGCTGTTACCAAGACACATACTGTGAACAGAAAACAATGCATTCTAAACCTATACTACATGGTATGTCTTCTGCATGTCAACAGTAAACAAAAATTGTAATCTACACTTATCTCCCTATTCTGTTCCCCCTGTGCATCAGACCATATGAGCATGTCCCTGCACTGATGATGTGGATGACAGGGATGCGGCACAGGCATCATCATATGCACAGGGTGATAATGTTTGCCAAGGGCCTAGGCTGCACCAGTGGATGACATCATGTGTGTGTGTTAGGGCCTGTGACCTAATTGGCCATGTGTGGTTGTTATGCATGTGAGTGTTGCATGCCCTACAGATGTTTCTGGTGTGGGCGTGTATGTGTGCACACAGTTCTGCCATGTGTCTGACCTACACAGGGGTATTATTGACAGCTCCAGATTGTACAGACCAGGTTGTACAGCTCACGGTGTCTGGCCACGGCCACATGACCTGTGCTTGCCAGGGGTTGCACGGGCACTACCAGGCAGAGGTGCAGATTGGGTACTTTCCAATGACACATGTCCACTGGAACCGTGTCCCTGTTGGGACCATTCAGGGCCACATGCATGTGGCCTGCTGTGTCATGGTGTGGACAGCACAGCACCAGCTGCACTGCTGCTGCTAGCACCGCTATGGGAGCAGGCATGTGAAGTAGCTCATTCACGTAGACCTGCACCAGGTGAAGTAGCTGTCCTACATCCATGTGACTGATGCCTCACTCCTACCAGATGTTCCAGCACAGGCAGCTCACTCTCGTGGATTGTCATGCCACAATCAAGGAGTCCAACCATGTCACCCAATTGTCTGTCCAAAACTTCAGCAATCTACTGTTGAGCATTTGCCATTGCCTGGATGTTGTCCTTTAAAGAATGGATAGCAGCCCTCTGAAGCCTCTGCCCTTCTCTGTTCTGCCATTCAGCACATGCCTGTGCCGCCATTACAGCCTGAATATGTGTCTGGTGACACCAGCTGCTGCACTCTGTCCTGCATGAGCATGTCAGCCAGAAGTCCTCCTATGAGCAGCACTGACCACATGCCTGTGTGGCCCATCTCCAGTCATTTGACTGACACCATGGTGTCAATACACACCTCCCGTAGCCACCACACTTTCCTGTTCCAAGCTACCACATGCTATCTGTCCTTCCTTTATGGCCACTGTTGATGGGGTATGTGTTGGCATGAGAAATGTGTGCAGGGAATGAGGGGATATAGGCGGAATGTCAACCAATGGCACAGATTCAGCCACTGACAACCCTGCCTGTGCCTCAAGCATATGTTCATCATCACTGCAAGAGTCTGTAGGGACGCTAACATCAGATGGACCTCAGGAGGGTAACGCACCTACATCACCTGTGAAGGCAATCAAAGACTCTACATTACAATACAGACAGACAGACACACACACACACACACACACACACACACACACACACACACACACACACACACACCATGCATGTGATTTGACAAAAGGCATGCAACATGCAGGTGATACAGCAGACAGCATGCAGCTCAGACAATAGTGGTAGTTATCATACATCCCTGGGTTGCACACAACAGCTTGCATGTGTCATAGCAGAAGCCATGCATTTCACACAATCATGGTAGTAAGTATGCATCCCTGAGTTACACCATGTGGACCAGCACAGTTTAACAGTACACATGGCTGATGTGTGGCATATTACCTTGACATTAACATGTAGTATGATATGTAATCTGCTGATGTATGCATTGACATGCATACATGTTTAACACAATTGTGTCCTCTCACATATACAGTAGGGTAATGGTGTCACATTGAAGTGTTGTCTGTCTGTCCTACAGATAAAATGCACATTCAGCAGATGTGCATGACCATTTAAGGGTATGATGAGGCATCTATATTGCTATACAGTGTGAAGTACAGACACAATGCCATTGCATGGAATCATGAGGTGTCTCTATTGCTATACAGTGTGAATTACAGACACAGTGCATAGCCATGACTGTGTGCATACACAGTGCATATATACTGTGGATTGTGACCCCATGTCGCTGAGGTGTATACACACTAAAGCATGATGTTGAATGTGTGACACAGGTCATCGAAGGCCATAGGCATGACACCCCTGCACATCTGCAAACATATTTTAGCTGCCTGGCAGCCATGTCCACACATGGCAGACTTGTCAATACACCATGTCCCACATGCCATTTGTGTACCACACACATGAGGTGCATGGCTGACAGTGATGTCCAACAGCAGCAAGGGAAATGTACTGTATCTGTGGCCTGATGTGATTGTCTGTGTATGTATGTGGATGCTGTACAGGTGACTATGTCATGCTGTGACACAGTCATGATGTTCAACAGATCTTATGTGGTCGAATGATGTTACGCCTCCACATGCTGTGCACAGGCCTGTAGGATGTTCAGTGTACCACATCTGCACTATAACCATTCAACAAAGGCTATAGTTGGACCATGTGTTGCCAATGTACAACAGGGTGTACACACAAACACATCACATCTACTGTGTGTTGCTACATGTCTCTGGCCATCCTCCATGGCCATGTGTGAACATGTGTTGTCAAAATGGTTGTGATGGCTGTCTATCTCACATGTCTGTGTTGTCCCATATGACATACACCATTAGGTGTCATATACTCCACTGTCCACAGGGTTATGCAGACAAAGGGTTATATGTTTGGTATGTGGGGCATGTTTTTTGGGATAGTGAGACAATATTGCAGCTGGCCCACTACATGTCATGGACATGTCAGATGGCACATCACAATGTGTGCATTCATAGCAGGGGCATCATCCACAATGATGAATCCTGTGGGCTGCCCATACTCCAGCTCACTGTGTAGTACTGTTTGTGTACTCCACATGTGTAGTTTTGATGTGTAGTACATGTTCCTACATTGAACAACACCTCTGCCGTTGTATGCACAGCTGTCCACACATCTAGCAATGACAGTTTCTAAGGTTTCATTTTTGATTGTTTTGCTTAGTTTGTAAGTATTGCACATGGGTAGCCAGTGTGATGGATTGCAGATCCAACCTGTATATTGTGACCGGACCATACATTATGTGCACATGTGTTAACTGGCCACATGTTGAATAGATCTGTGCATTAACATGCCTGATACTTATAACTGTCTCACCTGCAATGGCCTGCTGTCTTAGCAGAATGCCAGTCGTACCTATATAGGGGTGACACAGCAGTATGATCATTATCCACACCTGCATGACAGCCACAGGGTGCAATGTGCATGTTAACATATTCGCCAGAACAATAGGATATACTATGGAGTATGCACATTTGTGCATACACAGAGTAGCATACTATAGTATGCAGCATGTAAGTATACATGCCTTGCATATGATGTTACATTACATATTGTACAGTGACACATGCAACCATATCAGATATAATAGTTATATGTGCAGTAGTGACATACCAGGCAACTCCAGGCTCGGTGGTTGAGAGACACCCACCTCCATGATGTCAGCTAAGACTTGTGGATGCTGTTTTGACGGTGTCCCCAGGTTGGCCAGTAGTTCCTTGGTACATGTGAGTGGGGGCTGGGTTGGTGGCCCACCACCTGTTGCACCTTGTTCCCAGGTGATTGCATTTGCACGTTGTTTTGCATGTCTGATCAGGTCTGTGCAGTGTCTGTGCACCTGCTGGTATGTGCGGTTATGGCCAACCACATCATTAACCCTCCTGTGAAGTTCCTGCCACAGGTCATCCCACTGCTGTGCGTCCTGTGGCACATGGCTGAACAGGACATCATAGTTGTCTTGGAAGTAAGGTATAAGGGCCTCATCCTCCAAGCAGGTATAGGCTGGGAGCTGTGCTCGCGGCATAACTGGAAGACATAATGATGGAGACAGGTCACAGTATCTCAGAGATGCACAGAGATACAGCTGCAGATACATGTGTATCACATTTATTACATATAAATAGTTGTCTTTTGACACCACTGACATGTTTGTGTCACACACATGTGACACCCAATGGATCAGCACATGCCTGGATGTGTCCACATTAATGCTGTTGACCTTGATGCTGCGTATATGTCACATATAAACACATACACTGCCTTAATGAACATGACCTGTGATGATGCAGACATGCACACGGAAGCCTTTACATGCATGTGTTTTGACATATACATCTACACGGCACTGTACAACAGTTCAACATCCTGCCATGTATCGCCTGTGTTGCACATGTGATACACATGGGACACTGGCTAGCCTAATGGTATTTGCAGGGATAGTTATCAACTATAGCATGTATGACCAAGGTCATCTAGTAGTCTGTATGCCCTGGGCCATGTATGAGCCTAGGATGTGAGGTTACCTAGCTGTAGCCAACAGCCGTGTTTCCGGCACCAGGTGAAGCAGTGCCACATAACTGATCCGCACGGTTAATGATACATCTACCATGTGGTCATCACACCATGTCTGACAGAGGTGAAATGTGCAGCTTTGCTGGACAGGGTTGCATAGCATGGCAGGAGTATGTAACGTGTATGGCACAAGGGTCTGTACAGCATGTGGCTATCCTTGTACTAGGACGGTGGATGTCCATGATGTATGTATTTCAGATCAGGATATGTACGTGTAGCATGTCCAAGATCACAGTGTTGGACATGTCTTTATGCAGGGTAGGCATCATGTTACATAGTGGAGATGAGGATTGTGAAGGCTGGTGCCGGCCATCCAAACATGGCCAATACCCCTTAAAGGTGATATGTGATCCGATATTGGTCACTTGAGTGATGAGTATGGCTGTACAGTGATCTCCATGTTCATGGATGGCACCCTGTTATGACTAGGGTTGCCTCTTATGACTACCTAATAGGCTTGGTAACGTCACTAGCTCAGGGAGGTAAACTGCACAGCAGCATCCTTTACACACAGTGTCCATTATGTTAACCGCTGCCTAGGTGGTAGTTCATGGGTACAGGGTTATTAATCGAGCAGTGACAATGCAATATGCAGCTGTCAGATTGTGCACATATGTCACATACCTCACCCACAAAGCCCCTTCTGTATGTTGTCCACAGCACTGAGTCAGCTATTGCTCCTAGGTCATAGCCATTCACATACTTATGTAGGCAGATGCCTCCCATTTGTCTGTGTAGTATGGGCTACAATGAGGGGGAGTACAATGAATTAACCCTGTTTTACTGTAGCTCCCACTGGTGTGATTTGCACATATTACTCAGACACCTTTTGTAGTGTTGGTTCTGTCAACAGTCCACTGGCAGAACACTCCTGTGACATACTAAGGTACATCTAGGATACTGACTGTAGGGGGAACACAGTATGGGTGATGATGTTCTATGACCTATCACATGTATAATATGCAGTGTGAAATCATCTGTACTGTCATCTACATCTGTACTGCTAACAACATATATGTTGATTAAGGTTCATGGACTTTGAGACCAGACTCAGCAGGGTAGTAGTGCAGTGCCTCCCATTTTGAGTGGTGTCTCCACTTTGTGGGTTGTGATAACTGTTTGTGTGCACCATTCAGTGTTTTCACAGACTGACATGAAGCTATGTTTTACATGATGTGTGTGTGTGTAGAGCAAACTATTTTGCCATATTTGTATGATACAACCAGGGATGTGGACAGGTCCCATGCAGCCTGAGTGCACCTTGTGCCATCATAGTTATGGTTACAGGGTATCTGTAGTGTACATGGATATGTGATTGTGTACCTGTTGGGGGGGGTAGTGTGCTTATGTTATCCAACACCCTATCTGTATTGCTTATTGATGCTCAGCACTTGTTCAGAACATGGAAGCACTTCATGAACTACTAATTACTATAGCACTCAGTCCTCCTCATTACCTACAGGTAAACACTGTTTGTACTTACATTTCCCACTTGCTTAGAGTAAAACAGCTCTTGTACACACTTTCCTCACATATCTAGTGGGAAATAGTTAAATATTCAGGCATGTCCAAGTGTCAATTCCCAGTGTTATTGCCTGTCTATATGATGAATATGGGCATCATGAGGCAATATAGAAATTGTCTCATGTACACAGTCAATACTCCCCTCTTAACATACAACACTACAACCTGTGAGAGATGCACATATCTAGCCGTGCTGGAGGTAAAGCTCTCTCCAACCCAGACTAAACCTGACAATCATGTGGGGATGTTACACGTTTGCATCACACCATACTCATCACATAGTCTCACTAGATCTCCACCACCACAGGCCACACATAGTAAGAATACAACATTTGTGGAGCCTCTCAATACTACTCTGTCTAGGCAACTGAGAACTCCAAAGCAGAAATGCAGGCAGCCCCTATCCCCCAACACAACACCAATTACTTATAGCCCACAGACTCAGTGTGCCCATCAACCACAGCCTATAGGGCAAAATAACATACCCAACACATTAGTCATAGGTGACTCTATAGGTGGTCACACTGATGTCCCACTCAGCAGGCTACACAAGGTGATAGTTACTGTCAGCTGCCTGTTGGGTAACAGGATCCACAACATAACCTGTGCACTCAGGTCACTCTTCAACAGGTACAATATGACTGTGTCATTCTCCATGTTAGTGTGAATGCCCTGAAATGTACCTTCCTGGACCACATGTAAAGAAACATGGAATAGCTCTCCGATCATGTAGCCAAGGCAGGTATCACCCTAGCCCTGAGTAGCATTCTGCCATCATCCAGACTGATAACACAGTACAAGGACAAAATTATTTACTTCAACAATTGGCAATACTTCTGGTGTCATTCCAAGGGTATCCAGTATCTGTCTGCTTTGAATGACATGGTTGACAGAACACAATGCTTTGGCACAGATGGCCTGCACCTGTCAGCCCTGGGATTCTGGATAATGGCTAAGGCTCTTGCTGCTCCTATAGTGCCTGTTTTAGGTACGGTTCAAATAACATATTCACCACCATAACAGGAACAGGCAAGCAAAACCTGAGGGTAATGCTTCTCAATGCCTGATGTCTTCATCTCAAATGCACTCACCCAAGCCAATCCTTGTAATGGACCACTTTGATATCTGTGCAGTGACTGGGACCTCCTTCTAGGCTCCTGAGAGCACCCCTGCACTACCAGGCTATTACTCATACTACACCTTTCAGTCATGTAACCAGGACCGGAACATCCACGGTGGGGGTGTGTCCATATTTCCCAAGGATATCCACACCTCCAGGCTGGTTGCTTAGCACAATGCATCAGAGTTAATCCAAGTGCAACTAACTCTGGTCATAACTGCTATACAAATTGTAGCTTGCTACAGATCCCCCACCATACCCCACAGTTAACGGCCCTCACTTCTTGGTGTACTGGAAAGTAGGGTTCAAACAGACACTGCTGATGTGTGACTGACACTACACCACCATAAACTGGGATACCTACCCATGTACTGACACATTAGGCCAACACTTTCTGGGATTCATAGCCTCAAATTGCCTGGATCAACCTATCCACACCACCACCAGGGCCAACAATATCCTAGACCCGGTCATTACCAACATGTGTAACTGGTGTTCCACACCCGGGGTTATCTCCTTGTTGGTCAGATCCGAGCGTACGCTAATCACCCTTGTTATCCACATCGCGGCACCACACCCTTTACGGAAAACACAGTACAATATTTTTACAAAGCCAACTTCAGGCTTCTTATGACAGCAGTAGTAAACATCATGACACCCGTGCAGATGGACAATGCAGTTATAACCGCTGAGTCATTCACAACTGCACTTTATTAGCACTTACACGACTGCATGGGTCATGCTATCCCAAACAGAACCATGATGGTACCCACCAGAAAATGGACGCCACTCTGGTAGTCCACTGCCATGGAAATAATGTACAACAGAAGGAGGAGACTGCTGCAAAGTAGAGTACAATCCCATGAGTGGAGGAGCTCCCTGGTCAGCCTCAGTAAGAATCTGAGATCCCTTATCACATCCTCCAAAGCTAGCTACATAAACATAACCACGACTAATTCCAAGGACTACCACAAAGCGTTCTAGAGGTATGTCACTACTCTCAATGGTGATACTCACATCTGCTCTGACATACAGCAGTAAGGCATGAACATTACAGAACCGACTGATATTGGCAACATCCTGGCAGATAGGTTCAGTGTTAACTTTACACCAATCTCACACTGTAAAGGGCCCATATCTATATAGGAACAATGCAGAGTCCCTGCAATCACAATTATGCAGTTCAATGCTGCACTCTCTAAAGCCAGGAACACAGCATCCATGTGACCGTACAACATCCCAGGATGTGATTTCCATGAACTTCAGAACAAAATGGCTCCCCACTTGGGCACCATATTCACTAATAGCCTTGCATCAGGCATTGTGGCCTCTGAAAGGTGTACAGCAATATTTATCACACTTCACAAAGGTGGTGCCACAATGGACCAGGGGAACTATTTCCCTATACACCTGACTAGACTGTTCTGCAAGGCTATGGGGCATCATGGATCTCATTCACAGAGACATTGCTGGCCTCCAAACCTTTGTAATATATTGGAAGTAAGGAATACAAAGGGTATGACTAAAAAAGAGGTAAAGATATTAGATTAAGGGTAAATAAGTAAGAGAATACAAATGCTTACTTATAAGAGAAAAATGGAAAGTAAGAGAAAATAAAATGGACTGAGGTGATAAGGTGATAAGTGGCATGAAGACTAAGTTTTTTTTTGTGATGCTGCTGTCCACATTAACAGATGTTAAGACCATTTTGTTTGAAGTTATGTTTCTGACATGTAGGTAAACATTTTTGGATTGATTTCATTTCTGAATACTAGTGGACTAACATTCCATAATTAGTTAAAGTAGACACTGTAAAGAGTGTCACCATGATGATTAGTTGGTCATTAATTGTAGAAGGTTCTGAGTTTGAGAGAAGAGGTTTCTATTGTGAGTAAATTGTGACACTACATTAGTTAGGGATAAACAGGTATCAGGTTTAGAGACTATTTTATGTGTGTGATCTTTGTTTAATGTAGCTAAGTGATAAGATTTCTTAATAGTTAATGTTTTTGACAGCAATACAGTGATGGATTCAGCTTGTAACATTAGGTACAAATATGGCAACTTTGTAATATTTAATTTATTATTTGTGATGGTAAGTTTTAGGGATATTAGTTCGCATGAAGAATGTAGTAGTGTGCAAAGGAGATGTGTTTGTTCTATGTTGAACTGTGCAGTCTTTATTAAGTAAAGCTTGAATTTATTGAACATTCCCAACATTTTATTTGTTGCTGAGGTGGCATAATATTTGTGTTTTTGAAAGATAATTTTTGATCAAAGATTACTCCAAGGAGTTTTGCTAGGCTGACTTTTTCGGTTACGTTGTTGCACTGAGATACATTTTGATATAATGTGAACCAAACAGTAGAAGCTAAGTTTTTTTTAGCATTTGTTAACAGTTGAGATGTTTGGAGCCACAAGTCAAAACCTGCATATAATGCATCTCTCTGGACTTGTGTTCTTCCTCGCTTGCACTTATAAATCATATGCTTTGACTTCTATTTATTCTTAATTACAAAGTGGTCAGCTTTCCTTGCACATTTTGGACTTAGTCATCTGGTTCTCCTATGACTTCAGATATTTTTTCTATTTGTTGTCCTCTTGTGTAATAATATATCAGATAATCATCTCTCGTTATGATTATAAAGTGTTTTTTTTTATATATTTCAAAAGTCTTTCATTCATTTCTTCCATTGTGATCTGGATTTTCTTGTGTTCTTATGCCTTAATCCTTTTCAAATATTGGCAATGTAGGAATTCCCACAAAAAATTGTTTCTGTGCATTTAAACATTAATTGTTTCTTTTTCTATTAGTATGTACTCTATCTTTTCTTATGCATTCAACTTAATGACTCATTCCATATTTATTTATTTTTATTTAACATTCCTTATTGGGATAAGTGGATTATGCTCAGGCATTTTTTAGCCATTATCTGGTCAACAAAGACAAGGGAAAATACAGCATATATGGGTGATTTAGGGAAGCCAATCAAAAAGCATAGTGTTGGAAAGTGGGAGGAAACAGGAATAACTGGACAAAATGCACACACACTCAAGGAGAAAATATAAACTACAAACATTGACCAGAAGACATGACTGAATCCCAGACACTTGAGTTTGAGTTACAAATCTTGAGACGTCATGCCAATTTGCTTCTGGTCAGTATCTAACCTGTTGATCCATTTCTGTCAAAGAGCATTTCCCAGAAGTTTCACATCCACAACCATGTCTGCTAATATTATACTTGAACTATGATGGTACAGTTTGGTTGGGTCTTGGCTTCACCCTGAAATAGTGTTTCTCCTTTCTCCTCAGCTCAGCAGCGATAGGGTTAATATATTTAAGTACAGCTGTATTTTGTAATTGTAAAGTCCTGCTCATGACAGATGCAGGATGGCTTAAACCTTTACAAAAGGCTTGATTCTTGTTTAATTTCATGGATGTGATTTTTATTTATTTTGCCGAAGAGATTACATTCACAGAATGTTTCTCAGTCATTCTTTGGGGAGCCATTAGTGACAGGCATTTTTTTATGAATTTATATAATCTAAAGTTTCTTTTTTGATTATTGTCTTTCTTTTTTCAGTATATTTTTTACTCAGAAAGAAACAACTTGTAACCCTATAAAATATTAAAATGATGCTATATGCTTCCTTTAAATGAGTAAAAAATGTACCTTATCACCATATTTTGTACTGTTTATGTCTATGGACATTGAGGTTACATATATCATTGCTTTTAAAAAAATATGGTGGCACGCACGAAGGAAATATAATGAGACTCAATGGTACATAGACTAGTAATATCAGACAGATAGTATAGCTTTTTAAAGATGAATCAATTAAAACAACAAATCCTGAGAGATGCACCAGTGTTGAGTCCTCATTAACAGATGATTTGCTTCCTAGTATTACAAAACACATTTGTATAAAAGCCATCCTAATGTTAGCTTACAAACCAACCTTTTTAAGAACACTTCTTTTTAAGCTTTAGTCCGGATATATACAGAGGACAGTTTCACTTCTTATAGACTAATACAGAATAGCCACATAATCTGATTCTTGTGTAACTCACTGACCTTCAGTTCTTGGATTTTCTTTAAAAATTCTCCTTGGCTAATGGTTGTATCAGAGTCATGTTCAGGACCAGTCAAATATCAACAGTCCTTATCTATAGAAAAAAGAACTCACAGAGTCATGATGCATCTTCCCTTGACACTGAGATAACAAGTAGATACCTGTCATTGGAGCTTATCATACAAAACCCATGCTGACAGATGCTTTGCTGGTTATTTGTTCAGCTTCTAACTTATAGCTGGAACTGGAACAGCTGCTTTTGGTGATGTGAGGGGTCAGCCATAAGCCATGCATGCTGTTAGTTTCATTGCACTACTGCCCTAAAATTGCAGGAACATAAATTATGCACACATGACATACTGGCAAAAACTCTGAATTAAATTTATTCAGCCTCCAACAAAGACCCCATTGGCAAAATGTCTGTATTAAAGCTATTCAGCCTTCGCTAAACAAAGCTGATACATTTCTTTAGCTATTCTAGTTACAGTAGCGGCTGGTGACTTCAAATAAAGAGGGGCTCCAGGAGACAGCTGAATGGGTGGGGCCAATGAGAAGGGGTATGGCCCACTATAAAGGGGTGGGGCTATGTTCAAAACCACAACAACTGGAATTGTAATTAAATATGCTGCCCTGGTTGCCAAACCATCATTACGAAAGTCCTATCAAGACAAAATGAAGTGTAGAAGAAAAAAATATTTCAATGCATTGGCTACATGACAACTTAATATCTAGATGGAAACACAAGCGTTGTGATGCATGAAAAAATAAATTACTTTTTAAATAGATTACTGGAATGTCAGTCAAAATCAAGTATAAAAAAAAACAAGCAGCACTCAACTCAAACCACTTCTCCTTGCACTGCAGTTCTAATTATACTTTATATTCAGCGTTATAAAATTACCAAGTAACATGCTGAAATTAGCAATCTCTGTGTGATACCCCCACTTCTAAAAATGTTTCTTATCCAAAAAAGAGAAACAACAAAAAAAAAAGGACTTAGGGTACAGAGAGGTGCAGAAAAAAGATACAAGGGATAAATAAAGCTGCACCAGACTTACACTAACCAAAATAAATTTATTGATAAAAAAAAAAAAACATAAGCGCTTTCACGATAACTACTGTCACTTCATCAGACAAGTGAGTTACAAAGGAAAACAGTTCATATATCATTTAAAACACTCAGCTGATGCACTTAAGCCAATCACAAATCATTCAGCACTTAAAAGATAAAGCAACATTCAATTAAAAGCCCATGTAATATAATGATGAAAAAATATATACATTAAAACCTTAACATTTAAACTAGCAGCTTCCTAATTCTCAACTTCATAAATATATATATATGCGTGAGTGTGTGTGTGTGTGTGTGTGTGTGTGTGTGTGCGTGTGTGTATGTGTGTGTGTGTGTGTGTGTGTGTGTATATCTTCTATGTATTTATAAACTGTGTATACACACAACATACAGAGAATATTGGATTAATGTAAATTAATACACTCATATACACCTTAAATTAAAATCTTGAATTAAAAATGCTTAAGGCGGCATGACTTCAAGAAAGGTTTGAGAGAAGTAGTCCTATTCAAACCTGAAGGCCTCTCAGCATTAAGTATAAGAGTCCATCTCTGCTTACTACTTTCAGTATAATTCTTGACGTCACCCCCTTATATTAGGGTGAATAACCTGAATTGCTAAAAATCTAAAAGTATGTGTATGGTCAGTCTGTCTCACATGGTTAGCCAGGGCATTGCTCTCTTTATGATTGTTATGTCTCTTTTATGTTCAAGGATCCTGTCCTTCAACATCCTATTCATCTTGCCTACATAATATGCATGGCAGACTTGGCAGAAGGAAAAGTAGACCACATTAGTGGTACGACAATCGGCATAAACAGGACAGCTGACCATAAAATGTCGTGTGGGATGTACATATACTGTGCTAGTATAACTATATTGGCATGCAGAGCAATATCTGCAGGGGAAAGGTACCAGTCTGTATGGAAGGGACAGGTCTATCTACCTTCATTTTATTGCAAAAATATTGTTTCAAAGATTGTTATTCTTGAAGGAAAACAAAGGGGCATCCCCAATTTTACCTCTAAAGCCTGGTACTTCATGAAGTAGCCTCCAATTTCTCTTAATAATTGAGGCAACTTCATTAATATCACTAGAAAATTGGAGAACAACTCTGAAATCATCTTTGTTAGGTCTAGGTTTATGTGAATCAACCGTGGCACTGAAGTATGGTCTATATCTATGGCTCCTCTGTGTCCATGCTTCATCTATGGTGGCAGTAATCTCATTCTTAGAATAAGCCCTATCTAAAAACTCCTGTTGAACTATGTCTAGTGCTTTCTGTGCTGCTTCATCATCATTATGTAACCTAAGTACCCTATACATTTGCCCTTTAAGCACATTTCTAGGGATGTGTCTAGGCTGCATACTCTTTTTGTGAAGTAATGCATTCTTGCTAGTAGGTTTTCTAAATATGCTATTCTGCACACCATTCAAATCTGATTTCTTGACCAAAACATCTAAAAAACTAAGTTCAGTTGTCGAATATTGATAGCTAAACCTTAAAAAGTCAGTGGTGGTATGCATGTATTCAACTAGCCTTTCAAGCTCCTCACTGTTACCTTTCCACAGCAAAAAAATGTAATCAATGAAATGGACATACCATAAGATGTTGCCAAGAAATTCATTACTATCTGACAGTAAAAAACATTGTTCCCAACTTACTAGAGCCAGGTTGGCATAGCTGTTGGCACACACTGTACCCATAGCCACGCCAGTCTTTTGAAGGTAGAACTGATTTTCAAAAACAAAGAAATTGTTCTCCAATACAATATCAAGTAAACTACAGATAAGTGAGATTTTGTTATCCTCAAAACATCTATTAAAAGTTAAAAATTCTCTCACTTTATCAATGCCCCATGTATTAGGTATTGATGTAAAATGTGACTCAATGTCCATAGACACAAACATATAGTCACTATCAACTGAAATGATCCTACTATGCAGTCTCTCTAAAAACATTTTAGTGTCTTTAAGAATAGTATGGCAGTCATTAAGCAATTTATGTAGGTTGCTTTCCACAAAAATGGATAGCGGTTCGGTGCACCAACCCACACCGGACACTATATGTCTCATTGGGGATATCCTGCCATCTTTGCGGATTTTGTAAAGACCATAAATCATCAGAACTAGTGGAGTGCTAGTATTAAAGAATTTAAATGAATTCTCTTCAATTAAACCAGTCATCAAAAAATAAAAATTTAAGAAGGACACTTTCCATGATGCCATTAACGACACTTTTGGAGACACACTGATATATATTGTCATCCTGTAACAAAACATTCATCTGTTGCAAATATAATTCCATATCTAAAATCACAATGTCTCCTCCTTTGTCAGCTTGCTTAATTTCTATAGATTGCATAAGTTGGAGCTCATTCAGTGCCCTGTTTTCATTAAACGACATATTATTAAAGCTGGCTCTAGTTCCATGTGCAAACAGTTGTCTAAAGTCAGATTCACATATGTTAACAAAAGTCTGTGTAGCAGGATGCATGTTCGGTACAAAAGTACCGGGCCTTTTATATAAACCTAAGCCATCATTATTAACACCAGTATTATGTGGATGTTTTTCAGAGACAAGTTCCTGCCTAACAGCCTAAGATCCGTAAGCATTTCCGCATGATTGGCTCTCCTGGCAGGAATAAAGGAGAGTCCTTTATTTAACAGAGCAATCTGTTCCTCTGTGAGTGTTATAGAGAAAATATTAAAAATCAAACCTGGGTCTAAACTCATCTCCTCTTGGTTGGCTGGGAGTTCGGTTCCACACTCCAATGACTTTGTCCCTTCACCTGCCTTGTTAGGCTCCTTGAATGAGTCTTGATGGGTAAAGGGTTCTTTAGTGTGAATTGCGCCATTGTATTTGTTCCTAAAAAAAGCACTTACGTTTTTTTTTGTTTATCGATAAATTTCTTTTGGTTAGTGTAAGTCTGGTGTAACTTTGTTTGTCCAAAAAAGGCTTGCTGCCTGACATCAACTATTTACTTGTTTCATGGGGAAGACATGATCAATGTAAAAAATGAACAGCAAACAAGAAACAAGCTCAAGATAAACTGCTTAAAGGATTACTGCACAAGTTATTAACCACACATGATAGATTGGCATTCTGTTTAGTTTATGGGTAAAGCCTACAAAGATGACTGCAAGTCTCTAACAAATGTAATGAGCTTCTAAAAATACTGTAATCCTGTCCTTTATTACAAATATTGTCATATGCATTTCAATACCTAAGGCTTATATGTTATCTAGTTATGTAAATATTCTCTGGATGGCAACAATGAAAAGGTTTTCACTGTTGGTAATTCTTTAACACTATGCTTATTAAAGCTTACTTGCATCTTACAATCTCAGACAAGCTTACCTGATGGTCATTAAAGCATTGCTACTTACGCACAGAGCAACAGGGCACTGCGACAGCATGCATTTTCTGAATAATAAGCATAAATCAACAATTTAAAAATAGGACAGAAAACCAGAACATTCTGCAAAATCAAGGACAGATGAAAAGCCACGGTTGTACTTGTGGTCTACCTTGGATAGGGGAATACTCTGCACACTTGCACTGCATAACTGCTCCTTGTCTTGCTTGGACACATCCAGAGCCACTACAATGGGGAGTGGGGTGCAACAAGTATGTCACAATTTGAAATGTCTCTGGCTGACAGTGATGGCTCTGACACTCATACGTCACAACCTCAGAGCAAGAAATCTAGACAAAGACATACATAAAAGTGGGACACAGGCCCAAAAATAAGGAAAATTTTTAAATATTGCTCTTATAAACTTAGAAAGTAGTAGGTCTTGCATTAGTATGAATTTTCCAAAGGGTATGAAATCTGAAACTCAAATGTCTGCCTTTATTTTCTAACTTCAATCTTTAATGATTTGCCACTAATTTGCCAGAAAACCACAACGTTATGAAAAACAGACCAAAAATGTGATGGAAAAATATAAAATTGCCACACAATACAGCTGGGAACCTGTCAAAGAAGGGGCACCATTTCAATATTAGTAATGTTAACTTGAACAGCTGACAAAATAAGAGCATCTACATGCATTCTGAAATAAAAGTAATCTATAACTCTGATCATTACAGCTATTTATAATTGTAAACCCTCCAAGTTTTCTTCCAAAATTGCCATTTTGCAGAGGGATTATTAGGGGAAGAGCAACATTTTGAGCCAAAATTCGGGACAGTTGAGAGGTTTGGATATTCATAAATCTATAAAGCGATTTATTTGCACGTACCGCTCAACCTCTTAATGCAGAAAATCTGGACAAGGTCAAATATATTGGGGGAACATGCAAACAATACTAAAAATTGCTCTTGTGTAAACTTAAGACAGTTAATAGAATAACAGGTCTTGCTTTAGCATGCATTTTTCTGAAGGTTATGACATATGAAACTCAATGTCTGTCATTATTTAGTGACTTCATTCCTAAATGATTTGCCAGAAAACCACAAATTTTATGAGGAACAAACCAAAAATAAGAAACAAAAATCTATTCATTCTTTGAAAAATCTGCTACCAGTATTTACATCCAGAAAGGCCAAAATTTTCTCACATAAGTTTATTATATATGGCCTTTCATACCCCTTAAATCTGCTTGTAATGTGCCCCACCTTCTTACCTTTTTTAGAGATACATAACATTCAGCATTGCATGCAGAATACTGTTCTCCATTAGCGATATCTCTAGACATTAAAGATGAATTTAATGGATTGTTGTCAACAATTATGTGATCCCACACTGAAACTAGACTTGCGTCTGCTTATCATTAACTTACCTATCCCTCTAGAAGTTTCCAGAAATTCATTATAAACTTCTCTGGGCATTATTAATCATTGCAGTAAAGGTATTACATCTTCATGAAAATATAGCTCTCTTCTGACTGTGACAGACATTTTAATTGGCTTAGATTGAGACATAAGTGTGATCTTTATCTGCTTAACTACCAAAGTTATAGAACAACAGCCTTATAAACATATAACTACATAGCAAAGATCACTTTGGCAAAGTTCATGCCACTGATACTCTAATAGCTGACAGCTGGAAATCATCATACAGAAATCTTATGCAGAATTCTTTTTCCCCCTTGTTGGTGGTCTAATTCTCTGTAAATCCCTCCCCCGTACAGCAGGGTATAGTTGTTAACTTCAATATTCTAATTATGATGTCATTGTATGCCATAGAAGAAAATATTCCATTACAAGAAACACCACAGTAAATCTTTCCTGTCTTTTATGAGACTCAGTCTTTTTCAGCCCTGCACTCATCAGCAGGCAGAATGTTGGCAAATATGCATTCCATGAATAAACATATAAGCAGCCTTTGTAACTAGGAATGCTGACATGAGTTCATTTGACATAATTTTCTTCTGAGGTGCACACATGTTGTAACAGCTTATCAGTGTTAAATGTTTGCTCTTGCTTACTATTTCCTGTTCTTTTATTGACTAACTTCTTATTCTGATGAATATTCTTCATAAAAGACTGAAAGACTGTAAACATTTATACATTAGAATACATTCTTGAATTTGTCTCACAGAAGATGTCTCAAATTTTATACTGTCTTATAGACAGCCTTTCTAATTCACTGTGCAACATTTCTCTTTCCTCTACACTCTCTCCTATTACATACTGACACATTTGGAAATCATTGATACGCTTGATAAGAAGGCAAAACATGGTGGTCTTAGCAAATTAACAGTTCTTTATCAGTAATAAATGTTGCTTCTGTAATCAGATTAATAAGGCAGTTTCAAAAGTGCAATACTGAAAATAGTTAAATATTCAAGAGAAGAAAGCTGAAAGTATACCTGTGTGGCTACATTTTGCTAAGAGGAGAGTTAAATAACTTCTGATGGAGTTATTGAGGGACTTGGCTGGGAATTATTTACCTTTCAGTGATATAGCAGTCAAATGCATGATTATGTAATTGTCAGTTATAAAAATAATTGAACCTCACCTGCCATGGATGAAAATACCTCTTGTCTGCACACGTCTTGTTACTGAATGGACCTTCACCAGGGCTGCATGTTTGCAGGTTATGCAGGGCATGAGCCAGTGAATACACAGCATTTAACATATTGTACTGATACTTGAAACTGTCAAATGGATATATGTTCTGCCCAAGTGTTTCCATGTCTTCTTTTCCAGTACACAGCTGGAATGTTGCATTTATGCCTTCAGTCTGAACATTTGTAATGGTTTTATTATCTAACCACTTGCATATGAATGCTGTCTCCCAAAACTGCTTCATAAAAGAATCATGAGGATATCTAGAAGGATTAATATTGTAAAGAAAGTCTGTCAGTCCTGGAATTTTCATACTAGGCTCTGCTAAGCCTACTGTGCCATTTAATATTTTCATGAGATCCTTTCTTGAAAATATACTTTCATCTACCCATCCTGAGGTTGCTAACCAGACTTTCCCCATGACATTATGCGTAGACATTTCTTCCATAATTAGTGCCACTTCCTGCGGATAGGAAAAAATAATGACCACAACTGCTGATGAAGACATAACCTTCTCCACAAGGGACTTAATAGTGTTCCACTCAAGGTTTGTTGGAATAATCTCAAAAAATGCCACACAAATGTTTGCCTCAGTTAATGTTTCCAGTAGTTGTTGGCTTCCCAATACATTAAATTCATCATCAGAATAGACAATTCCAACCCAAGTCCATCCAAAGTGCCTCACAAACTCAGTAAGACCAAACCGTTGAGGATAAATACTCCCTGTTGTGCGAAGGAATGAAGGGAACTGATGCTTGTCACTGAGTAGTGAGAGTCCAGCTGTGTGACTAATCTATTGATCAAAAGTGAAGAAGATATTATATAAAACAACATAGTATTTTACTATGGTAAATAATGAACATTGAAAAAACTTTGTAATGAGTTTGAACACATTCATTCTGTTAGCAATACTTCAGCTTAAATTTCATAACATAATTAAAATGTAATTTTATTCTACTTTTTAGTATCATGAAGATATTTAATTATAGTTTGTGTGGGAAACAAACTAAATGTGTAGACTACATACCTGAATGTCTCATAAGTAAAACATTTGTGTAACTGAGAGGGTCAATCTGACTGAAATTATATTATGACAGCATTCATACAATCTGTTTTGTAAAAACTCTGGGTGGGATTCAATAAAGCCAAATGTCAATGTCAGAATCATGGAGCAGCCTCTGCATGGAATATGGCTGCTGAGTGATCCAGTAAATGAGGCTGGGGGCATGCACGAGCCTGCCAGCACTATTCTGACATGGACACCACCTCATTTGCTGGTGAAAACCATGCAAATGAGGTGAATTAGCAATTCAGTAAGCAGGCAGGCATCCATGTTAGAGCAGTGTCCACTGCAGAAATGCATTCTGTTAATAACCGTGTACATTCTGCAAAAATTAAAACAGGGGCATGACAACTCAAAGTAAAGTACGTATTATGACTATTAGGCATGCCAATGGCCAAAAATATGGACATTGTCATGGAAAACAGTTTCAAAATCATAAAAATCAAACTTTAGTATTTTTTGGCCAATTTTGGCTTTTAAACATAGCCCAGTGGTGTTCAATATGATGATATTAATGGTATTAGTACATTTTAGGATGTGTAGGATGCTCTGGATGATGATATTAATATATTATTGTCATATATATATATATATATATATATATATATATATATATATATATATATATATATATTTTTTTTTTCACATTTTGGTTTAGTAACTGGTGGTTTTGCGCCTTTGGTATTTTTGTGTATACAAGAATTGGTCTTTAACTTGTATCTCTTTAACGATAGTCTAAGAGACAACAATGTAATTGATTAATTGCTTCAAATTTAGTATGAATTACTTGTCAATTAGTTGGTTTGTTATCTGAAGAAGGGGTGGCACTGAACTCTCTGAAAGCACTAATAAAATTGGAATTCTTAATACTACTTGGATCTCGCTCAGTTTTTCGCCCGCTTTTATTGGTTTTCATAGCCCAGTGGTGTGCAAACGTGATCATGTAAAAAATAAAAAAATGTCAAAAGACAATTTTAAGTGAAATATGAATTTTTGCCATTATAGTTGGCAGCATGCAGAACTAAAACAATAACAGGCAACACTGGCAGCTAAAGAGATAGGCTCTGGTGCAGTGGTGTATCAAGGGACTAAGGCAGTGGGGTATGCAAATGAGCTAAATTTATTAAATAGCAAAATGGGAGACCATGTCCATCTGCACCTAACTGTATAGGAGCTGTAATTCTGTAGTGTAAGCAGGACAAGCAGCTGAAGTGAAAAGTGGGTGTGTCATGCTTGGTGTAAGAACATAGGAGCTCCACTGCCTCTATTTGCGCTCAGCTAAGCACAGCTAAGCAAGGGGATGTATCTGAGCTAGTTCAAGAAATGCTGAGCATGTTCACATCCCTGGGAGGGTCCTTTCTACTCAGTACTGTTTACTATAGCAACAGGGGTTTGGGCAGCATGTTGCAGGGCTTAAACACAATGGAAATAATAAAAAAAAAACAATAGGAACTAGCAAAAGTGTTTACATTTGAGCAGCGGATCTGCACGGCATGCCACGGGGCTTAGAAGGGATGGAAATGGGAAGAAAGAAAAATTGGGAAATCACAGAATAAAGGCACTTAAGTACAAATAATGGGTCTATATTAGATCAGCGAACGCTTGAAAAAGTGAATGCTAATTGATCAACCTTATGTAAGTGAATGCTTACAATCTCGAACTGTCAGATCAGAGATTTTTTTCCTAGGGAAAAAAATCGCTGATCCAAAACACATACACACAACACAAGCACACCAAACAAACAGAAATCCACGCACATAAACCTAAAATCTGACACCTAACCCTACACTAAACTATGCACACACCACTAACTATCCACTTACCTTAACCCAAACCCTAACCCTAAGGTCCGTCACTATCGCACACTCACCTCACCTGCTCCCTAACTCTAACTCACCTAAACCCGCCCTACCCTCACGTCCACACAATCGCACACATATCTAACCCGCGCCCTAACCCTAACTCAACTAACCCACCCTAACACTCACATCCACACAATTGTACACTTACCTGAATCCGACCCGTAACTTTCCACCACAGCACTGAAAATACCGAAGCAACAGAAACGGATAACCAAATTCTTTCCCTAGGAAAATATTTGGGTTTCTGTTGCTTTGATATTTTGAACATTCACTTAAATAAGTTTGATCAATCAGTGTTCACTTGTTTAAGCATTCGCTGATCTAGTATAGACCGCAAATAATATAACTGGCAGGTGGAATATATCATAGTCAGCCAATCACACAGGCAGCATCTGCAGCACACCAGTATAAACTATGCAAAGACCTTTCAGCCTGGTTTTTCCCAAAAGCTCTGTACCATTGGTGTTCACAGGGAAATTTTAACTGATAAAATATTAAGGGCTGCTATCACTTTGAAACTTCAGTATGTGCTAGAGGCTGAGGGCAGTGGGGAGGATAATGCTGACAACTATCCAGACTGAGGAGGAGGAGAAGAGTGTTCAGACCCAGGTAGACAGAGACTCTTCAGCAACTCTGCAACCTGTGCCAGCCTCATCTGAGACCCAGATCCAACAGAGGGAAAGCCTTCCCAGTTCAAACCAAGGTATGTGTAGCCTCAAAAATACCAGCTACAGGTACCTTCCAAAGACCTACTGGGGACATCATGGGGTCTGACAGGCATCTGCATCCAGAATACTCCACCAGTTCATGGATGTCATGCAAACGCATGCTAGTGAGCACATATATTTCCCCAGTACACATGAGGAGAGGACCAACAATATGCATCTCTTCCACCATATAGCAGACTACCCAGAAGTACTGGGTGCCATAGACTGCATGTACATCCACATCAAGGCACCACCTGGTGAAGATGGTAGAGTCTATGTCAACCACAAGGGATATCACTCCATTAACTGCCAGGTAGTGTGCACTGCCCAGGGCATTATCATGAATGTGTGTGCTGGCAGCCCTGGTAGTTATCATGACTCCCACATCTGGCATTCCCTACAGCTGTAGCAGGCATTTGCCAGGGGGGGCATCATGTATGGCCATCTGGTGGGGGATGCTGGCTATGCACTGGAGCTGTGGATGATGGCACCCATCAGAAATGCACACACACACACACACACACACACACACACACACACACACACACACACACACACACACATGCGCACACACACACACACACACACACACACACACACACACACACACACACACACACACACACACACACACTGAAAAATGCCACAATGAGGGACACGCACAAACCAGGAACATTATGGATCATGTGTTTGGGATGCTCAAGTCACGGTTCCGCTGCCTTGACATATTTGGTGGAGCTCTGCAGTACTCTCCAGCCACATGTACACACATGTTCATAGTATGTACCATTCTACACAATATGATCCTGTGGAAACAGCTGTGATAGGAAAATCACAAGGAAGGGCCACTCTCCCCCACCTTTGCTAAGGCCCCCACAGGCACAGGGAGTCTAAGAGTAGGAACTTCCTGAGCCTGCTTCTCTAGGCAGATCGAGGTGTGCACAGTATGCCCAGGCCTTGGCAAAGAGGCGACGCATTGCACACACACACTCACTGACACTGTAGGGACCCAGGGACTGACACCTCTCTCTTACTCACACACACAGTAAAATGGATGCCACACACATATCACACTACCTGTATCTTTCCATGTATAGGCTGTGTACTGCATGCATCCAACAGAGCCAGCCCTTAAGCACCATCCTCACAACTGCTGCAGGCACTAGGTAAGTCAGGCTTCTTAACAGAAAATTAATGGAGTAATACATTGTGGTAGCATAGCTGTGGTATTGCTGCATGCATGCAAGGGAATGGGTGGCCTACCAGGATAGCAGCAGACAATTGACGGCTATGTGAGATAACAGAAAATGTCTGCCCGATACTGGCTTCCCCGGAGAATGCATTCATCCCCTAGGTGACAAATCTCACTGCAGTATATGTGGGAGGGCGAACAAACTGGGGGGGGGGGGTTCATAGGTAACATGCATGGATGTCAATGTGTGGGTCCCATACTCACCCCTCAGCCTCACCCAGCAAGTCAGCCATAGAAAATCATAAAGAAATGTCTGGCAAAGGCCCACAAATGGGGAAAATGATGAAATATGCCCATACAGACCTACACAGTGATATCACAGCAGATATTCCAGTTGCAGTAAGGCTCTGAAGGGTAAGAAGTCTGAAACCCAAATGTCTGCCATTACAATCTAATCTGTCGTCTTTAGAGATATGCCTGTAGTGTCCAAGACAGGCACAATACTATGCTAAATGGAACCAGAATGTAAAGGGAACATCAGCACAGTCTGTGCAAATGTGGACAGTTGAAAGGTGTGCCCCCCCCCCACGCACACACCCATGTTCCCATAGAAATGTAGTAACAGTAATGTTTTTAGGATATACGCAGCACAGCACACATTCCCAGGGCTGTCCCAATCAATTTGATAACTTGTTGCATGTCCACAATATGCAGGGGTCCATGAGCTATGTTTATGTGTGGTCAGTACTGTCAGTATGTGGCCTGCACTTACTCCTGGTTGTTGTGTCTTAGTGGCCTAGGTACAGTACTGTGGGTGACAGGGTCCATGTTCCAAGAACTGCAGTGCCAACTATTCTGCATGTCAAATACAGCTACAGTAGGAGTTGTACAAACTGTCCAGATGTCAATATCTGTTACTGCAGGAAAGCTGGACAGGTTAGGGACAGGGGGCCACACATATGGACAGTACATAGCTCAGAGGTAACCTACACAGTGCCTAGTAGGACAGCAGTTACCCGAAGGTCAGTGTACTGCCAGGTCATAAAAGGCTGCCAACTTACTGTGTCAAAACTGACAACATGTCACTGGCCAACATCCATACCTCCGGAATGACAGGTTGTCACAGAAGGAGCACAAGTATGCCTTGTATATCTGTTCTGGTTCTTCTAACATTGCATTTACCTGACAACTATTTGCAAAACAAGAAAAACAAGAAAGGGTCTTATCAAAACATCAATGGTAGACAGTGTGGTAGCTGATGTCTTACCCATAAGAGAAAGCAAGCAAATACCAAACTGGTCTCCCAAATGTCTATGTTTTGCAGAACAGTATTAACACTCTGTCTCCATGTGTGTGCCTTTGTCCAACTGTCATATATGGGCCTCTCCAGATGACTATCTGTGACAAATTGACAGCTAGGCCAACATGTAGCCTCATAATAACATATAGCAACACAAACTGTCTTAGGACCACAGCAAATGTAGTGGTGCAATGATGGACAACCTGCTAAACAGGTACACTCAGAGGTGTGAAGTCCACAGCCTTGTGTGTGATGTTATGGCATTTACCCCACTCACATCAGAATTACAAATACATAAGAGCAGCCACTGTGGGCAAAGCCTGTGATTGGACTACAGAAAGACAAGGAGACACACATAAGAGGAAGGGGAACCACTGGCCAGACAAATGGAGAATATGCACACCAAAACAAATTGTGCAGTAACATAGGTGCCATGCAATGTATGGAGTCAGAAAAATCACCTGCAAATACACAACACAATCCTATATAAGTGGAGGTCGAAAAAAAAAAAAAAACAAAGCCCAAACAAAGGACACCTCACAGGCAAAAATACATGAGAACTCCACAAACATACACACCACAGACCATGCAGACTCCACACACAAGGGTCTTGCAAACACTAACGCCTTATCCCAAGCCCCAAACACCTGTCCAGCACAGATAGGCTAACAGCACTGTCCATCTATCCCATTCCATACAGTCTGCTGTGGTAACCCCTGTCTGGCATACAAAGCAATACAGACCCTGCCTTGATGGGACTGTTACACATCTGGAAGTCAAGGCCCACTTGAGGCACAGCATCAACCTGGTGTGTGATATCAGTATGGTTTGCTGGTGTGACAGATATGTGTCTCACACCCCCCCACATCTGTGGAATACACTCCCTGTCCACATCAAGCCAAGTGCCTCAATACTTCTAGTGATGTGATCCCTTTTTAAGTCCATGGGAAACACAAAACACAGTCCTGTGATTCCACCTGTGTCCATGCTGGACAGGGGCTCTGTGTGCTGACATGTCATAACATGGGCTACACTCCCATCTGCGTGGGTTATAAGGGCGTCAGGGACAATATCCTACTAATGTCATATCAGCCTATCAACCTATACACAACTGTCTGTCAGTGGTTCACCACATTACTCTGCACTGCTCTGCCACTGATATACCTGGAAGTCACAGTGCTATGTGGAATATGCTGTACATATAATGGACATCTTTGCACAGTAGAATGCACCTTGTACCCACACCCATACCTCTAAACCTCTGACAGCAAGACATCTGGACAAGGTCATAAATAAAAGTGGGATAAAGGCCCAATGATAGACATGTGCTGTAGCTATTGCTCTTACAAACTGAGAAAGTTGGCAGAATAATTGGTTTTGCATTAGCAGGAATTGTCTGAAGGTTATGAAGTCTGAAAAACTAATGTCTGTCATTATTTTGTAACATCACTCTTGAATTATTTGCAACTAACTTGCCATAAAAACACATGTTTATGTAGACTGGATGAAACTTCTAGACAAACACCTGGACAATTTGCCAAAAACTGTACACTTGAGAGGTATAGCCACACCAGCATATGACTTCTCAAGTAAGACGAATACTATACAAGCAGGAGATCCCCAGCCAGTATATCACCAAGTTGCTGGACTGTTTTCCCAGCTTCATCAGTCAAACAGCTATAGCCACAACTCTCAACTGGCCTTTCTGGGCAAGAATGTCTATAGTCAGGCTCACAGTATCGGTCTGTGCATCATACATCTTGTATTCTTCTGGTAAAGCACTGTGATGATCTGAGGATGTCTGTCACTAGGTAATGACACAATGCATTCCAGTGTCAGATGTCAGATATGTCAGAAAATGTCTGCTAAAGCAAACCCAGTACCTCTAGCAACTTTCTGTTTACTTTTGAGAAGTATGGCAGTAGCACACAAAACTCTGGACTGGAGTACAACTATCTCTGGAATGGAGTCCCACTCTTACTATAAAAGGTCATACTGGGAATGCTCCTACACTTAGAGAATCACAGCCCATGTTGGATTACACATCGGACTATATAACTGTATTGTGCATATATGTCTTTTCATACAGACAGCTATGTACACCTTAACTGCCCCTACACACACCCATCAGACAGGATTAACCTCAGCTAGCTGTAAGTGGGCCATATGTGATATATCTGCATCTGTTGCATGTGACAGACAGACATAGATATGGGCAACATATAACAATACATCAAGCATACACACACATAGATGTGGGGAAGAGAGACACAGACAGTGATAGAGAGAGAGACACACACAGGGAGACACACACAGAGAGGAAGTCATACACAGGCATACCGTGAATGGCATAGAGTGATGTCCTGATGCAAAGAGTGGCATACTGGTCGTAACCAGTCGCACGTGCTAGCATGAAGGTGAACTCCATTGTGGAATAGTACTGAGGTGGTGGTTATAATATCACATCACTTGCCTTTGTGTGTGTGTGTGTGTGTGTGTGTGTGTGTGTGTGTGTGTGTGTGTGTGTGTGTGTGTGTGTCTCTCTGTAGGTTTAAGTATTAAGAGGCCATTCCCACTCAGTACACTTCCCATTGCCCTACTTCACAACATCTGCTGATGTCATCCACCTTAGAAGTAACATTGGACACCTGTCAGCTCTGTAAGCTCTGTAGCATGTGCGAATACTGTGTAACACTATAGTACAAATAACTGGATAGGTAGGGGTTTTAAGTGTGTTAATGCATATGTTTGTAGATTTAACAGTTTTAGGCCATACCCAAGCAGTACACTTCCCAGTGCCCTAATTTAGCAGTCCTGCTGATGTCATTCTCCTTAGATGTACATTTGGACAACCCCAGCCCTATAAGCTCCATGGGGAGTGCAATAACTATGTAACAGTATAGTACAAATAGCTAGATAGGTAGGGGTTCTATTCTCAGTTCCAGCAAACGTGTGTGTATAAGTGTGTGTACAAGTGTTTGTAAGTGTGCATATTTGTAAGATGAAGCATTTTGAGGACTTTACCACTCACAACACTTCACAGTGCCCTACTTTAACAGTCCTGCTGATGTCATTCACCTTAGAAGTACCTTTCAACACATGTCAGCCCTATAAGCTCTGTAATTCATGCAACAACTGTGTAACACTATAGTACAAATAGGGGTTCCATTCTCAGTTCTGGCAAGTGTGTGTGCGTATAAGTGTCTATACAAGTGTTTGTAAGTGTGGATGTTTGTAGGATGAAGTATTTTGTGGACGTTCCCACCCGCACCACTTCCTAGTGCCCTACTTTAGAAGTCCTGCTGATGTCATTTACCTTAAAAGTACTTTTGGACACTTGTCAGTACTATAGGCTCTGTAGTGCCTGTGCTAACTACATAACACTATAGTATAAATAACTGGATAGGTAGGGATTATTTTCCCAGTCCTGGTAAATGTAAGTGTGTGTGTGTGTGTGTGTGTGTGTGTGTGTGTGTGTGTGTGTGTGTGTGTGTGTGTGTGTGTGTGTGTGTGTGTGTGTGTGTGTGTGTGTGAATGCACATTTGTAGGGTAATGTATTTTTATGACCTTCCCTCCCAGTACATTTCTCATTGCCATACTTTACAAGGGCACTTTATGTAATTCACCTTAGATATACCTCAGGACAGTGTTAAATCCTATAAGCTCCATGGCAAATGTGATAACTGTGTAACACTGTAGAAAACATAACTAGATAGGTAGATGTTCTAAACTCAGTACTGGCAACTGTGATACTTTGTGTGTGTGTGTGTGTGTGTGTGTGTGTGTGTGTGTGTGTGTGTGTGTGTGTGTGTGTGTCTGTGTGATAATCATATCCTCCCCGTGTATCCTCTGGGGGTGTGGGTTATACCATTTTGAGGCATGTACCACCCAGTACACTTCCCATTGCCCTACTGTACATGGCCTGCTGATGTCATTCACCTTAGATGTACCTGTATTCACTTGTCAGCGTTCAAAACTCTGTGGCATGTGCAATAACTGTATAATACTATAGTACAAATAGTTAGATAGGTACGGGTTCTAATCTCAATACTGACAACTATAATAGTATGTGTGTAGCATATCCCCAGAGGCTGGTGTGTGTGTAGGTTATACCATTTTAAGGCCCATTGACCTCCTACACATGACATTACTTTAAAGATCCTGTTAATGGCATCTGTCTCACATGCACCATGTAACACTATACAGCCCGTGCCAGTATCTTTACAGATGTACATGGAATATCCACGTTTGCAACCTATATGTGGTCTGTGTTCCCTAGCAATGAACATTCCTGTGATATAATTGCAGAATATGTCACAGTTACCATAGTAACACACATGCCAGCATCAGACATCGTACCTGATTGGCACATCATGCTGACACAAAGTCTGTCACTCTATCACTTGTGCAGGTTTGTAAGAGCAGTAGATGAGACAAATCACTATTTTTGGTGGGTTATCCCACCATCCATGAAGGCATTCACAAGATTACTTCTTGTAAGAGGGTGTGTGCTATGTCTCAGGCATATTATCTATGTAGAGCATGTCATGTGTATGTAGCCCTATAGTGCATACATGTGGATACATAGGGTTACTAATATGTCTAATGGCAACTGTGCATGTGTTTCTGTATGCACAGCCCCTGTGGTTGTCTTTACTGTGTGTATATGATGGCTATACCATTTTGTATGCCTCTTCCACCCTGTGAACTCCCTCATTGTCAGCCTACTTTCAGCCCATACAGAGGTCATCCACCATACAAGCACAGTTACACAGTTTCTAACACCAAACCACTGTGGTGCATGCAACGGTCATATCACTGTGTATTGTATAGAAATAGAGGGGTAGGTCATCTAGTCTGAGAAGTGTCAACTCCATGTGCATGTGTGTTTCAATGCATGTCCCCATGTAGCAGTGTGTGTGTGTGTGTGTGTGTGTGTGTGTGTGTGTGTGTGTGTGTGTGTGTGTGTGTGTGTGTGGTCAGATGGTGCTACCATATTAAGGGTCTCTGAACCCACCACTGACAATCCTAACAGCCCCTGCAATTGTCACCCCTTGAATAGTAGTGGCAGACACTGCAAAACTACATTACCTCTGTGCTATTTGTGTTATGTATCTAGCACTATCATTCGTAAGATTGTGCAGGTAGGGGCTGTGCTCAGCACTCCAGCAGCTGCTCCACCATATACAGGACTATGGCTCTGTGTGCACTACCAGCAGGAGAGTTGACAAGTTAGTCTAACACAGGCTGACCAGTGTCAGGAATACATACCCCAAACCTGTCATACACAGTACTAGGAATACCATAATCACCTGCATGAAGATTGAGTGGATGAAACAGAAATGGCAATGGGAACAGGTGCTGATAGGTGAATCTGTTGCAGTTAAAGTAGCGGCTAAGCTTGTGAGGGACCTAGTGCCAGTACTCAAGTGAACTCCTCTGTATGTGTGAGCCTGCGCTCCTACAGAACACCCAGGTGACATGTACGAAGGCTAGCTGGCTGTGAAGGGTATGTATGCAAGGTCACACTGTCTGCCAAAATTGTCCTTCACACACTGTTGCATGTAAACACACTTGGTAAACATGTACATTTACAGCTGTACCTTGGCTATGAAAAGGTCACTGTACTTCCACTCTGCCATACTCATCATTGCTACTGTCAGCAGGCCCACAGCCTGCAGACATACAGGTACCTGGAAGACAAACAAAATACAGTATGTGACACTACAGTCAGTCAGCAGTACTAACAGCAATAATGCGTCATGTCTAACAATGTACATACACCTTGATGTGTAGCCATATCTATTGCCAGCAGACAGTACCTTATGCAGCATAATATTACTGCACTGTACTATATTTACCCTGTGCATGAGACTCATATGAGCATGTACCTCCATCAATGGTATGGATAACAGGGTTGTGGCAAAAGTGTCATCACATGCACAGGGTGTGGTGTGGGATTGCCAGAGACCTAGGCTGGGCCATATAGTTGACACTGTGTGTGTGTGTGTGTGTGTGTGTGTGTGTGTGTGTGTGTGTGTGTGTGTGTGTTTGTGTGTCTGGAGGGGTGGTGTTCAACTGGGCCATGCGTCCTGTGAGCGAGATGTGTGAGTGTTTGCATAGAATTAAGCCATGTGGATGCCCGATACAGGGCTATGTTGAACAGTCATCTACCATACATGGCAGGATGTACAGTTGACTGTCTCTCGTCAGGGACATGGGAACTTGTTCTGCCAGGAGTCTCACGGGCACTACCAGCCCCAAGAACTGATGCAGTACTACTCCCTGATGGTGAATGCTGTCTGCTGGATCTGCATCCCTGACAGGACTGGCCAGGACCACGTACCTATGGCCTGCTCCAGTGTGGTGTGGACAGCACCCTCCCTTCGGAAGTGCTGGTGGTATAGCCACTACGGGACTCTGAATGTGTAAGGCCATGTGGGCTCTCAGCTGATCATGTTGCTGATCTACATCCACCTGGCCGATGCCCTACTCCCGCCACATGCTCAAGCACAGACATTGCACAGTCAAGCAGTGACAATGTCTCACCCCACCATCTATCCACAACATTGGCAAAATGATGTACGGCATCACAAATGCCATGGAGGTCATCACACATGGCAGGACGTGCTGCATTCGTGACCCTGAGCATCTGTCTGGTGTTGCAGTCAGTACGCATTTGTGCCTCCATGACAGACCATAACATGCATCTGGTGACACCTGCTGTGACATCTGTGACAGGAGCTTGTTGAGCAGCAGTCCTCCGTTGAGCACTCCTGTCCATCTGCCTGTGTGTGACCTCACCTGCTTTCTGGCTATGGCTAGTGTGTACACTCACACTTGCCATAGTCAACACACTAGCCTGTTCCATGCCACCACCTTCCAGATGTCCATTATCTGTGGCTGCAAGGGGACTGGGTATGTGTGGGCATACTGACTGTATGTGGAGACATTGTGGGTGGAAGTGGATACTAATCAATGGCACAGATTCAGGCCCCAACAACCCCACCTGTGCCTCACTATGACCACCACCATCATGAAAGTCTGCTAAGTCACTGACATCAGGTTGTGAGGGGGAGAGGCACCAACCCCCATGTTCACCTGTGAGGGGAAGACAGCATATGTAAATTAATACTCTGCAGTATTATGTTGTAAAGTCTTGCACAGCTTTGCCAACTATAGGCCCTTCAGGTTAGATCTTATGGTAGTTCTGACTGCCACAATCCATCTCTTTAACAGCTACTGTATGGCAATCAGCAAAGGATGACAAATCCTTCTGTTTGATGGGTCTATTAGCAAAATGGTAAGTGTGACCAAGACCAAGGTGATTGGATTGAGCTATACAGTATCACCAAGTGCATATGCAAGTACTGTAAGAGCTGACGTACTGCTATACAGATCAGACACAATGACAAGGTTTAATGACATGTGATAGTAACTAATGAAGGAACAAGAGAATACTCTATCAGTACAGTACCTACCCAGTTCAAACTTACAGGGATTTATTTCAGTCAATATTGCAGGACAGTCTGAAATACATACAGGAAACATGTAACGTACTAGGTGCATAGGTTCATAAGATGATACCAGGCTATTGGCCAGGATGCTCTCATAAGACTAGCCCTGAATTTTGCCCATGTCCCTTCAAAGCCAGCACCTGTTCCCCTGTCCAGCTGGGACACATGCAGGATCTCAGGGGTGTCTTTTACATTTCCCATGCAGTCGTCCAGCTTCTTCTTCAAGAGGGCTATACAGGTACTCTGCTAGACATGGGGAGGGAGTGTATTTTAAAGACAGTGTATTGTGTGGGACACTACATTATCCCACCAACAAGTACTACACATGTCACAGACGAGGTGAGGGCCTTGTGTGCATGTTATGTGAGGGCAGTTTGTCTTACAGATATGCAAAAATGCAATTAAGGCTGGTATGAAAATGGCCTTATGTGCCAGACACAGGTCTCCTATGATCAGTCTGTATGAGAATGAGAACAGGAACAGGGCTTTCAGCCTATCTGTATAGGATCAGTGTTGCAAACCCTAGATTTGCCTCATCAGGAACCTCTCTGGTCTCTGCAACTGCTGCATTTGCTTGGCAAGGTACATGCCAAAGGAGCTATTGTACTTGGTAATGCATCTGATAAGGGTGGAGTACAGGGATGTTGTGGCCTTCTGGTTCCTGGATGACATACCCATATTTATGAGGTGGGCCATGTAGACAGCCTTCTGTACAATGGTATGCACATGGTGGGAAACTGCCAGGTCACTACCAACCTTGGTGCACAAGTCGCCTCGCACCTCATTGCATGCTCAGCACCTTGTTATTACTGTCATAATTAGTGGGATGACATCTACCTCAACAGGGAAAATTATTCATCTCCTGGAATTCAGTTTGAGGCAATGCTTCTTTCACCAGTCACTAATTTGGGTAAGGACCTATTTGAAGATGCTCACATCTGTAGGGGAATGTAAGACAGTGGCCAGCTTGCAATCATCTGTAAACCTGGTCACCCACAGACCCCTAGTTTTGTCTTGTACCTCAGAAATGTATATTTCAAGCAGTAGAGGCCTCAGACCATTTCTCAGGGTACACTGCTCTGTAAGAGACTATTACTAGAGGTGACTTCCACTACTTTGACCTAATGGGTACTATCATTGACCCAGTCAGCTACCCATCTGGTAATATACAGGTTGATGCCTAGCTGTATAGGCTTGTGTATCATGGCTGCCTGGAGATTATTGTGGGAGATTTGGGTTAGGTGAAGGTAGGCAATATGCACCATCTTCCCCTTGTCCTTGTGTTTGATGACTGCTTCAGATAAGTTGACCAGGTTTAACAGGTCTGATCTCACTTTAACAATACCACACTGTGTGGGCTTAAGGATTTTGAGGTTGCCAATGCCCCTGTATATAAGGTCCTTGATATTGCCTTCCATGCCCTTGCAGATCAGGCTAGTTTGGCTGATGTGTATATGATTATCTGGGTTGGTGGATTGTTCCACCTTTGTGTATAAGGATGACAGTGGCTGCCCTCTGTGCAGATGGGAATGGGATGATACTGGTGCTCATGCTTTGGTTGACTACAGTGTGTAATGGAGCTGAGAGCTCATGACTTCTGTATGTTGCCTTTGAAAGGGCATTGCAGACCTGCTGCCTGATGATGAGGGGAGGGGGAACATTCTGTGCATGTCCATGTGTACCGATGGGGGGACAGGAGGTGATGTTTACACTTAAACTGTCTGCAGCAGATTGGCTATATCTATGGCATATGTTATTGACCACCACTGCAGAGCAAATTTGGGTGTTGCCTCTGAGATTGCAGACGTGTGTGGAAGGCCTAGTGATTGGCCTTGGTGGATGTGTCCAATTTGCACTCAAAGTTAGCCTTAGGTAATTCACTTGTGAGATTATTTGTTTGTTCAGACCAAGGTGACATTGCTTCCATTTAGGCACCTGCTCCTTCTTGGGAGCAAACATATGAGCCACGCATCTGGACAATGTATAGAAATCAGGACAGTGGAGAGGTATGACTGCAGTCATGTAACAGAAGGAAAAAACACTGAGAGCTGCCAACCATTTCACCCAGCACCTTCTGAACTACAGTCAAACCAACACGACATTGCCCCAAATCAGCTCTGGAGAATTACTCATGCATTTGCAAATATATCATGCACTACAGGTATGTAACTGTAGGGAAATGCAGACATCGGTGAGAAATTGTCCACACACATCCACTTGCACCACAGTCAGAGCAACTATCAGTACCCCAACTGAACTCTAGAGTATAACAACTGTTTGAACAAATATATCCTGATCACCAGTCACAGACTACATCAACATATACTGCACTAAGTCACAGTCTACTGGAATCCTTAGGTGTTACAGGACATTTCTCAGTCTGCCCCTACAAACATATACAGCTGATAGACCACCAGCAACTGTAGCAGCATGCACAGTCAGACAGAAAAGGATCTATGACACTCACATCTGCCACTCTCCCTACTCAGACCAACAAACATTTACACACTACACTGCTACACAATATTGACAATCTCTCAACAATGGCCAGACATACATAACTCTCAACTGTACAGATTTCCACAAAATGTCCAGGGTGTGGGACCATATTTATGGCCACTGTCACATACCACTTCTGGGAGTCTGCTAAGTCACTGGGAAGATATCAGGAATGAAGTCACTAAATAATGATATACTATACCCCTGAAATGTTAACTGCAAGATAGATGGACAAAGCCTGACATACTTGGGGGACAAGTGGCCAAAAAGAGGGACATATCTGACATAATGGTGTTACAAACTGAAACAGTTGCTGGTGTTACAGTTTTTGTTGTAAGATATATATGAAGGATATGATGTCTGAAATACAAATGGATGCAAACATTAACTGACTTCAATCCTCACATTATACTACTGACTTCTCAAAACATAAATTGTCTGAGAAACAGGGCAAACATAAGAGGCAAACCTCTGGGCATTCTACTGTGGTCTGTTCACCATAACAGTTGTGGGTTTCTGACAAATCACTGGGATGATGTGAGCATTAACATCAGTAAATGATGGCAATCATGTGTGTTTCAGACCTGAAATATATCAGAAAATATATGTTAAAACAAACCATGCTACTCTAGCAGACGTCTACACTTATAACAGCCATATTTCAACTACATCACTATTGTTTGCCCTTTATCCTCCACTTTTTCAGGCTTTTTTGCAGATGTCTTGCAGTAAGAGGTTGAAGATATATATATATATATATATATAAATATATATATATATATATATATATATATATAAATATATATATATATATATATATATATATGTGTGTGTGTGTGTGTGTGTGTGTGTGTGTGTGTGTGTGTGTGTGTTATATATATATATATATATATATATAAAAGAGTACAAAGGATGTGTATTTTTCCCTTTTATTAAATGACTGTAGTGCACATGTTTGAAAAAGTGTTATATATTCCCACAGCTCAGGTGATGCAGAAGTATGTTGCTGTGATTGCAATGCACATGGTCCTAGGTTCAAGATTTGGTAGTGATGACTTTTTTAATTAATGTTAAATGACCATAATGCATGATATGTTTGTAAAAGCATTTCAAATCATCACAGCTCAGATGGTGTAATGGTATGTTTTTGAGATTGTAGTGAACAGTGTCCTGTGACTTGGCAGGGCTGATTATTTTGTTGCTGGGCAGAACAAGGGCTGATGGAAACAGAGTGATTAAAGCACTTTTAAGCAGTTGTAAGCGAGATTGTGCAGTTTTATGTGAAGCTAAGCGATGCTAACAGATGGGTAAGTCCTCTTAGCTTTGCTTAGCTGCACTTATTCCTGCTTACACCCACGCTAATTTTAAATAAAGAAAAGAAAAAAAGAGTAATAGGAAAGTGGTGAAATACGGGCAAGCAGGGAGAAAACATTAGGAAAACAAGCTAGGGATGTGCAGGATGGATGAAGGAAAGGACCATAGCTCTACATTTTTACTTCAGCAACAGTTGTGACTGATATGAAAAATTTAGAATTTACAGCCTTACACCCCACAGAGAGGGGTGTTGGCGACATACATTTGTAGAGTAATTTGAGTGTTAAGTAATTTATGCCACTGGACATGGGAGTGAACTGTAGAGCTATGTATGGGGCAATGATTTTTTTGGCTGGACAGATGCCCCTTTTTTTATAAAGGTGATAGTGGGATGTTGGGGAAGGGCTGAAGGTATGTTTGGGGAAGTAGGTTGGGTAGGATAGGTTGCATTCTCAGACAGACAAGACACACAAGATAGCAGACAGGAGTGGTATATGACACAAGATGGGGTAAACACCTTGGACGGGGTTGATTGAGAATCAAAGGCCCATGAGCCCCCAAATGGATACAGTGGGACTGAGATCCCTACCTATGGGCAGTCACCACTGCACCTTCTGACCCTGAAGGTGGCTATGCTGGAGGCTGGACAATAGGGGCAGCCTGCCCCTCCCGGTGCACCAGGCAGCCCTCCATCTGGCACAGCCATCCATGCAACTCAGAGCAGATGACACTGTGCACCATACCCCGGAACTTGCGGTGGTTGACAGGCTTATCTCCGTGCCTGCAGCCAGGGTGGGACAGGTTCCATTCAAAGGTGATGCAGAACCTGTGGATGAGGAAGTTCCAATTTGCAACCCAGACATGCTGGGGCCCGGTGCCACAGCCAGATGAGGTGGGACATACAAATCCATCGGGATCTGACTTACCAAATATGATATGGTGTTGAGACTATCCAAGATATATTGGTTAGTCGTGAAAAAATAATTTCAGAATTAGTTATTACAGCATGCATGGGTATTCCAATTAACCCAAACCAACAGATTTGAAACAGTTGCATAGCAAACAGAACACAAGCACAAATGGAACAACAGAAGCATTGTAACAACATGCCAGTTACACTGACAAAAACAGGCCCCCGACAATGGTATTTGAACAAGGTATGTTAATATGGACCCAATTAAATATATGAATAATAATAGAACAGAAGTCCCTACATTACGTTTTGAGAAAAACAGACCCATAGTATATGAATAATAATTAGCGATACAGATGAGGGGTGGGGGGAGAGAAAAAGTCCATTAACAACTGCATTGACTTCTATTTTTCACAACAGTACTGCTAAATACTCTACAGGTCTGCCCTCACTTTACATCTACCTATGGTCCATAGCTTCTGTAGCACATACATACCTGTCAAATTGTCAACCTGTAATGGTATGGGGCAGACTGGGACAACTATGGCTATATTACTAGGGGGCTTGCACATGCCAGGTTACATATCTGACAAAGGTGGGGGTACTCTGCACTGATGTGTGTGTCTGCTACTGGCATACTTCACCTGGATTCCTGTCTGTGCCCAAGGTGATAGGCAGCAGTGACCATTAGCCATGACAGCATGACACCTCAGAGACATGTATCAGGAAGAGTGCATGATGCATGTACCTATCTTGCTGTCATTTGGCAGGCATGGGGTTGGACAGTAGGACAGTTGTACATTGTGTATTGGTATACCCATCCTACAGCTACTACTAACATTTCTTTACCTGTAAGACCTATGTAGAAAATATCTGTTACCAATAAATGACTGTTTCTACAAATATTCAAGATTTCTTGAGTGTATATATGCACACATCTCAGTACCACTACCTGGAATTCAAATTCTGTCTGGGTGTGCTAAAATGAATAACAAGGATATGTCTCATCACATTGAACTACTGGGGAACTACTGTCTCTTGTTTAACTTTCTGACTATTACTCTGTGGATTAGACAGTCTGAACTTGTAATCCTGAGATTCATGCATTACAGATAGTTAGTGTACTGTGTATTAATCCTTTGAAATAATACAATTTGGAAAGCAAAGGTTAACACAAGGCTATGCTGCAGAGGACACACTATAATATATTAGACATTACTATTCATGGTTCAGATCCTAGTGCATAATGTATTTCATAGTTCATTTATATCTTGTTTTACAGCTACACAATCTACTGTTTTGCATAATAGCTGGTTCTCAGAACAACTTCAGTAAATTCATGCTGTCAAAGCCATATTTGCTGTGAAAAAACAGTACACATTCTGTTTGTACAACAGCATACCAGAGTAAACACAACAGTTGGTGGTTTAGGTCTTTATTGTACTTATATGACACAGTGCTTTACTACTGCATATCCTGTAAATCAATATTAGTCTGGCAAATGTTTATTTAATCATTAGACACAGAACACACTATACCTACTGGCAGTAAATGATTTACTCCTTCTTATTTATTTCATTATATACTGCAAGATAGATCTGTACTCACCAGCCTGTCAGTGCAGTCTTGTCAGTCTGTCAGCATGGGCATCAACATTGTTAGCCCTCTCTGCTGCAGCTGTAGAGGGAGAAAACAAACATCATGCATACTTGTCTATCACATACTTAGGCTAGGATTAGATACAGCTATGGATGAGATACTTACTAACTACTGGAGCATTCTATGCCCGGGCTTCTTGGATCCACTCGGCCAAGAGCTCCCCCTTCCTCCACGTTAGGTCAGCATAATGATGCTGTATCTGCTCACCAGTGTGAAGGATTCCTGTGGCAGTGGTGAAGTCATGTACCAGATGGTCCCAGGCCTCCCTTTTGTAATGAGAGCCTTAGTATTGGCCCTGCAGCAGTCTATCATCCTGATTTTCTACAAGGAGCCCAACCATGACCATGGACTCCTGAATGTCCCAGATCTGCACCTGAAAACACACCCCCTTTCCAATGCCAGACATGGTTCCTGCAGAGATCAGACTACAACAGGTTATGGCTGTATTCCCACCTGTGCGGTTTAAATAAGGCCATATTCCCACCCTTTGCTGTCATTAGACCATTTTGAAAGTGCTAAGCTCAGTTAAGCAGTGTACAAATCTGCTAAGATGAGTTGAACAGTGCTTAAAGGGGTAAATGTTCAGCACTGATTAACAGTGTGCATATCTGCTTAGCTGAGCTAACTGCCGCTTAGAATTTATGTCTAAGCAATGCTTAAACTGGCTAAGCAATGCTTAAACTGGCTAAGCATAGCTGAGCACTGCTTAGCATTGCTGTTTTCATTTAAAAAATATCAGGATTTTAGATTGAGTCATCATTACTGACATATTAAGTGTATATGATTTACTTTACATGATGTCCCCCTATGTGCTTTTATTAAATTACCTTGGGGTGTGACTATGCTGTATGGGACATTCGAGTATACATGGGTGATTTCATGTTATATGCACTCACACTTCATTTTGGACCAGCTACACTACTCTGGGTAACAAATATCAATTACTACATAATTTAACATAAAAAAATTAATTTTAACAATGTTTTCCCATGTAAAAATAAATTGACTGCCTTGGTACTCTAACTGTGAACTTCTGATTGCAAAGCCGGGACTCCAACTACTAAGCTTTCTCATCATTAAGAATACGGCTATACATTTTTAATTAGCTCCTATGAGATGTTTAAGCAATGCTGAGCAGAGTGCTGTAACACGCAAACACACCCAGCTTAGAATGGAAAAAAATGAATAAAAGCATTTTAATTACATGTATCAATATTACTTGTAAGTCATATTTGGTAATGCACTACCTGTCATTTTATCAACTGTCTAAGTCTGTATGGAACATATCAGGATTGAAGTCACTACATAATAACATACATTTGAGTTTCAGACTTCAAATCTTTCCCTACATGTTGTTATGTTAATACAAACCCTGCTCCTCTATCAACTTTCTAAATTTGTAAGGGCAATATTTATGATCTGTCCCTATTTGTCCCACCATCATTTTAAGCTTTGGCCAGTTTTTTGCTCTGAGAGGTTGGGACTTGTTAAAGGTGTCATACAGCACTTTCATATTGTAGGGGGTGTGTGACAGTACCTGTCACACACACCCAGCATTGCTTAGTATATATATAGCTGCTTTCAGTGTCTGCGGGGTGACAATACAGGGGGTGTGTGACAATACCTGTCACACACCCCCTGCATTGCTTCCTATTTACATTTCCTGCTTTCAGTGTCTGCAGACACTGAAAGCACATTGAAAGTGCCGTACAGCATTTTCAGAAAGCAGAGGGCATGTTGGATGTGCGGGCACTACTAAAACACATCCCCTGCACTCAGTAGTGTTAGTGTTTGCTTAGATTTAGCAGTAGGGCACCTTCATGAATATGCAAGGCATGCTGCTGTAAAGGCAATGCGAAGCGGACACTGTTCATTCTGTGCAGGAATAGCACTATTGAATCCTGGGGTCTATTTTTTTCAAGATTAGACAGCAGTTCAGTATTCTACCTTATTTCTGCTCCTTAAGATGTTTAGTACACTTTGCAATGTTTTGATGGCAGGGACACTGAAATTTGACAAATGGGCTTCGATGGGATGTGCAGTGTAATGTTTTGATTTAGAGAATATGGGAATTAGAGTAGTCTGTTATTAAAATTTTTATATGCTCCAATATATATATATATATATATATATATATATATAGGTTTACCATTAGAATGTCGGTGTACCATTGTACGGCTATGAAGTATTTGAACTACAGATGTTCCAATATTTTATATGTGTGCAGGTTAAATGAGCGAAAGGTATATTTGTGAATGGACTGTTCATTCGCAAATATAAACGTGCGAAGGGATGTACAGGGATCATGGTACAGTGCAGTTAGGGAAATACATCCCTTTCCTCACTGTAGTGTGATCTCAGAGTTGGAATATATAGCTAGTGGGGGTGTCAGGGGCGCAGCCTCCACAGGGAGATGGAGGGGGCCTTGCCCTCCTGCATAAATCGGATGTTAGGTTTGCTAGTTAGGGAGTAGTGGCAAGGGTGGCATTGCTTTTAAGTGCCGAAAATGTCATGCTTGACATTTATGGCATTAACAGCTGATTTTTGACATTAGGATGGTTAGGTTATGTGTACTTTTGTCAAAATTAGTTCACTGTTAGCTACCTTTTTTTTGTGACTTTCGACAGTTCAGTAGTAAACTATATATATATATATATATATATATATATATACATATATACACACACACACACACACACACACACACACACACACACACACACACACACACACACACACACACACACACATACAGTGGACATAAAAAGCATACATACTGCTGTTAAAATGCCTGATTTTTGTGATATAAAAAAATGAGACCACAATAAATCATTTCAAAACTTTTCCTGCCTTTAATGTGACCTATAACCTGTACAATTCAATTGAAAAACAAACAAATCTGTTAGGGGGAATAAATATAAAAAATAAAAAACATACAATAAGCTGGTTGCAAAAGTGTACACACCCTTAAAATAATACTTTGTTGAAGCACCTTTTGATTTTAATTACAGCATTCAGTCTTCTTTGGTAGGAGTTTATCAGCATGGCACATCTTGACTTGGCAATATTTGCCCACTCTTCCTTGCAAAAGTGCTCCAAATCTGTTAGATTGCAAGGGCATCTCTTTTGCACAGCCCTCTTCAGGTCACACCACATATTTTCTATTGGATTTAGGACTGGGCTCTGGCTGGGCCATTCCAAAACTTTAATTTTCTTCCGGTGAAGCCATTCTTTTGTTTGTTTGGATGTATGTTTGGGGTCATTGTCGTACTGAAAGGTGAATTCCTCTTCATCTTTCTACCAGATGCCTGAAGGTTTTGGGCCAAACGTGATGGGTATTTGAAACTGCTCATAATTTCCTCCACTTTGACTAAAGCACCAGTTCCAGCTGAAGAAAAACAGCCCCAAAGCATGATACTGCCACCGCCATGCTTCACCGGTGGCAGGGATAGTGTTCCTTGGGTGATTCAAAGTGTTGTTTTTGTGCCACAATTACCTTTTGGAACTGTGGCCAAAAAGTTCAACCTTGGTCTCATCAGACCAGAACACATTTTCATACATGCTTTTGGGAGACATGATTTATTGTTTTGCAAATTTTAGCTGGGCCTGGATGTGTTTCTGTGTAAGAAAATGCTTCTTTCTTGCAACCATACCCCATAGCCCAAACATATGGAGAATACAGGAGATTGTTGTCACATGAAGTACACGACCAGTATTTGTCAGAAATTCCTGCAGCTCCTTTAGTGTTGCTGTAGGTCTTGTAGCAGCCTCCCTTACCAGTTTTTGTGTTGTCTTTTCATCAGTTTTGGAGGGATGCCCAGTTCTTTGCAACGTCACTGTTGTCCCATATTTTCTCCACTTCTTGATGACTGTCTTCACTGTATTCCATGGTATATCCAATGCTGTGGACATTTTTTGTACCCTTCTCCTGACTAATACCTTTCAACAATGAGATATGTTGGTGCTTTGTAAGCTCTCTGGAACCATGGCTTTTGCTGTAACATGCAATTGAGTAAATTTCAAGAAAATCCTACTAGGACAGCTGAACTTTATGTGAGGTTAACCAGAGTCTCTTTAATTGATTAATTATATATATATAGATAGATATATAGATATATACATATATATTGCTGATGACACTGATGTGTGTAGGACATTGTATTGATGTGATCCTAAAGACATTGCAAACTGCTACATTAATCATAAGTTGTATCTATATATGAGTTGATATGTGTCATAAAATAAATCAGTATGTTAATCTAGTCATTTTGATTAACAGTGTTAGGTTGAACTACCATTTCTAAACTAATTTAGTATTAGTCAAAACCAAAAATTCAAAATAATTTATCATTTTCACTTTTTGTTAAATTTTATTGTGCAAGTAATGTTAGTATGTTATGTACATATTTATTGTGATAATATCTACTTTACTTATTAATTTTTGTTACAGTGAGGTTAATGAGCTATGAAGGAAGAAGGTAATTAACTAGCCTGACAGCATAATTTCTATCCATTATCTAGGAATGGATTCACTTTATAATCTCGAAATACTGAAAGGTTGGAATTCAGTATCTTGAGACCATAAAGTCGAATCTTCAGAACAGTGAAAGTGCATAATCGCGAATCTGACTAAGTCAAATTCGCGGTTATGGCTTTATGTTACATGATGTGTAGTACATTGTGTGTATGGCGTATGGTGTAGTGTGTGAATTTAGGTGGAATTTAAGGTAAGTGAGTGTTTTGTAAGGGTTTTGGGTAGGTGTTTGAGTGTATGTGAGTGTGTTTGTAAGTTGTATGTATTAGTTAGGGTAGGCAGGTAAAAGTATGAGTGTTTAAGTGTTGGATGTGGTGGCGTTTGTATATGTGCAATGTGTGTGTGTGTGTGTGTTTGTGTGTGTGTGTGTTTGTGTGTATGTGTGTGTGTGTGTGTGTGTGTGTGTGTGTGTGTGTGTGTGTGTGTGTGTGTGTGTGTGTGTGGGACTGTAGAATGTCTGGGTGTGAGTTTACTGTTTGTGCGATCTCGGAATTAGTATGCATAAGTAGGGGGGTGTAGGGGGCGCAGCCCACCCACATGGGGGGTGCAGGGGGGCTATATGTAGTGCAGGTTTGTAGCTGTGTGATGTTATGTTTGTATGTGTGTGTGTGTTTTTTTTTTTTGTAGTGTGAGTATTGTGGTGTATGTGTGGTGTGATGTACGGTTTGTGTTCGCGATTTTAAATTTTGTGGTTTTGGGCTGTCGTTGTTTTGTGGATTTGACTTTATGGTCTCGAGATACTGAAATTCGACCTTTCAGTATTTTGAGATTATAAAGTGAATAACTAGGAACATTTGAATTTATAGTCTTTCATGAAAACTGCTTGTATTTGGGATTTGAAAGTACCTCACTATGGATTTTCCTGCAAGTTTCTAGTGCAGTTCTGCAGAATGGCTTTCTCAATTAAGTAATTCCAATGGAAGTTGTTATAGTTCTATGCTGTCTTCAAAGTTGGATCTCAGAGAATAAGTATGTGGCCAAGAATAACAGTTATTATAATATTATTAATAATCATTATAATGATTCAAAATCTTCAGCAATATTAAACAAGTCTAAATATAGTGAACCATCTTAAAATTCATTTTATTATTGTGTCTTTTATAAAAAATAATGTTTCCAGATATTTTTAAAGAAATAATAAAATTCTGAATGTGTTCTATTTATTTATTCAGATAATAATTATATCATAAAATGTGCTGGCTTTCTATATCCTTGGGAGTCATTTATGAAAAGATTCTACTCTTAAGAATCAAGGAGATCAAAACTTTGTCAAAACTGCATCATCATTAATTAATGGCTACATCTGATAATTTTCAGATTATGTCCTTTACTAAGCACAACCATTCTGGGCTTTAAGCTTGAAAGGAGATATGGGGTTAAAAGGACAATGATCTACTGTTAAATAAAATAAGATTTCAATACACAGGAGGTTCAGGTTAAAAAGTTTACTAGTGTACACCAGAAGGCAAAAAACGTACAAGTACAGAATTTTGTCTGACATGAAACAGGAAGCACACAATTTTATATAGGTTTAACATTTAAGCTATGCCCACCTTACTGACGTGATATGTCACAGGGCATCTACATCACTTTAGCTTACAGTCTTCTATTCATAAGGCTGTTGATGCTGTATATTTAAAAAAAAACTTTTCCTCTAGATACAATACGGCCTTGCTATCCAGCTGGTCAGACATAATCCCCGGGATTCATGAACCTTGCGCCAAGCGCCAGCATAGTGTCGGCGTTATAAAGCCAAATATGGCCACCGAGCGATTCAGGTATGAAGCAATCCCACGTGCACTACCGGCGTGCGCCAGACCTGCGCCGCCCCCGGCGTAGGTAGGCTAATCACACTGTGTGCGATATTGCACCATGCAAATGAAGGCAAATAGCGATTCACGAAGTGGGGCATGCGTAGCGTAAGGGCACGGCAATGTAAACCGAAAAAAAACGGTTTACATTTACCCAAACATGACCAAGGAGTAACGGAAGGCTGTCAACATCAGGTATCATACAGGTGCAATATGCCAAAGGCGAAAGGCACCGAGAATGTCCAAAGAAAACATGCACAAACTGTAAATAATGACAAAAATGTCATGTACGTAGAAACCACAGCAGAACCCCCGGATATGTGTACAGAAGGTGCAAAGCAATGAAATAATTTGACAATGTCCTAAAAGAGCTGTATAATACACATCAGCTGTACAGCCACCACACACCATAGTATGTATGGAAAGCCCAACCCCAGCGCAAGGGTTGTCAAGGAGTGGTGGCAGTGTTCGGCACCGTAACCATGTATTAGCAGTCAATGCCATGCAAATGAGGCAGATAATAGTGAATCGCAAAGCTGGTGCCGGTGTAAGGATGGAGCAAACGCGAGCGGTACGACACCGAGGAGAGGCCTACACGAGATACATGTCAATCGCAGAGCTGTGTGCCACTGTAGGAGGAAGCATATTGGAGGCCAGCAAACCTGGGCTGTACAATGCACATCACAGCAGCAGGACCGGCGTGTGAGGAAATAGATGCGCTGAGAGTACATAATGCACGCACAGATGCATGTGCACAAGGATGACTATGTTCCCCAACCCAGTCATGTGACGGCCTCCCCGTCAACAACCACGGATATAGGAAGGTAATGCGGAGAATATGAGGAAATGCGGAAGCAGTGTAATTGGAGCCGTAATGAGCAATCAACACCAATCAATCCAGGAAGGGCAAACGGCGGCAGCCGACAACTCTGTATGCAGACTCCTGCATGACGGGAAAGGGGAGGCATATGAATGCAAAGATAGTAGGGGATGTAGTAGAAATGCAAAGAACAAAGAACCAAAATAGCACAGCCAAGTACAGAGGTAGCATAACTGCGGCTGCAGATAAAATGCATCATATGCCATGTGCCTGCAGGATGCAGTAATGTAAGATGCAAAGCTAAGCCAATGCAGGCAACTGTAATGTAACACTAAAGGCAATGCCGTTGCAGTTGCAACCGTAAAAAACCGAAAATAATCCATGGATACGGCTGCACAGACACACCCAATGACATCACCGGGTATACAGCACAACAGTATAAAGTGTGAATGCACACAACACACAGCGCGATTTCCCAAACGCCACACCGTAGGGTGTAAACACACGGGGAACTTTTAATATGTATATGGTGGGTGCCGTGGCCGTGATACATAGGTATGTGGCAGAGACAGACGGAGTTGCGGAGGACGGTGCCGACAACTACCGTAGGCCTCACAGGAGAAGGAGAGTGTTCAGACCAAGGGTGACCTACCAGGGGCTGCAAGACCTGGAGATAGTAGAGCGCTACAGGGTGGACAGGGACACATTACAGCAAATAGTGGAGCTGTGCCGGCCATGCCTGAGAACAAGAGACAACAGAGGGGAGCCCATCCCAGTGGACACAAAGGTATGTGTGAGCTTGCGAATACTGGCTACAGGTACCTTTCAAAGGCCAACCGGGGATATAATGGGTATCTCACAGGCATCAGCATCTAGGGTACTACACCAGTTCCTGGATGCCATGGTACGACATGCCCATGAGTATATAAACTTCCCCAGATCTCAGGAGGAGTTGGCTAGCATTATGCGCCGCTTCCACCGTGTGGCACAATACCCGGAGGTACTGGGTGCGATCGACTGTACGCACATAGAAATCAAGTCACCGCCCAGGGAGCAGGGTAGACGCTACATAAACCGCAAGGGATACCCCTCCATCAATTGCCAGGTCGTGTGCAATGCGCAGGGCATTATCATGGATGTGTGCTGGCAGCCCTGGAAGCTTCCACGACTCCCATATCTGGCATGCCTCACAGCTGTATCAGGTATTCGCCAGGGGGGACATCACACAAGGTCACCTTGTGGGGGATGCTGGCTATGCACTGGAGCTGTGGCTGATGACACCCATCAGAAATGCACACACACACATGCAAGAACGCCATAATGATGCACACGCACAAACCAGAATAATCATAGAGCGTGTGTTTGGGATGTTGAAATCACGGTTCCGTGCTTGGATACATCCGGTGGAGCCTTGCAGTACTCTCCAGGCACATGTGCCCACATATTCATAGTATGTTGTATGCTACACAATATGATTCTGTGGAAACAGCTGCTGCAGGGACATAATGGTGTAGGGCCACCAAGCCCGCCACAACTGCCAAGGCAAGCACAGGCACAGGGCGTTCAGCACCATGAACACGCTGTGCCAGCCCCAGTAGGTAGACGGAGGCGTACCCAATATGCCTACGCCCTGGCAAAGAGGGAACGCATAGCACATACTTTGGCAGTGTAGGCCCCATGGACTGACACCTCCTTACCTGCACACAGTGAAATGGACGCCACACAAACATGTCCGCCCGTAATGTGTACCGTATGGCCGGACCTATGTGTGACTCCAACAAAGGCACCGCCCAAACACTGCACACCCAATAGCCAGCAGAGCATGGAACGCCAACACCTCACCGCACGCCGGTTCTACAGCACACGGCATAGCCGTATGCTGCCACTATCGCCGCAAGTCGACCACATATGTACTTATGTGCATACACAGATACGGAAATAGATATCAGTACACACGTAGAAATATATGTACACATACACAGATATAAAGTACAACAGGTTAATATGGAACCCAGGGATGCAAGTCCACAGATAAGTAAGACGCGAAATCTCCACATAGTAAACATAGTGACCGACAACCCGATCATCCGGGAGGGTGGGCAGAGCAGGTAACGCCAGCCATGGAAATGTCAACCTGCATCAATACATATCCGCGTGTCGGGATGATCACCAGTCCACGGTACAGTAACGGGATATGTGCATGTCATATCCATAGGATATGAGTGCGGAGATACGCCGCCGGCGATGCGCCAACGAGGTATTGTGTGCAACCGTCGGTGCGAAAGCGGCAAGCATAGCAGTGAAGTGACGTCATTATGAGGAACGACCTCATTTGGGGTCTAAAACAGTTCATGTTCCTCGCAGTTCCTCAAAGTTCCACATTGAAAATGTCTGTCAAACATCCATTGTTAGGAATGTATTTAAATGACATCCTGGTAAATAGAAATTAATCATAGTAATTCATTAAAGGTTCTTCATTGTAAGTAAATCAGCATATTTTAACCATCCTATGACCTACTTAGCTGAAGTTGTTACTATGCCATTAGTATTTGTTCCACATTATGCCCATTTGTTCCACATTACTAATGTGTGTGTTCCTCAATTTGGAAATAGAAGGTTGAGAGCCATGGCGGCAATATGTGTATGTGTGAGGTGAGGTTGTCGTGTGTTCCGCTGTGTGTGTGTAATGTGTGTGCCACTGTACAATGTGTATGTAGGTGACATGTCACAGGCGGAGTGTAATAACGCGAGGCATACAGTACAGGAACCATAGGCGTATGTACAGCAGTACCCACAAAGTAGTACTGACATCTCCTCAGTGGCTATCTTGGCGTGGCGACGTAAAATGATGCAAAGCGGAAATGTCCCAGAATGTACCACAGGGCCATAGCCAACAGGAGATGCAAAGGGCGCATGTACAAACCATGACCGTAGGTATGGCGGCCATAAGGTAGACAAAACACGATACGCCAACGCGTTACACAGCATCAGGCATGTACGGCGAAAATACGAATGTGCTATCCCGGCACCGATCGTGAACACTTACGGTCCCGTAAATACCACTGTGTGTTCCACGACCGTTAAGTAAGCAAGCGGCACACGAATAGGAGGCTACCGGTAGCATACAGGCCATCCCAAGTATAGGACCACAATCACCGTAACTATCAGTGACAAAATGCCAATGGATAGTAGGCACGGACGAACATCCGCAGATATATAACCGATGTGAAGGAGGAATACGTGCAGGAAGCACACATGCAGGCGATACCGACACCACACGACATCAACAAAACAAACATTCCCAGAACAACAGACAGGTAACCTGCAGCTCCCTAGCAGGGATGGAGCACACACAAGCATATCTTGTATGTATAAATGCAAGACCCACACCCGCACCGTCACCTACATCCGCAGATATACCCCATCGCACATATCAAAGGGATAACAGCTAAAACCGTAGCAAATACATACAGGCAGTCAATGACAGCGGCATACCCGCAACAAGCCGCGTGGGAAACACTAGCAGCAGCTGATGCATCCTTGCATCCGTTGTGTACAGGAATATAACAGCTATGTTACACATCTGAATGCACAATGCCATCGACAGACGCCGCCAGGACACGGACACCCACATGTCAAACAGAATACCATACCCAACACACACAATCCACGGCTAACACCACAGCGTAATGTACCTGACACCACACATAGCGTATGCAGTCACACAGACATTATACAATACATACCATCCCCACGAAGGTAGTGCAAATAACTAACGGCCACACGAGGAATGAACCATGGCCTAGTTTCCGGTAACGATACAAATGGAGGAGGATCACCAGTGATATGCGGATAAGTACACACCGAGGAACAGCTATTGGCGTGATGAACCCACATGCCTCAGGTGACGACGAATAAAATGAAGACTCCCTGGATATTCAAACCGTATGTTCACAACGAACACAAACGGTATCGAGAGAAAATAGTGAGAGGAAGATATTGACGAATACAGAAGCGAGGCGGAAAGGTATGTCGAACCCACGAGATGTACTGATGTGTAACGCATGATACGTATGACTAATCTGCACTGTATGTGAACGATGTGTGTAAGTAAAGATACCTGTCCATTAGGCAGAGAGTGGTGAAAGGTGGTCATGTAATGCTAAGCCGTGGAGCATACCAACGACTGCAGACAACGTGTGCACAGTAGTGGGACAACATGTACACACACGTGATAACCCAAGGTCCGCCATAGGGATTCCAAACACAGAACTAAGCCACCACCCATGCCGATGCTGTCAGTGGATATCAAACAATGAAGCCCCACAGCAGGGGATAGGCCATGTATGTATAGTGTCACAGCACACATGTGCATGGGCATATACCGTTGATGTCATACGGAATGTGCGCACGACGTGCACGTATCCCACGCAGTAGGGGTGACTATGTCAGTTATGTGTAATGCAAAGCTGTCATGATGGATATGTTCAGAAATCATAGACAGTATCACAGGCATAGCATGCATGATGGAGGGATGGCCTAATGTTATGTACATAAACAAGATATGTATGGCCTGCACATATGGGACAATGTAGTAGCAGAATAGGTACCCGAAATGGAGGGAACAGCAAGTAACCATGTCCAAACGTTCCGTAGCAGGTGCAATGTGTGCCACAATGATGTCCGGCAGGGCCGTGTGTAAACACATGTGCAATGTACACAGTAGTGTCACCCCCCCCATGGTAGTGTCCAGTGAATGGCAGAAGTGGATGTCAACTGTATGTCTATACAGTACTTCCACTGTGGTGGTACCATGGGTCTGTGTCACCCTACCAGCAAGGGAGCTATCACATGACTAGTGACACAGTGTGCCCCTGTGGGATGTGCACAGGACCTATGTCCCACAGCACGGTGTGTGTCCAGTCTGTGGATGTCACACAGACGCCCAGGCTGAGCAATGTGGCATGTGTGCACACATGCAGGACTGCTCCTCCCACCCTGCCCACTGCAAACACCATGTAGGAGTACTACATGCATCAGTACTGCGGAGAACATGGCCCATGGCAGAGTAGATTACACCCCTGTGTTAGTGGTATGCAGGTGAGTACAGATGTGTTACATGACTGTCATTTGCATATGTAAACTGTCTGAGCCGGGTAGAGATCACAGCATGACTATACTGAGACATGTAACGTTGTATCCATTGTGTAAGGTACACCACACATGTGTTATTGTAACACTGCCTGCGTGTACATGTGTGTATGGCACAGGTAAAAGGGCACCCAAGGTATCAGCTAGACATACGGTCCAGAAATGCATGGTCCTGCACATGTGTACCCACGCCATGGTGGAATATGGCAACCACAGCACCATGTGGGGCATGTGTGTACATCAACCATGTACAACGTGATATGCATGTATAGGGACAGTATCCATGTGATACACACTGCATGACTGTCACTATGCAAAGGTGATGTGTATGCACTATGTGTGATGTAACTGATGCAATGATATCTACATGACATATCTGCCACACTGACACCTGTATGGTTGTTAGCAATATGAGTAGGATGAGATAGAATGCTGCCAGGTATGTAGATGTGGTATATGTAGGAATGGACAATACTGTGTGACAGCAGGTAGTGTACGTATGCAAATACTGAGCATGAGGGGCCACATGTCTGAGGACTGTGCAATGTCACACGTCCCTGACTTGTTGTAGTTAGCATGATACGCCTGCACCACTGTGTGACCTGTACAGGAGGCACATGGCGTAACATCCCGAGACATAGGGTACGATGTGATGCTGGATGTGTACATTGGCAATAGCATAAAGTGGAATGGCGCTGAAGGGCAAAGAGCGGATCATGTCTGATGTGATACCCTCTGTACCACCCCAACCACCCATGCAATAGTATGACAGGTGGCCAGCATGGGATGTGGTGTGCTGTGGCACATAAGCCCAACAAGGGTGCCAGTAAAGGCATGCAGGTAGTCAATGAGTGTGTGAAGCATGTATGTCAAGATGTGGCCCAGTGCCATACTGAATGGCCCAGTCATGGGTGTACAAATGCAGCCCCATACGTGCAATGCGGTACCACCCATGTGTAGTGTGATAGATGTGGTAGTGTGGTGGTCAGGGTACACAACGTACATGAATGGGCTAGCAGTCAATGCAGTGTGCTGCTGCAGAGACATGTAACAGCCAGGTTGGCGGGATACAACAACCACGGCGATTGAGGTGACATTGGGACTGTGTTCCCGGACATAACATGTGCATGGCAGTACTATGTATGTGTCCACAGGGTTAATACAATGTCCAGCCAAGGATTGGAACCCTGTAGTGAGTGAGAGTGTGTATTGTTGTTAGGTACCCCATTGGCAGGCACGATGCCAGCAACATCTGTGTTGGCAATGCCTGCATGACTGTTGTATGCTGCATTGAATGTGGATGTAGTCAAACAGCAGAGACATACCACCACACTGCGTGAGGGCCCACACTGCAATGTATGGCAGTCATGTGTAGGTAGGTAGCTGTGGAGTATGTGATGCACCATGAGGACATACCATGACTGTCAAGTGACACACCACACATGTGAACATAACTACCGTGCAACAGCCTGCACATGTGCCCATACAGCACGTGTGCATGGAACAGGAATACCACTGTGGCGTCTGTGAAAAGGCCAGTACCACCATGTCTCTGTGTGGAATAGCATGGTCCCTACCAGTGTGTAAATGTAGCAGAAGTGCACTGTGATCAGTGTTGGCATAGGCACGTAGACTGTCCATCGTACGGGGTGCCATGCCATCAACTACCTCTGTCAGTGGATGTCAGTAATACCGGCTGTAGAGTGTATGTACCATGCATGCTGCTATGGTTGTGTGTTTAGGGTGTGGCTAGCAGGGCTGAGAAGCATGGATGTTCAGCAGACAGAGGGGGGATGTGTGTAGGCATAGCACACAGACACATGGAGGTTTGGTGCATGGCAAGGGTAGTGTAGGTATGGTATGTGTCGTGTAATGTGTCACCCAGCTATGCGTACTGCATAGCCAAGCATGTGTGGGTACATGGGAGTCCATACTAGGGAAGTGCGTGTTGCTGTCAATACATAGCAGTAGCAACTGTCCTAGGTGCAATGTACAGTATGCCAACACGACCAGCATGTAACCTGTGGTGTACAGTGTATTCACTGTCGCGTGTCACAATGTGCGCAGCGGTCACGGACATGGGTATCTGAACATGGATTACCTATGATGCAATGTGTCTTGGGAATATACAGTATGTGTGTAAATCACTGTGTGGTGTGGGAACCACCCACCCGTGTGTGTTGCAGTCCAGGTATGTGCCTGGGAGGTATGATCTGTGTACAATCTGGACTGGCAGGTGTGCCGTGTAGGGCATGGAGGCAGGTCCCAGGCACTGCAGATAAATGACATGTGTGCTGTACTGTGTGTGCAGTGCTTGTGTACAGCACAGCGGAGGGTGTAAGCATTGTCACACATCACTGCATGCTGTGCCTACCTGTGACAGCCCTGCTGGAGACAGACATGTGACACCGCTGCACAGGCAGCATAGCATGTGAAGATGTACATGTGGGCTGCACACCTTAGGCAGATGTCCACAGGTCATGTGTGCCACAGTAGTGTGGTTGAACACGACTATCAGACTGGACAAACACCACATGCCTGCATAACTACAGTATGACCATAGTCAACAGTCCCAGTGACAGAGTAGGCCAATGTACACTATCCTGCGTGCAGACCACTGGCTACTGGACACCTAGCTAGACACACACCCGGAGGTTAATTCACCATTGAGCCATCACATGTCCCAGTCCATGTGGGCGTATAAATGTCATCACAGGGTGGTCACAATAGCAGGTGGCAAGGCAGACACGGTGTACCAGGTGATGTGTCATGTGTGCATATGTCGACTAGCACAGCCCGCTCACATGTCTGCAACATACTGGTGCACGATGTATACTGTTACATGATGTATGGAACTGCACTGTCACCCACTACAGGGCCATCTGACACAGGTGTGTTGTGACAGGTGTAGCCCATTTTTGCACAGGATACACACCGCTGTTGTAGGCAGCCATGCTGGTGGCTACCAGTGATATATGCAGTGGTCATACAGACATACCGTACACAGTGTACATGCAGGAATGTCCATTGTCGTGGACGATGTGCTGCTATGTGAATGTAGGTGTGTGTTGTGAATGTTACACATCCAGAAGACACCATCTGGTGCAGTCATGGTTGTCAACACCAGTACACACATCCACAGCAGTCAGAACCCAGTCCTGACAATGTGTGTCAGTCACCCTCGTACTGTGTGACATATGTGCACATGGCGGAACACCTCCCACTGTCATCTAAGCTGGCTACATGATGGCTGGAATGTGCTGTAGAAATGTACAATGCTGGTAGCCCAATGAAGTACCTGGAATCAGACACAGTACGCTATGTCAGCCATGTAAACCATGCACAACAATGACCGTCCAACAGACACAAACAATGCATTGACACATGGAACATGTGCATGACAACCCCCAATGAGGTATGTTGCACATATTGATGCACAATTGTCATCTATGGCCATAGCATGGATGCAGACACACATACTCCACAGGTAGTACCATGTGATGTAGGTAGGGGGGCATTGCTCGTGTACATGTCACAGTAGCTGTACAGACACATGTCCTGCATAGCCGTCATGTAGGGGTAGCTGTGGAATGTGACTGCTGGACATGCCCGTACAAATGACCATGTCCCACAGGAGATGTGTTATGTGTGTACCACATGTGACGTGCTGACAACAAGCTGTGATGTGTACGGCTGCCGGTGTACCTGTGTGACATTGTCTGTGATGGGTGCAAAGGCATATAGTATCGTATCGCATGCCCACAAGCCCCACATAGGTGCATAGCCTGAACATACAATACAAGGAGTGTGTGGGATGATAGCAACCCACAGGAGGAGATGGGTATGGACGGCAGCCCACAACCACATGTGTGTGTACGGTGTTCACGGCCACGACACATGAGCATCTGAGAGGCTAGTGTTACAGCTGTACAGGGTTGCATGCATATATGTTCAGCAACATCCCTGTGTGTCCCACCACTGGCCTGTGGACCGATGGACACCAACCAAATGTGCAGATATGAGATGTGCACAGCACATTACAGATGCCCACTGTAGAACAGGCTTACCGTGTAGACATGTGCACAGTAGGTCTGCGCCAGCTGCAGTCAAACATGTAATGTGCTGAACCACACCAATAGTCCAGGCCATGCCACAGATGGACGTGCATGCATCTGTGTATGTATGGCTGTGAATGTCTCCGGCATAGCAATATAGCTGTGTCACCGTTGTGAACAACAATATGAATGGGTTATATGTGTAAGGGGTGCGTCATACGTGTATGGTCTGATCGACGATACCATCAGTGACCCTGCTATGTGAACATCCCTGTCCCCATACATGGATACCTATGCTGTGCCCAACACCACATTCACAGAGGGAGGGATGGCGGTGTGTAGTGCAGCAGCAGACATGGGGGTGGCAGCAGGCACTGGATGTACACATATGTGGTACCCACATCAGTGCAGGCAACCATCCATGTGCGGGATAGCGTGTGTGTCCACATACAGCACTGTGTTGATCAATATCCCAGCAATACAGCACCTGCCAGGGTTACAGTGTATGCATGGATGTGTGATACCTGCATGCACCAGACACACCCTCAGCAAGCAGCGTGCAGCATACCTCGCAGGAGGCCAGTGTCCACACCATGGCGATAGACATGTTGAATGTCCATATACACATAGCAATGACATATGGAATGGACAGCCACCCTGCCAATATCGTAAACCCCTAGGTGGATCACAACCCAGTGCCATGTATGTGGCATACCCTGCCATACCATGCAGACCTGCCCAGCAAGGCTGCATGAGCTATCACAGTCCTACATGGTGCAATGGACAAAAGGCACTCTCACTATCAACCATACACAGCAGTAATGTGGCGGTGATGCACCCTGTGATGTCACAGGTGCTGTGTGATGCTCTGGACAATGTGTGTGTGTACATGCTATGCATGGCCTGTCCCGCTACTGTGTCATGGTTACACATTGCCCTATGTCTATCACATGTGCAACACAGGTGAGCTGTGGCAAGTTGTCCAACACCCATACAGTGCTGTGTGGATGTACATGGCACAACACATGCATGTGCAGGTGTCCATGTGTATGTGTACAGTGCCACCGCTGATGTTCACAATGGCTACAGACGTGATGTGTACTGACATATACACAGCGTCCAGGTGAACAGCAGCACCGACGTCACATGGGGACCTATGCCAGTGATATGGACACAGGTGCAGCCAGGTACACATGTCCACAGCTGGCTAACATCTACATGGTGCATGTACAGTGTGATGGGGTGGCAAACAGATATGATGTGACACACACTGCTCAATGGTGTGAAGCCAACACATCGGCTGTGTCACTGCCACGATGCCTTTCACAGATTACTGTGCAGATGTCGTACTTGTCATAGCAATGTATCTCCAACAGTATGCCAGCACAGCAGTGTAAATGTGACCTGCCACCAAAACCCCATTTTTATTTAAAAAGTTTTTTTTTAACAAAATTTTAAAAAAAAAAA